>NC_077227.1:145147699-145453413 GCF_027887165.1 Monodelphis domestica | reverse complement strand
TAAGAAAACATACAGGGGAAGCTTGAGTAATTAAAATACTTCCACATAAACCAGTAACTTTAATTCTATTGCATAGATGTTTATTAATCAGATTTCTTTAAAAAAAAAAACACTTTCCACAAATAGTAATTAGTTACTTGCCTTTCATGAATAATAAATAACAAAATATTCTGTTATATTCTTTAGTTTGAACTTACAAAGTATCCTACTAAAATTAAGAATGCTAAGTAACATTTCTAACTGTAGGATTCATTTACTCTCACTTTATTATAAATATGTTCAAAAGTAGCCAAATATATATTATATACATTAACTTTTTTGCGTGTAAAGATTTCACTGTTACTTGATACTACTGAGAAATATCTATAGATATAGGTATCTTGATAGCTAAATCTCAATCTCCCTACCCATTTTAATGAATATACCTTCATTTGTGATAATCTGGTGGAAATCGCCACCTGACTGTCATCCTAGTACTATACACATGTATGTATTTTAGTATGTAAAAGTATATACATAAAGCCTTCAGAAGAGAATTGTCCTTCACTTTATCTTTTTAATGCTAAAAATAACATCAAGTAGTTACATTCAAAATTAACCTTCTACTGCTTCTTAACTATATTCAGATTTTTATGGTGCAATTCCATTACCAACAACAAGATGGAGCTCTTGTTTTATGCTTTAAGTGACAGAGTTTAAAGAACTATTTCTATGCTAACATCTCAAATATTAAATTATGATTATTCTTCCTTCTCCAGCACTAGAGATGGCTGAATTAATAACTATTCTGAAGATGCATGAGCTCTGACATATTCTACACCAAATTAATATGGTTTTAAGTACAGTTTAGCTATTTGAGCTTATTGGTCTGACAAATTAATATAATTTTTTTAGAAAGCTTGGCCAATATGTGGTATTATTTTCTGTTGTGAACCATAACACCTACATGGTATATGGGTTTTAATCATAATGAAGCTGAATACCCTTACCAATGTGATCTTTGAAGTATTATGGTCTTGGAATTAAACTTCTCCTTTATCCTTTCCCCACATATCCATTGATTCCAAATCTTTAGTTATCTATTATCAGTGCCTCTCCTCCCCCATCCCATTCTACTGGACCCCAATCCCTTTGTGATTTCACCAGCACTTTCTTAAAACTTCATTCAAAGATCATTAATAACCTACTTAGCAAATACAATGGCTTTTTTGTTTGTTGTTTTCCCCCTTGGTCTGCAAAGATTCTTGGTATCCTGCAAACTTAAAAAAATTTAATTCTATTTCAACAAAATAATCTTTGTTATGATCTATGTATTTTATTTTGTGAAGTTAAAAACATTCTGAAAGGAGGACCATAAATTTTACCAGACTGATATCAAGGAGTACATGATATAAAAAAGGTTAAAATCCCCCTTATGCCCATAACACAGCTGGTTAGTTCCTCTTGGCTATTCTTTTGTAATTTAGTATTCTCACAATCTTCTTACTTCTCTGATCATTACTTCTCATCTCTTTTTGCTGGTTCTTTTATTGGGCTCCTATCTAGGCATCCTTCAGGCTTCTTTTCCATTCCATGTTCTTCCTTCTCCACATATACTCTTTCCTTTTGATAATCTCATCTCTCTAGAGTATCATCTATCTCCTTTATGAGAAAGACACCCAAATCTACACATACACACCCATTCAGATTAATAAACTACAAACCTTCATTTGTAGCTATTTTGTTGGACATTTCCATTGGATATCATACTGGCATTTTGAGTTCAATAATGGAGATAAGGACCTTTGCTGTTTTCCCCTTGCACATTTACAATGCTACAATGTGCTACAGAATGAAAAATGTTAAAAAGCACCGAGATAAAGTGATTTTAATTCAATTATGTCACATATGATAACTAGATCTCACTTCCATGGATTATATGGCCAAGGGGAGACAAATTCTCATTGGACCAAAGGTAAAATTCAAGATGTGCCAAGTTCTCACAATGCTTGGCAAATAGTATACATGCAATAAATATTCAGTTTTTAACTGACTAGCTTACATATACTGACCTCTAAATTTCTCTATTGTGTGATTTACTCTAAGGATTAGGAAAAAAGTTAACTGCTTGTAATATACTGAATTTTAATTATAAAGACTAAAAGATTTCTTTACAAGAAAATCCACCAAGCTACCAACTCATCACTCAAACCAGTTGCTCTCATTAGTAACCATTTTTGCCATGGAGACAGAAACCACAAAGCCAAATTAATCAGCCAATGAAATGCCTAACCCACATCCTTTATCCTGGTCACTTCTATATTCCACAAAGTTAAAAAAAAAAAGAGGTTAATAGTATAAAATTTAAATTAATATCCAATAACTCCAACTATTATATTTTATAGTTTATTAATAATCACTTGAAGTAGAAGAAATAAAAGAACAAAGTACAAAACTAAGTTTGACCATGTGAGTAAACTTCTCTTGCCTGGCACTCACTCAACTGCCACAGCCACGTCCCTGGGAGAAGAGAGTGAGGACAGAGCTACACAAAACTTTTATCTTCCCTACATTACTTATGAAATGTAGATATATAATTAGGATGCTGGGAGAGAGAGTCCCTGGGGAGAAAATTCTAATTACACAAAAGCAAGTAAGAAAGATGGCTAACACTAGAATGTGGTAGAATGAATTCCTACCCAAAACTAATTCCCAAAATTCTTATACATAATCCAATTGAATTTACTAAATTAAAGTCAATGTACCCCTAGTATCCACTGGCAAACAAAGTTAAAATGTAGGCTTGGCCCTTAAGGAGTTTATAATCTTATATAAGGTATTAAACATGTACATAAATATCTATGAGGCAAAAGTAAAAAGGAGAGACCCAAAGTTCTAAAATAAATATATCTAAGATACTTATTAAATTTGAATTTTTTTAATTTAAGTTTCAAATACTAAAATTAGAAAGTATTTTTAGAACTCTTAAATGAGTATAAATAAAAATTCATGTAAACAAAATGTTTTTTTTAACATATTATTAACCATAGCTGTCAGTGGTTATGCCTATGGATCACATGCTTTTTCTAAGAAGCTATAAAAGCTCACAATATGTCCCTGGCAACTGAATTGATGTCTATCAATCCTTCAAGCTCCAATTTAGCTAAAATTGAAAACTCTTACAATCTTAAAGTTAGTCACCAAATGATAGGATTATTTTGGCTATTGAAACTCATTAAGATACATCATTATGGTAAAGAAAGATTATGATCTGCTTCAGTGGAGAAAATTATTAAGTCATAGATTCTTAAATACAAGTTGACTTATTTCACTGATGATACAAACTCCCTCTATTAAACTAGAAGGCGCTAGAGTTTAAGAATACCTTAAAGGACCAAACTGTATCAACTGAGTGCATAGGAACCATGGTAGAAATGGGAGGAAGAAAAATTTTATTTCAAAGTAAAATTATAATATTGACTTATAATGATTTGTATTTAAAAGTACATTTGCACAGATAGGATAAATTATAATAAATAGGTAGCAAAATTATTTTTAAAATGTATTTTAAAAATTCACTTGATGTGCCTGGTTCTATTATGTCAGGATAAAGAAAAGCTGTCTATTAATTCATATCAGTATCTACTATGTTTTAGAGTTACCTAGGGAACTAAGAGATTCTAAGTACCTTGCCCAAGGCAACAAAGCTAGTATATATCAAGTGAAATGTGAATCAAATCATTCTAAGACTTGAGGGACTAGTTCTCTACTACATCTTGTTGCCCCTACATAACATTATAATATTGCTAAATCAAAGTAGCTAATGGGGATGATGATGGAAACTTGGATCAACGATGATCTATTTTAGAGTACTTCTCGACATTCTGAAATACTTAAATGAATTTTTCATTAGCTGGTGATGATTATTAACATAAGTCTAAGCCATAAAAAATTTAAAAATTCTGAACGTGAAGCAAGATTTTCTGACAAAGAGTAACTGCCTTCACCCAAAACTACGGTATTTGGAGTACTGATCTCTGTAATCAACCTACATGGAAGAAGAATAAGTAAACGTAGTTCAAGTCTTTTAAGCCACTGGAAAGTTTCTAAGTCACGTAGGCAGATACAATACATTTCAGATTTAGTCTAGGTATTAAGATCTACCTAGGTCACTTAGCAGAGTTATGCTAAATTACAGCTTCTCCCCAGACATATTTTCTCAATTTTGTCCAGCATTAGAATTTAAACCACAATCTAATGTTTTAGTAATTTAATACTGTCACACACTATTCTCCAGAGAGCATACTTCATTAGTGCTAAGAACTAAATTCAAGAGGTATAGAAGCTGACTAAATTTTATTAAGAAAACATAAAACTGCAGAAAAAGGTACAATATTTCAAATATCAAGTTCACACCATTTGAAAGCATACGTATACCTTTAGGATTTTAAATAAAAATAAAATTTATTTAATCATTAAAGACACATTTTTGGGGGCAGCTGGGTAGCTCAGTAGATTGAAAGCCAAGCCTAGAGACGGCAGGTCCTAGGTTCAAATCTGGCCTCAGACACTTCCCAGCTATGTGACCCTGAGCAAGTCACTTAACCCCCATTGCTTAGCCCTTACCACTCTTCTGCCTTGGAGCCAATACACAGTATTGACTCCAAGATGGAAGGTACTGCTTTAAAAAAAATAAATAAAGACACATTTTAAATATAGAGGGCACATAAAAGCATAAGTAATTATCTCTATAATAGATGTATCCTAAGTAAAGCCTCTATTATTAATTTCAAAATAGTTCATTTAAAGATATATTTAGTAAAGATTACTTAACTAGTCTCCTGGGAGAATCAATAGAGTATAAGGCATAAGGGAAAACAAGAATGCAAGAAAGAAGGCAGGAAGGAAAAACATCTAGGTAAGTGCCCATTATGTGGCAGGTACAGTGCTAAGGCTTTTGACAAACTCCCTGTTTTACAGTAAACTGAAGAAGACAGAGAGGGTAGGTGACTTCACTGGTATCAGAGACAGTAAGGGTCTAAAGTTGGATTTGTACTCAGATCTTCCTCACTCAAGGCTCCACTATCCCACCTACCAGCTCAAATTAATATAAACAATTGCTTTAACAAAAAAAAAATGAAAACAGATTCTGAAGGGTACTTTCCCAATAGCCCTTTTAGACAATTGGTCTCCTGATAAATGTAAAAAATGTCTTTTGCTAAGAATAACAGAAATTAGAAAAACAACTTGCAAACAACCTCCACCTGCTCAGAAGTACAAAAGGAACACTAGGAACAGAAACTAAAAACAAATATAAAGAAGCAGGAAAATAAAGGCAGCTGATAGCCAATAAATGCTTTTTTCAGTCGGAAGAAGATAACATATTGAAAGGTGGGAAGGGACCTCAAAAAAGTTAAGAGGTTCATGATTTTTGCGTGTCATGGATTTTTTCTCAAAAGATTTTAAATGCATAAAATAGACAGTAAGTTAAAAAAGAAAATCAATTATTCTGAAGTATAATTATCAAAATATCTCTTTAAAAATATGTGAACCATATAGACTTAGAATCTCCATTCAGTATAATGAGCCTCCCTTTATTCCTCTGTCTGTTCAGTCATGTCTGACTCTTTGAGAACTCATTTGGGATTTTCTTGGCAAAGATACAGGAATAGTTTGTCATTTCCTTCTCCAGTTCACTTTACAGATGAGGAAATTTAGGCAAACATGGTTAAGTGACTTGCCAAGGGGCACACTGCTAGGTGCCCAAATCCAAATTTGAAATCTTCCTGATTCCAGATCCAGCACTCTATCTAATGCACCCCCTAGTTTTATGGCCAGCTGTCTCCTCATTATCTGCTTCTAAACCTAAGATTGCCTCTGCCATCTCTGACAGATGATCTATGTATGTGGCAGGATGTTCCCCTTTATCCTGCCTGACCTTGTCAAAATTGGACCATGTACTAGGTTTGGAACAGCATTGCTTGATGGCTTGCAGTAAATCCTCCCTGCACCTTTTAAGGTATGACATGCTGGTGGGATTTGCAAAGTCCAAATCCCCTCTTTGATCTACCGTAGTAGGCCAGCTGGTCAGATTTTGATCAGATCTAGTTGTCTCTAAAAATTTCCTTTGTTCATGGGTGCTGAACACTTCCGATAAAAGGAATTCGACATCATCAAAATCTGGATCAAAGATCCGAAATGCCCATTTAAGTTCCTTGTGGGATTTAAAAGGATTGTCCACAAATATTGGAAAACGGAGCTTTATGGACTCAAGTTCCTGAGGAGTAAATTGCCTATGAGCTTTTGAGTGAATAACACCAGCATTAGTTGTTAGCTTGGTGACTTTCTTCAATGGACAGATTTTTTCAGAGTCACTAGCAGCCTGGTTCTCCCCATTGCCACCTTCGGTTTCCTGAGGTGCATTCTCTGACTGCCCATTATCCTTGCCCCATAACTAGATCTAGACCTTTTTCCTTAATGAGTTGTTCAAACAACTGCCTTAATCATCTTGTCCAAGTTGTTGTCAATGGCCATAACCTTCTCTGCCTTTAGGGGAACCATGAATCTGAAAACTGTCTTCACTTGGGTTAGAGTCTGCAACACAGACATAAAGATTACATATACTTGTGCCAGGACTTACCAGAGAACCAATTCATGTTGAAAAGGCAATTGTAACACAGTCATTGTCAAGTTTCCTACATAATCCACAGTCTCCACTACCAGTTGAGTCAGTTTGCTGTAAGAATATGGTAAACCCCAAAGCAAGCAATGGCTGCGATGATCACCACACCAAAAACTACTTGTTTGAACATCTTTACTATCTTTCTTTCCTGCCTATGGGATTGTTGGGTACAGACAGACTAAGGCGCCACTTGGAATAGAAATGTAAATTGACTTGAAACTGTTTCTTCTTGCAATGACTGCTGTCCTCTGGCATATGACTAGAGAGAGCTGCTAAGGGAAACCTGAATCTTCTTGGTACCGGGATGCTGCCACACAGAGATGCTGATACACAGATGCTGATACACAGGGGAACTGCTACACAAGGGAACTGCTCTGGGGTTTGCCTACTGATCCCTACTGATGGCTGATGGATCAGTATATCTTCCTAATCACCTCCCCCCTTCACTCCCTCTCTTCTTCAATCCTCTCCTCCCTTACCTCCCTCACCTCCCACTTCTTGAAGTTTTTGCTTCTTCCCTCCCCCTTTGAGTAAACTATAAAGATACTCTTTTCTTTTCCTTTTTCAAGTCAAGGGATTTATTGGGATAACAGGATGGGAAACTGAGGTTAGAAGGATGAGAATATCCCTAATCTAAATGAGGGAAAATTGAGAGTTTGAGAAAGTAGTCCAGTCACAAACTGTGACTCTGACAATTGGAGAGATGGAGGACAACGGCTTTTAAATCTTCTTTCTTCTTTCTCACAAAATCAGCAAGGTCTCTCAGCTTAATTTCTGAAGCCGCCTCCCTAAGGGTCCTTCAGTCTGAGACAACTCCTCAAGAGAGAAAACAAAGTTCAAAGTCTGTTTCTCCCTGGTCAGCTTCAACTGCCCAAAGCCAGAGAGACAGAGATCAAGTCCAAAGCCAAAGCCAAGTTTTTTCTTTCTCTCCTCTGTGTGACCAGCAACCCCCCAACTGCCACTCCTGGGAACATTCCGTTTGGAACCTTCCTCTTGATTGACAGGCAGGTCCCCAGTCTTGGTTCTTGCATCTTGGCTTACAAGTCCTCTCCTCTCTCCATGCCTCTACCACACTCCTCACTCCAATATATCATTCTACTCAGCTGTCAAAGTTATCTTTCCAAAACCAGGACCTAACTATGCCATTCTCTTGTTCAGTGAGTTTGAGAGGGAACTATTACTTCCAGGATCAAATATAAAATCATCAGTTGGGGATTTTAAAGCTCTTCAGATGTGATCCCTTCCTATTTTTACAATCTTTGGATTTTTCACTTCCTTCCAGAAACTCTGAGATCTCTATACATTTCCTCTTATAGGACACTCCTATCTCCTGGCTCTATGCCTCTGCACAGGCTGTCCTCCATGCCTGGAAAGTTTTCTGACCTCCCTCTCTTCTACCTCCTAAATTCCCTGACCTTCTTCAAAACTCAACTCAAATCCTACTTTTCAAGGCATCTATTTCTAGTGCTGCCAGATGCTAATGTTTTCCTTTCTTACAATGCCTTCTGACTATTGTATAGAATATATATGTAGATTTTCATGTGTCATCTTATGGAGGGCAGGGACTATTTTTTGGCTTTTTCTCAAAACATTTAGCACAATAAATGGCACATAGTAGCTAATTAATAAATGCTCGTAGACTACAGTAGCATTCCCATAAACATTCCATCATCTATTGGAGTATTTTTTCATGATAACATCATAAAGAGAATATTTTAGAGTTAACATGGTTCCTCTAAATCTAGCAGACTGAAATTGTGATTTCTTACATGTTAAAGTCTTTTTTTTTAAAAGATGTATAATTTTAAGGTTCATTATATACATTGCACAATCTCCATCAGATTTGTGAACAATTGGAAGTTATTTTGCTATTGCTACTATTCTGTCTTCTTATTTCATAACCTTATTTCTCATGGATTCCATGAAAGTCAGTGGGAAGTAATGAATGGAAAACAATATGAAGGTTATCTCAAATGTGGCAAGTATGGATGATAGATCCAGATTATAGTAAAAATTGCGAGTTGTATTGATCTGTGAAGGGGGGTGGGGTGATTAAATATGACCCATGGGACTTATTTTAACCATATAGGTTATATATTAGTAACTTTATGGAATCTTCAAACTTCCTAAGGTTGATTAATGAGAAGACAGATTTGCTAAAGATGCAAGAAATGTACAGGAACAGGGCAAAGCAGGAGGGAAAAGCACAGAATGTTCAATGACAGGAGGATTCTAAAGGCCAACGGAAATCTGGAAGGGACTGTTGGAGAGGAGGGGGTTCAGGTTTAAACTCTTTTGAGAGGAGGGAGCTCTAAACCTTTCCTCCTGAACCTTTCAGCATTTTCAAGAGGAAAAATGAACTTTTGGAAAGATCTTTGATACTCCTGTGTCTGTGCCCGGAAGCCCAAACACCTACAACTGCATGGACTCAGTGAAACAGACCAATTTATCTAGAGTACAATGAAAGGAGAATAATACATTAAGACTAGAAATATAAGTGAACACTAGATTATAAATAAGTAGGAACAATAAATGTGTCATTTTTTTTCTTTTTTAAATACTGAATTATATTATTTTTTACAAGGAGCTGTTTTATCAGGGAAGAGAGTTACTGGAAAATGACACTGATGGGGAAAACATTAAAAAAAAAAAACCCAAAACGTGTGAAGTCTCCGTTGAGGGATATAGTTCCACTATGTTATACAGCCTTTTTCTTCTAAGGATTAAATGTTTTCAGCACGAGAGTTTACAGTATATTCATATTGAAACTATATTTTCCCTGTGTTTCAGAAAAAGAACACTTTATGAGGTAAGTTTTCTAAGGAAAATATAGAGAATATTCTAGCCCTGTACTCTAAATTCTTTAATAAGTAAAATTATATACAAACATCACAAAATAAATTATCAATTCTAGATACTAGTACAATCCTGTTATAGTTAGCACTATCACAAACATAGTCTATACGTCAAAGTGCTATTAATTTACAAACTAATATATTTGCAGAGGGCCCACAGAATTTATTTCAACAAATATTTATATAATATTTATGTGTGCCTAATATGGGGTTATTAGGTATTGCTAGTTATAAATTTACTTAGCCAGACCTAACCTCTCTTCTAAACTCCAACTGCCTTTGAACATCTCAAACTGCATGTCAAATAAATATATATTAAACTCCTAATCTTCCTCACAACCTACGCCCCCTGCAAGCTTTATTACTACTGAGGACTCTACCACTTTCCAAAGCACTTAAAATTCTCAAGCTAGGTGCCATCCTCTACACCTCACTTTCTTTTAGCTTTGCAAGGTTTTCTAGTAATTCTTAGTAGAATTAAATGAATTAAAATACTTGAAATGTTTTTTTTAAACTAAAAATATTTTAAATGAAAATATCATAAAAAGTAAGAGAAAATATTTGAAAAACTATATCCAAAAGGAAATTGAAAACCTTTCTATGTCGCATGTATAAAAATGAACAAGTCATATGTATGACATTGGTAGTTTTTTTTTTTAAATCACAACACACAATTGTGCCATCACCTGCCATTGCTGGGTTGCTGTGGAGAATGCCTGGAATGATCTGAAGGCTCTGATCTCTGGTCAGGAGATCGTGAACGGCTGCGGCGAGGCCTGTCATGTGATCGAGTGGAATGGTCTGAAGCCAGTGATTGAATTTCTGAAATGTCTATTGAATAAAAATTGTTTTTTGTTACATGAAATGACTGCAATAAAATATTGCCCTTTAATTGGTAACTGAAATAGGCATCTACTATAATTTTTTAGATGCTCATTTTATGTATTGACTTTTAACAACCATAGAAGCTAATGCTCTCAAGTAAGTACATTAAAGGCCTTTATGGGTTTGTTTTAAATATTGATCATGTGTGAATTTTAAAGTTTGGTTTGATGGACAAAGTTATAATTGTGTTACAAAATTTCATTCTAAACTAAGAAAATATGTAGCAGTTTATGACCTTCACTTCTAAGACATGCTCACAACTTACCGTCTCTTTCAGATGCATTAGCAGAGTGAATACTGTCAGAAAGATCAGGGACATTCAAAAGCGTAGCTCGCTCATCTCTCTGTACTACCATTTTCAATTTGCCTTTGGACCTTTCTATTAATGTTTTTGCATCTGTCAAAGACATATTTTCTGTCACAGTGCCATTTATCTACAATAGAACAGAAATTATGTATTAGACATGAGTGATGAATTCAATCCCTTTGTAAAACTATCAAAAATAATGCAAATTACTCTTTCCGTTACCATATGGAGCAAAGTTATGTGTACTTAAAACTTTCAGCTTGTCAAATTATCACCTACCTTAAAATCAATAAAAATCATGGCTAATCTACAGCCATTAAATCAGATAAAAATCAATTAATATGCCTCCTCTCCCTATCATTCACTCCCAAATATTATACCATAGCCTAAAGCTTTTTAATACTTAAAATCGAACAAAAAATGGCTTTCTGGAAAGAGAGAGCAACACTTGGGATAACTATGATGATGTAAGAAGCAGAATATACCAATAAAAACTTGCAGTTTTAAAAATCAGACACCAATATCCAGTAATTGGGAAAAGAGATGCAACCAAAACAACTATTATAGAAAAATGAAAAGAAGGGCTTCCAAACAGTTTTATGTGCCAATATAATTCTTCTAATAAGCTGAATTCTTTAAGTATCCATCACTAAGATAAGAACAGAGAGCAGCTTCCTTTTTTCCTCCCATTAAGACTCAACTTAATATTAAGCATCTAATAAACTGTCTCAATCATCAAAAGTAAAAAACTGGAATAAAAGAAACCAATTTTTTGACACTTCAATCGAAAAAAATTTAGGACTATGACTATACCTTCAATACAACATCACCTTCCTGGATATTGCCATCTCTTGCTGCCAAACTGTCTTGTGATATTTCTTTTACAAAAATATGACTGGCCAAACGAAGCCCATATTCTGTAATCAAATAATGAAATAACCTTATTATAAAACCATATAAAACACTTCCAAATACCTTGATTTATATTATCAATAGTCATAGCTAATGTAAAATCCAGACACTGTTAAACAAGCATTAAAAAGATAATATTCAAAAAGATAACATTCTTAACAAAAGCACAAAGCAATTTTTTATAATCAAAAGGTTTAGAAATCGCTTCTAATGTTAATATAAAGTGATATTAAAACTGCTTGAACTAAGCTTCTTTCCTATCATGTGAAGACCAAAGTCATAAAAATGTCACAAAGAGTAGTTCAATACTTCTACCAGATAACACCAACAATCATTATTTCTAAGAACACATTATTCAGAAGACAGATATAATATGAATTCATGAAGTCAAATTTTAAAAGGAAATTACTTGATTCTAATATGTATTCATGGAAGGTAGGTAATGTTTAAGAACTAGAAATGCAAACCCAAACAATAATTCTAAGTATCCTGGTCTCTTTCAGCTCTTATGGAGACAATACAGAAATAAAATCCAAGTTGAAATTACAAGAGAATTCCTTAACTTCTGAAGAGATTACCAAATAAAAAAATAATTAAGTTCTTCACAAAAAAAAATTGGCAATATAAATATTATTTGTGAATAGAATAAATATTTACATGAATATATGTATAGACACATATACAGACATGCTTGTATTGTATGTGTACACACCTAAGAAGGATTCTTCCTAAGAATGACCAAGGATCATGACTGCACAAAATAATTCTAATACATGGTTGATTACTAATTTTGGAAAACTGCTGTAAACAGATCAATGAAGCTCTCTGAATATGTCTTTTAGCATTGAGAATTACTTTTATTTTGAGAGTCTGAGCAGTGTAATTTTCAGTTTTAGAGGTTAATTCCTTTTCCATATGAAACATGATTAAAATAAGAAGTCACTCAAATCCTTTAGCTATAATTTTTTTATGTTTTTTGCCAAATTCCATAGTTATAATAAAGTATGACCTATATTAACCAGAAATGATATATTAAAATAAAAAAGAAATGTATAATCAAGAAGCTATTCCATTTTTAGACCAATCTATGCTCTTTTAAATGTAAGGCTTCAAGTATTATACAGCAGAGTTTACCTTCATTTTTCCGGGACTTCACCAATGTTACTTTGGTAGGCTTTGCAGGTTGACTGGAAGAAACAGATCTCCTATCTGATCTAGGAGATAAACTCCTCTCTCGACTTGCACTTCGATCTCTCACCCAACTCTTTTCGCTCCTTCTACTAGCAACTGGACCGCTTCGTGTACCTCTTGAATCATGTACCTCTTCATCATAACTGTCTTCTTCATTTTCAGATACTGGCTCAGGCTCTGGACGGGTTACAGGTATCTGAACTTTCTTCTTTCTTCGAATGGTCTATAAGCAACAGTTATTGCAAAATACTTTATGACCCAAATACACACACACACACACACACACACACACACACACACACACACACACACACACGTGTCTATCTAGAACAACAAATGACCACTAAGGGCTATTTTCTTAAAGCTTTTTCCCCTCTTCTTGAAGATAACACTCAAAAGACTCAATGAAGATGGTATTGTCAGTAAAATGCACACTAACATCTTTCTGAAAATTAAAAGATCATGAGATCATCAGAAAAGAGAATAATCAACAAATCTATCAAACATGTACTACTTGAAGTAAAAGGATATGGCACTCCATAAAATTATATGCTGTCCACTCTTCTTTATTCTCTTGCCCCTTGTCCTTCCAAGGTTCATATACTGTCAATCTTTAATCCTAGAAAATTGTTATGACCTACTTCCTCCAGAGCTGCTGAATAACACAATGGAGGAAATCCCAACTCCATGATGACTGTGTTTATTACAAATTCAAGTGATCTAATATTAGTGTGTACTGAGCCCAGTCAGGACAATCTGATTTCAAAATCCAGCCTCTGACCCTTACTAACTGTGTGACCCTGGGCAAATCACTTAATCCCTATTTGTCTCATTTTCCTGATCTGTAAAATGGGGACAGATGGGAGAAAGAAATAACAAACCACTCCAGTATCTTTGCCAAGATAATAACATCCAGATAAAGTCAGACATGACAACAATATCAACTTGTGGCCCTCAATGCTGCATGACAAAGTTTTTAATGTTTCCTTCATACACTCTCTAATCCATTATCCTCAGCAAAGGTTTCAAACCTTCTTTTCCCTCCTTTGTCCTCTGTAATCTGCTTTCAACTCTGCAACTCTATTGAAATTGCTCTCTCTTGGGTTACCAAACTAATTATGAAATAGCAGCCCTTTTCAATCTTCACCCCCTTTGACATCTCTGAAATTTAACTTCCCTTCTCTCTGACTTCTTTCAACTCTCCAGCCTTTAAAATTCTCTCTTTTCATGATACTGCTCTTTTTTTATTTTCTCTCAACTGTTTGCTACTTCACTAATCATCCAATTACTACTCTTTAGTGTAGGTGCTTGTTCCCCAAGACCGAGTTCTAGATCCTCCTCTCTTCCTTCTCTGCACATGCTTTCCCCACCTCAACTCTTTAGCTCCCGTGGTCATTTAAATATGATCTCTCTGCAAATGACTCCCAAATCTGTGTAATTAAATTGAATTTCTTATGAACTCAAGTAATACATTGTCCCTGTCTGCTAATAAATAATCTCCACTTTGAATTTTCAAAGGCATCTCAATTTCACTAATGTTTCACATACTATAAGCACTTATTAAAGAATTAGAAGTTAATTTATAGCATATAAAAAAACAATAATCTGGACTAGTGGAAATACCACTGTTATTACATCAAAAGACCTGAATTTTGATCCTCACTGGGCCTTAGTGATTGATGCTAGGCAAGTTACTTAGCCTCAGACTGGGTCTTTAGTATAATTACTTGTTTCTGTGATTTGTTTTTAATAAACTTGTTCCTTGGTATAATGTTAGTTTTACATTTAAATTGAATGAGGAGAATCACATAATCAGATCACTCAAAGAAAAATTAGTTTGGCAGAAGTGTGTAGGCTGGGCTAGAGGGATGGGAAATTTTAGACTATTAAGTGTAACAGTCTTAGTATCTCCTGATTTTAAGTCTGGCAATAGTAATAAAAACTTTAAAAACATGTTTGAATGATGAATTTCAAACTGAAAAATAAAAATCTAGCTTAAAAGGTAAATGAGCTATTGTTATCAGTCTAGGAGTGATTCTTGATGAATTCTGAAAATATAAAGTTATTAAAGGAAAATGCGTTTTAAACCATTCTGAAAAAATTACAAGGCAAACAAATCTTATATAAAAAATAAACTAAAGTGTTGTCAGTTTTATAGATAGAAAAATTGCATGAAAAGAAAATTCCTGTGAGTTCCATATGAAATTGACACAGCAAGGTATGTAGGGGAAATGTAATAGAAACTACCTATAAGGGAACCTGAAAGCTTTCTTTCTCCACACTCAATAAGTTTTATTTCAATGATTCATTTAGAGGAAGCCTTATTTAATGAAGACACTTCCTTTCACTTTAACTTATAATAAGGAAAAATTTGGTAATATATGCAAAGTTCACTGTACCTTTCCATAACAACTGTTTTGATTCAGTACAACTCTTACAATAAAGTAATTGTAGGCATCCTTTGCAGACAAATAAATCAGAAATTAAATAGTCCAAGAAACATATATTTCAACTAGAGTAATATAATTTAACCATAAATGCATGCCTCTCATAAAAAGACTTCTTAGCTTGTAAGGTTGGAATGAATGAAAAGCTGAGTGCTATCCTAATGTAACTTTTTCAACTGAAGAAATTTTGGTATACAAATTTAATTGCACAATCCTTCATTTCATGACAAATGAGAATGCCAGTTATTGAAATAGTCATTTAACTTACTTTAAAATGTCTTTAGCATTAACGGAACGATTTTGTTTCAATGAAGGCCATTCAATATCTATTACATCCAAATTCGACACTCAAGCTCCTAATTCTTTATGGTCTAAAAGGAATAATTTACAATTACTTACAATTTTTGCATTTTTCCCACTTTTCCTTAATTGTTGAACAGCAAAAGCATGTTCCACATTATCCATGGAAACACCATTAACCATTGCAACACGATCATTTTCCCTGATTAAGAAAAAAATAGCAAGTTAAAAACAATGCTAAAAAATTTATATAGAGCTTTTTAAAAAAGGATGATCTACAAAGAAAATCTATTACCTAACCAACTATAATAGGGATGGCAACATACTTATCTTCAGATCTAACACAAATCCATCTGGACAATAAGCCATTGTCCATTTTCTTTAAAAACAAAACAAAACACTACCAATGAGGCCTATCATCTAACACAGCTGCCCAAAGAACACAGGAAAAGGAAATACTTACTGAAGTTGTCCTTCAGCTGGACCTCCTTTCAACACATCAGAAATAACTATTGAAGTTTCACCACTCTGAAAATGAGGATTATCTCTTCCTCCTGATATTGCAATTCCAAACCCAAATCCAGGAGCCTAGATTTAATAAAAAATAAAATATTCCATAACTGTTAAGGATTGTCCAATATTTTCAAGTCTTCTTTTACAAACTACAGCTTTTAACAAATGAAACAAATAGGGTTAATTGTCATTTGATTCTATATACCCCTGTTAAAGAGTATACTCAGAACTTAGATAACCTAATAAATCACGTATTCTAATTCTAATAAATCACGTAATTCTAAGAAAAGAAATCCAAAAAAAAGCAGATTTCACCTCCCAACTTATGGTTTTCTGTTATAACTACTATTATATGATATTGCCAGATACCAAATACTTGGTTTTTTTTTAAATGAAAACACTTAGCACTAAAATAAGTCATTATAAGATGCTAATAATTTTTTAATTTTTAGAAGGTAACCGAGGATGCCATGTGGAGATCACAGAATAATCAGTATAGCAACCATTAAAGTTCCTATTAGCTTAAACACTAATTATTCTATAAAACATCACATTATATATAGGTAACAGCAGATAGGCCAGTGATGCCGAACCTTTTAGAGACCGAGTGCCCAAATTGCAATCCTTAGGCCATATGTGAGTTACATACTTACCCCAATCAGGGAAGGGAGGAAATGCTAGGCAGAGGGGCAGGTGAAGTGAGGAATGTCATCAGTGAATGTAAAGAGCAGGAAGAGAGTGGCTTGAATGTTCCACTCCTCCAGCTCTGCCACCTGTAAGCCGCCCACCTTACCCCAGGCAGGGGAGGGAGAAGTGCTCCCATGGGGCTGCTGGGCAGACGGAAGGGTGATGGGAAAAATGTCTTCAGGTGCCCATGGAGAGGAGGAGGAGAACAGCCTCCCTCATGTCACAGGTTTGCCAACATGGAGATAAGCCTTCACAAATAAAAGTACACAAGATACTGTAACAGTTAAAAGAGTGGTTGGCTTAAACTGTGACTGCGAAAATGTGTAAATGGCCAAACTATAAGGTTTTGGTCACACTGGTAAAAATAATTTTTAGTGTCTTGATTTTATATTAAAAAATAAAAGTGGTTACCATGGGAAATTCCCACAAGATCCTTCCAAGCAAAACTCTAGTGGGGAGGGAGGGAGAGGGAGAGGGAGAAAGGGGCAGAGGGACAGAGTGAGAGAGGGAGAAGGAGAGGGAGAGGGAGAGAGAGAGAGAGAGGGGGGGGGGGGGGGAGGGAGAGAGAGAGAGAGCGCGCAAGACCCAGCAGTCTCCTCTGACTCCTGACCTCCAATTCTGAACTTTTTCAGAGGCCTTTCTGACCTCCTTTTAAAGAGAATTTTCTCCTATGTCACCTCCCCTAAGTTCTCACATCTACCAATCACAGTAGACGTTTTCACAAGACTGACCATTTTTAATTCACATCTTCTTTAGTTCTCAACTTCTCAGGATAGACTAAAACTTTTGAGTCATTCACACCTGAGTAGACTAAAACTTCACACCTCTTTTGTTAAGCTTGTGTTGCCTGACCTTTTAGTGATTAATTTGACCTTCATAGGTACTTAGCACCTTTTTGTATTAGATCTAAAAATAGACCTAGCTTAAGGCTTTTGCCTTACTATAAGTATGGGTTAAGTACTTTTCATTGTTCAGTAAGGAGTTTACAACTTTATCTTCCCCTAAAGTATGCTTAAGTATGGGTGGCGTAATGTTAGAGTTCTCACATTCCTGATCAAGTATTGTTTAAATTCATTGTTTAAAATTTTTTAAATTATTTAAAATGGGGAATGGTCTTAACCAAATGTTCTAAGGTAGAGTCTGAGAATTTTTAACATTCACAAGTCTGAGAAATTTTAAGATTCACAATACTTACCATAGCATGCAATCATAAGAATACAACTCTTCTAAAAGCAAAGGTAAAAAGGTTTGAAAGCAATTACCATTACAAATTCTAAATTAACACCAGCTTCTAGTTATAATTCTTACTCTAAGTGGTAATAAAGTGATACATAATAGATATGCAATATTAAAAAGTGAACAATCATGTTCCAAGCACTAGGAATACAAATAAAGGCAAAAACCCTGCTCTCAAGGGCTTATATTTAGTGGGGAGGCAGTATGCAAATATCTATGAACAGAGGTATGTGATATTATAGCATAGACAGCTCTCAGAGGGAAAGTCAGGGACTGAAGGTAAGGGATGAAATAGGGGAACAGAAAAAGAACTCTTGCAGATGGTAGGATTTTGAGCTGGGACTTAAAGTAATCCAGAAAAGCCAGGAGGTAGAGATAAGAGCATTCTAGGTGTAGAAGACAGGAAAAGTCATGTAATCTGTAAATGGAAGATACTGTGCAAGAAACACCAAGTACTCCAGTGTATATGGAGAAATTAGTAATACCAGAAAACATCCAAGTAGTAAAGGACCTTAAATATCAAAGTGTATGCTTATATTTGATCCAAGAGGTACTGGAGAATCATTTAAGTTTATTGATCAGGGGCATAATGATTTAACTTGAGCTATAGAGAAATTATTTTTATAATCACGAAGGGTGGATTATAGTGAAACAGGGAGAACAACTCACAACAATGCAGAAATGAGGTGAAGGAACTCCCACCAGTGTGGTGGCTGTGGGAACAAGAGGAAATTATAATGGTGAAAGCAAGATTGGACAACAGATTGGTTATATGGGCCCTATATTGCTCAATGTTGCATGTCAAGGTAATCTTGAGCAATATAGGAAAATAGGAAAAAAGAGGTTTTAAATAGAAAGGCGAGTTCTGTTTTGGACATGTTGATTTCATAGGGTGCTATGGGACATCCAGTTTAAGATAAAACTGGAGCTCAAAAAAGAAACTATTAACAAGAGAATGAACAAGTAACCCCATATGAACCATTTTGCTCTATCTTCAGATAATTAGGATTAATATACTTTAGAATTTTCTTAATACAATACTGAAAAAAATTATATCCCCAACTTCACTTCTCTCCCCACCACCACCAGAAAATAAAAAATAAAAATAAGCAGATCTCACCTCCAAACTTCTTTTCTGTTGTATTATAATGCTATATTTCCAGACACCAAGGTTCATGAATTTTTAAGTCATTTTTGACTCTTCTACTCCCTTACCCCTCTCCTGAAACATGTAAAGTCCTATTAATTTTGCCATCACATCTCTCCGATTCATCCATTCACTCATGTGACTAACACTATAGTTCAAGCGCTTAACAGTCCCCTCCTGAATTATCCTGAAAATTCCTCTGCTCCTCAGTTATAACCCTTAATATTGATGTAGATGCTCCCTCATATTTCCCAGCTATTCCTTTCTTCAATTTCCTTAAATACCACAATAAACTCCACTATATTTCAGCCATGGATACATATGGTCGCACAAAAAATCTTCCCATTAATCTCAAATATCTAAGTCTATCCCTCAACTTAACTGTCATATCTAATTTTTCTCAATTGCTTCCTTCAAAATCTATTTGAAACTACTGATCAAATTCTCCCCTCCAGGACACTCCCTCCTCTCTATCTTTTCGTGACATTACTATCTCTTGGCTCACCTCTTGTCTAACCACTTCTTAGCCATCCACAGCCCAGTGCTGCCCTGAACCTTCTTTTCTCCCACTACATTCTCTCTCTTGGTAAACTTATCAGCTCCAATGGTTACTTTATAAATACTACCTCTACATATTTACTCCCAAATCTACATTCCCATCAGTTTCAGTACTAGACCACCAAATGACCATTGAGTATTTCAAAATGCAAGTCTCAGAGACATCTTAAATTCAACATATCTAAAATTTGACTCATTATTTTGCTCTCCTTAACTCTTCTCCTCTACCAAATGACTTTCCTATTTCTGGCTAAGAAACTGCTATCTTTCTACTATCTCATATCTATAAGAAGAATTATCTTAAAATCCTCATTCTCCCTTGTACCACAATCAGTTGCCAGATTTTCTCTCTCTCTCTCTCTCTCTCTCTCTCTCTCTCTCTCACACACACACACACACACACACACACACAGCTACTAGTTCAACAACTATCACCTCTTGCTTATTATAGAAGCCTCAGATGGTCTCTGCCTTCAATCTCTCATCATGCCAGTCCTACATATATACACTACTGACTACCATGCACATCCCTTAGATTTCCCAACTCTAGTGGCTTCCTATTACCTTTAGAATAAAATAGGAATTTGTCTCTTGTTTTCAGGACAAACCCCCATACAACCTCACTCCAACCTACTTTTCCAGCCTTAAAGGCCATTACTTTTCCTCTTGCATGTTGTAACTGAGACAAAATGACCCTGTTCATCACCCATCTTAATTTCTTTACACTAGCCATCTGTTTACACCTGAAATGCACCTCTCTTACCTCTACCCTCATAAAATTCCTTTCTTCTTTTAAAATGAAAATTAATCACCATCTTCTGCATGAAACCTTTACTGAGCCCCTATAATGACTAGAGCCCTCCCCCTCCCATCGTACTTTGTAATTAATTACATACAGTTTATTATTAATGCTATATAAATTTTTATATGTGCTTATCCCTCCCATTGGAATGTAAGATAACTTCAAGAAAGGATCATTTCATTCATTTTACTTGGATCTTCTGGGTCTAGCAGTCTCTAGCAAATAGTAGTTTAATAAATACTTGTTGAATAATTGAACCTTCTAATTTAGGTGCCTTTCTGCTATTCTATTCATCTTCTATATACCTGTAAAAAAAATTTTCCTGAAGCACAAGTTTGGGATCCTGTCACTTCTCTATTCAAAACTTTCAATGACTCCAGAAAGGATAAAAAGGTAAATTTTCCAGCTTCCAACTTCGGTTCTCCACAATCTGTTTTCAAACAACCTTTCCAGGCTCATTTCATACTATTTCCCTTCAGGAATTTAACATTTTATCCGAACTGGACTATTTCATAAACTGCTATTCCATCTGTGAACTTCAATCCATTGAACACTCTTTTACTTCATTTCTTGCCTCTAAGAATCTTTGTCTTCAACTCAGTTACTACTTCTCTCTCTAAAGTCTTCTGGAATGTCTTCTCCCCAAGTGTTAGAACAATCTTTCTCCTCCTATTTACCTAGTAATCATTTACTTATCAGAATAAATGTAGTGCCTTTATCTCCAGCACTTAGCACACTGACTTACATATCATAAACACTTAACTGTTTATTGAAATAAATCATATGTCCTAAATTATACATGCTACTGATCTTTACTAGGTTTTTTTGCATCTAGGCCTAGCCTAAAGACTACTTGGAGATTAGGAGATAGTAGGGCCTTCAAGTAACAATGGTAGCAGGGCTTACTGCTGCACTGTTGTCTATAACTGGAATAAGATAAAAATTCACAATGAAAGAGTATTTGAACTACTTCAACAACAAAGTGCTGATATGACATGAATTCACTTCTGTGTGGGCAAAATTACTTCACTATACTGCCACACCCTCAAGACTTTATTGTGCTCTTTGGTTTTGCTATATGCCCTGGCCTTGCCTACTACTAGAACCCCCAATGGCCACCAGAACTTTTCAATCATAACAGAATAGCTGAACCTTCTTATACATGTCTCCCATTACCAAAATGTGAGCTTGAGGACAGGAACAATCTCACTTTTCTATTTGTATCTCAAATGCTTATTAGAACAATGACACATTAATAAATTCATTTTCAATGATTGATTCATTCCTACATTCTTGGCTCCTCCTACAAATACAGGAACTTTGACAACATTGCCTAAAGCAAGAAGACCATATATTATGCTAGATTTTGCAAATCAAGAATAAATACACAGCATGTTAAAAAGTTTCGGGGGGAATTAGGTGGCTTAGTGAATTGAAAGCCAGGCTTAGAAATATGAGGTCCTGGGTTCAAATATGGCCTCAGACACTTCCTCACTGTGTGACCCTGGGCAAGTCACTTAATTCCCATTTCATAGCCCTTACCAATCTTCTGCCTTAGAACCAATACACAGTATTGATTCTAAGACGAAGGAAAAGAAGAGCTGAGGAGAGGGGACGGGGGACAGGACTGGATGAGCAAAAAGTTTCTGGTCTAGTACTGTGTTTCTCTCATCACAATTAGGACAACAGAATTTAGTGAAACAGAAATGAGTAAGAGATAGAAATCACCAAAAGAAAATAACTTGGAAGAGAGCCAAGAATAATTCTCAAATATTGAAATAGGGGAATAATCTAGATGGTAGCTTTGTAGAAGTTATCAATATTAAAAGTTGTTGGTTACTTGACACCCCACAGTGAGGATAGGCCCTGCAGACCTCACACAAGGCCCAGAATGATTATCTGACTCTCAGACCAGGTTTAAAAAAAAAAAAGACAGGGTTTATTTGTTATTAAAAGAAGCAGGATGGGAGGATTAGGAAATAGGAATCCCTAATATAAGAAATTATAACTAAACCTCCCCTCTCTAAGACTCCTGAAAAGGGGTGCCTTCGTTGCTTCCAGCTGCAGTTCACTACACTAGGTCTAGAAATTCCCAACTATTTAACTACCTGACCTAATAATCCTCCCAGATGATGTTTGGTTAGAAGTTGAACCCTCTAAGAAAGGGTTCAAATCCTCATCGGGTTGGGCCCAAGATGGCTTCAGGCCTTTTCCCACAGTCAGTTTACTGGCTTGCCTGCAGAATTCTTTACAGCAGTTAGGAACTCTCTCAGGACACTGGAACACTAGTAGACGATAAAGTAGATGACAACATAGATAGGATTTCTCCACCAGGACACCAAGAAAGGTAGCTTCAGCTCCACAGGGAAAAGAAAACCAAAACCCCCACTAGGCTCACACAGATGCAAGCAGCAGGAAGTTGTAGCTTTCAAGCTCTCCCACTTTTTATAAAGCCTCCAGATTCCAGAATTGAGTCTATATTGTTCCATGGCATGCAAGGTCCCTCTTTGCAAACTTTCCTCTCTGCTATCTGTCTGTAAACCACTTCATTCCTTTCCTCATTATAGTATTTATATACAATATGGGCAATAACATGAACCTGAAATTAATACAAGTAAATAAATAAGATCTCATCTGCCTAAAACATAACAATGGCTGAGGACCTTGTTAAGAAAGAACTGACTGATAGATGGAGCAAAGCCATGTTACATAAAGAAGAATCCCATGGGGGGGATGGAGGGGAAGAGAACTGCAACAGGCCTCAGGTACTTTAATCCTATTTTGTACCTGTTTGGGAATCAATAATAACGATAATATATATGGGAATTCAAATAGATGTACAAGAACTGGTCCATTATCACTGCTCAAACTGTCATCCACAACTGTCCAGACAGAATACTGATACAAAAATATTTAAGAACAATATTCTGTTTTGGATTTTTAAATAGGTATCTCCATACCCCATATTTGTTTCCAAGCTATGTGGAATGAAGAACTTTCAGAATAGTCTTTTCTTTGCTCAGTTCATGTCTTCCCATATTTCATTGTAATCATTATATCCATAACCTCTTATATGACAGTTCATTAAAATCTTTATCCAAAACTTATTCTTTCTTTAATCCTTAATCAATGGACATACATCTCATTTTTTGGTACTTGCTACTGCAAAAAAATTCTGCTATTAATGAGTGCTATTAATATCTGAGTATATTTAGGATCTTTTGTCATTGACTTCCTTGAGGTACATAACCCAGAACTGAAATTCTTGAGTCAAAGGATATGGCCATTTTAGTCAATTTTTTTTTGCATAATGATTAAATTCCACAAATAATGCCTTAGTGTGACTGTCTTTCTATAATTTCTCCAATATTGGTAGCTTCAATGTTAGAACTATAAGAGAAATAAAGTAAAAAAACAACATATACACAGTGAATACAATGATATTAAATGAAAAACACACATACACACAGAAAAAATTAATCCCAAGACCTTATGATGATCATGTCTGGCTCCCCAAAAGAGGAGGTATGAGAAGGCACCTTTCCCCAGTCTCTCAGAAAACAAGATTACAAACATGGAATATTGCTTATTAATGAGAGAACTTATCAACATACTGTTATGTCTCACTGAATTTTTTTTCTCTTTTTTTATTCTTGGTTATAAGAATGGGCATCTGGGAGTAGATAAGGAAAAGTACACACTTAGAAAACCATATCAATAAAATTTTTTTTTAATATTCAGTAGGAGAAATTAAAACACGATGGGAATAGAGTACGGTGCCTTGTCTGCTATTGGAGTGCAATACAAGAATCCTTTCAATTGAGTCCACAGAAGATTAGCTTAAATCCAACTACTTTTATTAAATTATAAAATGAAGTGATTTTCCACTTAGAAAAGTCTTTAAAACAAGCATGAGGGGAGGGGGGCAGCTGGGTGGCTCAGTAGATTGAGAGTCAGACCTAGAGATGGTCCTAGGTTCAAATCTGGCCTCAGATACTTCCCAGCTGTGTGACCCCGGGCAAGTCACTTAACCCCCATTGCCTACCCCTTACCACTCTTTTGCCTTGGAACCAATACACCAGTATTGATTCTAAGATGAAAGGGAAGGGTTGTTATTTTTTAAAAAAATGCATGAATGAAGAAAACATTAAGTGCTAACTACGTGCAAAGCACAGGAAATACCAAAAGAGAAGTCTAATAATTGTGGAGTTGTAAAATTGGAAAGCAATTTGGAATTAAGCAGACTAAATGTTCCTACTTTTTTTTTTAAAAAGCTTGGTCAATGTGAGAATTTATTTTGTTTGACTATATATTTCTGTTGCAAGGGTTTTATTTAAATCTTTTTTTATTTTATTTGGTCAATTTCATACATTATTCCTTGATTACAAAAATCATATTTTATTCCTCCTTCCCCTCCCCCGGCCCTTCCCGTTGCCGATGCCCAATTATACTGGGTTTTACATGTGTCCTTGATCAGAACCTTTTTCCATGTTGTTGATGTTTTCACTAGGATGATCATTTAGAGTCTACATCCCCAATCATATTCCCCTTGACCCATGTAATCAAGCAGTTGTTTTTCTTCGGCGTTTCTGCTCTCACAGTTTTTCCTTTGGATGTGGATAGTGTTCTTTCTCATAAATCCCTCCGAGTTGTTCAGGGACATTGCGTTGCCACTAATGGAGAAGTCCATTACATTTGATTGTACCACAGTGTATCACTCTCTGTGTACAATGTTCTCCTGGTTCTGCTCCTCTCGCTCTGCATCAGTTCCTGGAGGTTGTTCCAGTCCCCATAGAATTGCTCCACTTTATTATTCCTTTGAGCACAATAGTATTCCATCACCAACATATACCACAATTTGTTCAGCCATTCCCCAATTGAAGGGCATCCCCTCATTTTCCAACTTTTTGCCACCACAAAGAACACAGCTATGAATATTCTTGTACATATCTTTTTCCTTATTATCTCTTTGGGGTAGAAACCCAGCAGTGCTATGGCTGGATCAAAGGGCAGAATGTTCCTACTTTTTAAATCAGACACTTATACTGAGCTTATATACCCTCAAGGAAGCTACTGATAAGAAATATACTCCATATACTCCAAAATATTTAGAGTAGCACTTTTAGTAGATGCCTATCAATTGGGAAATCACTAAACAAACTGTGGTACATAAGAAATTATATGTATGATGAACATAAAGAAGCACAAAAGAGTTTAAGAATAAAGTAAGCAAAGACAAGACTGCAATATTGCCTATATAACATGCCCAATTAGTCAAACTCTATCTACATTAAGCTTCCCAATGACAAAGAACACACTTTCTCTCTTGAGGCAACCCATCTTCCTTTCGCATAGCTGTAACTTTTAGTTAATTTTTCTATTACTTTAAAAACCACAGTGGAATTTATGTGGGTAAAGGACAAGTAAAAAGTGATAACTATGGAAATTAAGTATAGATTATTAATTATCTTAATATAAATCAGAAACAGAGGTGTGATAGAAAACTCTTCTAACTAAAACTTTCTAGTAATCTATTGTTTCATTCTATTAAAAGGATAGCATAAGATTTTTAATTGCTTTTCTTATTACTCTTCTCTCAGAAGAAATATATTAATTATAGTATATGAATACAAATTAAAACTATTATGCCAAAAGAATGAAAAATATCAATTAAAAGAAATAAGTGTATGAACTGATACAAAATGAAAGCAAAACCCAAAATGTACAAGACGATTACAACCTAATGTAAAGTCAAAACTGAGAATGAACAAAATTTCCTCAACAACTATCACAGTATTATACTGTCAAGATGAAAGGCACACCCCTCTTTCCTGTCCAAAACAGAATAGTTTTTACCTCCCAAACCCTACTCAGTATCCTAATTTCTATCCAAGATGCCACCAACCTTCTCACCATTCACATTTAAGTCCTCAGAGTTATCCTCAATTTCTTACTCTCCTTCATAACCATCCAAACCAATTAGTTGTCAAGTCCTTGTGATTACACATTTACAGCCCTTCCATTCTCTTCCCTCAACTTTCTGGGATAGCTACTATGTAAGTTCAGACCATCATTAATTCATCACTGTCTAATCTATTAATTACTCCCCCAACTCTAGGCTCCTCTCTCCATTCTACCATCCAACCAACTGCAAATTAATATTCCTGAAGTAAAAATTTGATTGTGACAATCTTTATTCAAGAAGCTTTTATATCTAGGATAAAATATAAAATTTCATTTCAAGCACTTCAGAATCAAGACTCAAATTTGTCTTTCCATCCTTCTTTCATATTCTTGCCTCTCTTCTCATCAACTCCCTTTTGCATTCCACATTTCAGGCAAATTGGTCTACGCTTTTCCCTTGTAATATACAAGATTATACCTTCTTTAAACATGCGTTTGGACAGGCTATCAAATAACTAGAATGCATTCCCTACTCTGCCTTGATTACATTCAAGGCCCAAATCATACGGCTTCCTCATACTCCCTACAAATTCCTTTATATGAATTTTATACTCTCTTACATTTACACATATTTCCCCCAAACATAATCTCCTTAAAGAGAAGGGTTATTTCACTATATCTCCAGCATCTAACATAGTACTTGGCACATAAACTAGTGCTAAATCAATGTTTGTAGAACTGAATAACTAAGACAATTCCTACAAGAAGAAAGTATTTCAAAATGTTCAGGGAAACGATAAATAGGAAATGATGGATTTAAAGCTGGAAACAACCTGAAAGATCTTCTAGTCAAACTCTTTACTTTCCCAACCATCATTTTGCAGATGAGAAACCTAAGGGCGTTAAATAAGGGAGTTGTTTGCTCAATGCAACAACATATGTAGTAAATGGTTAAAGCCAAGATTCAGATGTTCCCACTACTAGGATCAAGAGAGATGGAAAGTTCTCAAATGCAAAATTTTATCAATGTAATCACAAATAATCAATGAGAAAGAGAGAAGCAACTTTTAAAAACTAATGTCATTGCACAAAGGGCTTTCCCTTATTGGCTGAATATTTTACAAGATCATGCACAAAAGGTAGGAGATGGGGCACATAATATATCCAAACTCAAATTGGGAACTCATAAGCCTCAGACCAGCAAGAAAACAATCAAGACTTTGCCTTGAGACTACTTTGGAAACATTGAAACCTTGTAAGTCCCAAGCCCAAGCTGTTTCTAAGATCCTGGGAATAACATAACACTCAATCCCACAAGAAAACAAGAAAAAAGGCCAGCCCAGACAATGCCTACAAAATTAGAAAGAATCTGGCCTTATATATCAAGTCCAAAGTCAGAAAGTAGCCTGGAAGAAAGAGCAAACAAACAAAAAAAAAAGAATCCCATCAAAAAATCTAATGGAGGGAGTAGGTAGGTGGCTTAACAGATAGAAAGCCAAGTCTAGAGACAGGATCTCAGACTGGGGTGACCCTGGGCAAATCATTTAACCCCAAATGCCTTAGCCCTTATTTCTCTTCTGCCTTGGAATCATTCCTTACTATCAATATTAAGACTGAAGGTAGTGTAAACCTCAAATTTCCTTAGACTTATAAATGTTGGAAATTTCACCATTGGGATATTTCATACTTGGAAAATTTCTTACTGATAGTCTATTGGAATGGGAACCCCATTGGCATGGGAGGTTCCTTCTCTTCCCTTCTTAAGATTACTTTAGGACAGAAACCTTTTGCTGAACAATGGAAAGGACTCTGACCTATGCTTAAGCATAGAACAGGAATTTCTTTGAATCATGATTGATTTTAGAATTGATACAATGGAGATACTTGGAATAAATCTCCACCCTATTCAGTCCTAACAGGATTTAGAAAGGGCTATAGCAAAGGAGCAAAGATTTAATCATTTGAAAATATGACCTTCAACAGACATGTGCAAAAGCCAGAAACCTCTGGGCGGTCCTGGGTTAAGCTAGAGCCTCCATTGGCACAGGGAAATTGATGAACAGTGATTGGTAGATGGGAGAACTGAGGGGAGGAACTTGGATGGTTTCCTAAAAGATAGGGGGTCTGAAGACGAGAGGGTGGTTGAGTAGTTGGTCGGTGTGGTTCGTGTGGGCTCTGAGAAGCTTGCTCTGAAGGAAGCTGAAGGGCCTCTGAGACTGTTTCTCCATTTTGGTCATGTGAGTAATAGGGACTGATCTCTTTTCTTTGCCCCAGCTATCTAAGGGCTTGGGCCTTTTGGCCCAGCCTAAACAGAAGGGGTATTTAAGCCCTATTCCCTTCTCTCCCTTTTCTCTCTCTCTATCTCTAATTACTTCCTCTTATTGTAATTAAACTCCATAAAAGATTGACTGCTGACTTAAGTTTTCATTTAGGAATTACATAGCTGATTCCTTGGCGACCTTAAATTAATATATATCAGTCTTTTAAAGTGATTCCCTTGTCACAGTAGGGGGGTTAAAAAAAAAAAACAAATTAATAGTGACATGGCACTTAAACAAACCAAGCAGAGAATAGTTCCAAAGCATCAACAAGCAAAGTCTCAAAGAAAAACACAACTGGGACAATTTCAACTAGAATTCTTGGAAAAAAACAATGGATATATTTTTAAAATAATTTCTTTATATATATATATATATATATATATATATATATGTATGTATGTGTGTGTATATACACAATGAGAGTGCTAGATAAAAAAAAAGAAATGAGAGCTATAGAAGAATTAGAAAGGGAAGCTAATGTTCAACTTTTAATAAAATGTACAAAACTCTGGCCACCCCCAAGAACATTAAAAAATAACCAAATAGGAAATGACTGCTTTCAAGTCAAAAGACTGAAAATACAGAAGAAAATGGAAGGTAACTCACCCTAAAAACTGATCCAGAAAACAGATCAAGAAGAGAAAATTTAAGGGTCATTTAGCTATCTGAAAACCATGACCAACAAAAGAGCTTACACATCATCTCTCAAGAAATCACAAAAGAAAACTCCTAGATCCTTATGAACTAGGAGGCAAACTGGAAACAGAATGTAACCATCATGAAATTTTCCATGAACATTACAGACAAGATCCCAATCCCAAAATTTCCCAAGTTGAAACTATCCAGTATTTATAAAATTGATCCAGGTCAAAGATGATATAAAGAAAACTTTCAGGTGTTTTTAAATTTTTTTAAAGAAATTATTTTGGTTCAATACTAGAATTTCAAAGTATTTTTAAAAGTGAAATCTGATATCTGAAATAAGACCATATTTGACTAACTTCATATTAAATTGATACAGTACACGTTATTACTGCAAGGAGAAAGAAGAATTTGAATATGGAGAAGCAAGCCATAGTCAAGATCATAGATGATTTGGGTAGCATCCCTACAAAGGACAGGAGAGCCTGGAATACAATATTAAAGAAGGCAAAAGAAAAAAGAATAACTTACTCAGTAACAAATTAATCACTATTAATAACAACTAGCATTTACAAAGCACTTAGAAGTTGACAAAGTGTTTACCTCATTTTACCCTCAAAACACCTAAGGGATTTATTATTAAACCCATTTTACAGATATGGAAATCAAAGCTGAAAAAAATTCAGTGACTTGCCCAAGGTCACACAATTCACAAACATCTCAACTTATGTCTTCTTTACAATAAGTTCAGCAATAGATCTGAAATCAAAATAGAGAACTTCCAGGTATTCCTAGTGAACAGATAATTGTTGTATAGAAACTTGGTGAAATTCACAAAGGTAAAGGAACTAATCTAATTACATAAAATTCCTAGGTGGGGTTCTATTATGACCTAATGTTCTTAAAAGATGAATGGAAAAAGAATGGGGGAGGTGGGGAAGAGGGAAAAGGATAGAGAAAATTTACCCTCAACCTGCACAAGTGAAAATCTATACAAACAAAGAAGAAGGGGGTAGAGGGAACAGGCAACACTTGAACTTAACATACTCGACTGGTCAAAGGAGGCAAAGAAAGCACACTATCTGTGTTTGGTACAAATATAGATTTCACTCAAGGAAAGAGAAAAGAGGCTAATAAAAGGGAAGGTGGATTAAGAGAGGAATTAATCCAAAATAAAAGACACATTTTCTTTAGCAGTGGCAAAGAACCATAAAATGAGGGAATGACCACCAATTTTTTTAAACATTATTTTATTTGGTCATTTCCAAACATTATTCATTGGAAACAAAGATCATTTTCTTTTCCTCCTCCTCCCCCCCACCACCACCTCTCCCACAGCCAACGAGGGATTCCACTGGGTATCACATGTGTCCTTGATTCGAACCCATTTCCCTGTTGTTGGTATTTGCATTAGAGTGTTCATTTAGAGTCTCTCCTCAGTCATATCCCCTCCACCCCTGAAGTCAAGCAGTTGCTTTTCATCTGTGTTTTTACTCCCACAGTTTATCCTCTGCTTGTAGTTAGTATTTTTTAGATCCCTGCAGATTGTTCAGGGACATTGCATTGACACTAATGGAGAAGAATGACCACCAATTTAAGTGATGGCCTAACAAATTCTGACATATAAATACTACTAGGAATTCTGATCAAAACAATGACCAATCACAATTTCAGCATACTCAAGATGAAATGTTACCCATCTTCTATTGGAGAAATGGTAGATTCAGGATGCAGCCTGAGATTTTTTTTAACTTTTATTTTTTAAACCCTTACCTTCTGTCTTGGAGTCAATACTGTGTATTGGCTCCAAGGCAGAAGAGTGGTAAGGGCTAGGCAATAGGGGTCAAGTGACTTGCCTAGGGTCACACAACTGGGAAGTGTCTGAGGCCAGATTTGAACCTAGGACCTCCCATCTCTAGGCCTAGCTCTCAACACACTGAGCTACCCAATTGGCCAATTTAGAAATGTGTTTTGCTTGACCAATGTATTTTTAATAAGGTTTAGTTTTTTCTTTCTTAATTGATGGAGGGTAGGAGAAGGTAAAGAGAAAATAAATGGATTTTTGCTGCTTTAAAATTTTTTATTTTAGGGGGCAGCTGGGTAGCTCAGTGGATTGAGAGCCAGATCTAGAGACGGGAGGTCCTAGATTCAAATCTGGCCTCAGCCACTTCCCAGCTATGTGACCCTGGGCAAGTCACTTAACCCCCATTGCCTAGCCCTTACCACTCTTCTGCCTTGGAGCCAATACACAGTATTGACTCCAAGACGGAAGGTAAGGGTTTAAAAAAAAATTTTTTTTTTTATTTTAAAAAACTAAATAAAGGTGGCAGAAAAGAAGTGGCTCTTTTCTAGAAGTTTTGATAGCTAAAGAAAAACTGGTGGATGATAGTCTTTAAAAGACAAGTTGGAATTGACCTCCAAGATCATCAAATACAATCCCTAACTTTTGCAGATAAGGAAAGTATGGCCATTTAAGGGTCTTCCTTGGTGTTACACAGGGAGTAAATAGCAGGTTGATTGTGAACAGATACCCAGATTCTCTCACTCCAGAGTATTCTCCCCTCAAAAGCAAATGGAAGAATTCAAGAGCTCAAGTTGAAGGACTGATACCCTGGCAAGGGCAGGGTTATATGAGAGGATGAAATAAAAGGGATAGGGGGACCAGAAGAGACTGAAGAGGAAAGAAGCCAGTCATAAGGAATGGCCTCATTTTCCTAGGTAGTCTGCTGAGAGGAAAAGGAGGAAAGGAGAGAGCATAACAGATATCTGAGCAGAAAGGAATATTTGTGAGATCTTCTACAGAGGATAATCCATCAAGGAAGAATAAAGGAAATGCCATAGAAGGGACAGGCTTAGTGGACAGAAAGCCAGGCATGAAAATTGGAGACCCTGAATTCATACCTGACCTCAGACACTTCCTAGCTATGAGACCCTGGACACAACCCCAACTGCCTAACCCTTTCAATTCTTCTGTCCTGTAACCCCCATTTGCCTAGCTATTACCACTCTTCTGTCCTAGAACTAATACTTAGTATTTACTCCAAGACAGAAAGAAAGGATTTTTAAAAAGGAGTGGGGGAACGCCAGATAGCAGTGAGGGAAGGTCCAGTTGTGATCAGATAACACATATGAATGGAACACAGTTGAGTTGGTTATGTGGCTTTATCCTGAAGTGTTCAAAAGCACGAGAGTGGAAACAAAGAAGGTAGATAGTGGGAAAAACCCAAGGCTGAGGTTTAAGCAAGTATGTCAGATGATAGGACAAAGAAGTAAAGAAAGGATTCATTCAAGGACAAGTGAGAGGTTTTGATTGAGAGTCTCAAGTATGAAAGTATGATGCCCAGAGTGGAAAATGGGCTGAGAAATAGTAAGGACCAGATTTTTATCTGAGCTACACTGGCATAAAATCTGACAACCTATCATTCAGGTATGGCCTTTACCAATGATATTCTACAATCTCTATTTTCATTCTTCCTATAATAACAATGAGTCAGTCCTTCCTCTTCAATACCAACAACATTGTATACATATGGTCACATATACACATATAAAAGGTAAATGGTATCTCTTACACAATCTCTTAAAAGTGAAACAATTAAGGAAAAAAAGATATTTGGTGTTTGGAAATTTAAAAAAAAGAAAGAAGGATTGCAAATTCAAAATTTTATATTCTACTTTTAAAAAATCTTATCCCTCACATCTCTGGCCTCTATCTAAAGTCTGACTTAAATTTATTTCCTTTTGTTTCTTATCTTTCATTCCTACTCCCAAACTTAATCTTTTTCCTTGTTTCCTATCTCTGATAGTCATGCTTTTTTTCACCTCTCTGTTTTTTATGCTTCTTTACTTCTACTTTTCTAAACAGTAGCTAGAGCAACCTGGAAAAAAAGAGTCCAAATGCTTCCAAATGGAAAGTACAGGGAAATATATTTCATACAATACCAATTCTACATTTTGCAGCAAGACAGCAAGGAGAAGGTTGGGATAGAAAAATTAAACAGAAAAGGAAATAGAGAATAGAGGGAATTGAGCAGAAATAGATGGAGCAAAAAGCTAAAAGCTGGAAAATAGGAAGCACAGAAGCAGAATGTACTCAAGGCGACAGCGATTGAAGAGAGTTTGAAATCTACCATTCTGAGGTGAAAGTCAGTTTTGTAAATAGTATCTCGCCTCATACCACGTTGGAATATCTTAGCAACTTTCCTGAGTCAAATATATCTGCAAAATAAAGTGATGTACAAGTCAATATTTTATCCCAAATTAGCACTGACTCTGAAAACTTTTACTACTTATATGACACTTAAAACTTGTAGTCAATAGTATATTCCTCTGTCTGACTATAAATTCAGGGTCCATGTCCTTAATCAATATACTCTACAGCAGAGGTTATTCAACATACTGCAATATGCAGCCTTGCCCACAACACTCCTCAACTAGACCAGTTTAAAATATAATTGGGAAATACTTAATAATAATACAAAATATATGTTAACTTTTGGTTTTCTGAGTCAGTATGTGGCCTGCAGAAATTCACTTCGATTTGACTTTGACACCACTGCTCCACAACAATTCCACAGAGTAATAAGAATAAAAGTTCATGTTAGAATGATTAAAGGAGGGGTAATTTCAGAAAAATCAATTCAGAAAAAATCTGAAATGAACTGATACAAAGTTAAGTTGCCAGAACTAGGAAAATAATTTATATAAGTTTCCTCATCTGTAAAATGGGAATATTAGTATTTCCCTCATAAGGTTTTTAAGAGGATCAAATGGGATAACGTATTAAAAATGTTCTATAAATGCCAGTTATTATGCTCTGAAAAACATGTAAAAGAAGAAATTTAAAGGCAGAACTGTGAGCCACTTAAGATAAATGTAGTATCCTCCTAACTAAACTGACATTTCTACATATTTTATACATCTGATCATATGAGAAAATTATGGCTCTTGGGTTTGAGGTTGACATGGTTTGACAAGATGTCTTCTAAAATTTCAGTTTGTGAATAGGGAGTTCACAGCACTTCAAAGTAAAACTTGATTTAGCCATTCCTCCAAATGAGGAGATTGAACATGAATCTGGGTCCCTACATTGTAAGTTACTTACAAAGATTTACAATTCTAATAAAGGCAATTTCTAAATCTAGTTTCAAGAATAGAGCAATAGACTCAAAATGCAGAATTACAACATATTTTCATATACAGACATGAGAAAATTTCTTTTGCTTGATTGTGTATTTGTTGTAAGGAGGCATTTTTTCTTCTTTTCTTCTAAAGTAGAAAGTATGGTAAAGAAGGGATAAGGCTTAAGTGGTCAAAAAGAAAATATAGTCATGTAAGCATTTTTAAATGCACAACAAGGGGGGGGCAGATGGGTGGCTCAGTGGATTGAGAACCAGGCCCAGAGATGGGAGGTCCTGGGTTCAAATCTGGTCTAAGACATTTCCTAGTATTAATTCTAAGACAGAAGGTAAGAGTCTAAAATAAATAAACAAAAATTAAACAAAAAAATAAATGCATAACAAAAGAGAAAGAAAACCATAATCAAGTAGGATATTTCTGAAAGGTACATACTGGATTTATTAAAAGCACAAGTATAAAAGACAAATTGCATATAAAGATTCATAGTTTTTGATGCAGAGTGAAATAAGCAGAACCGGAGGAACACTGTAGTACACAGTAACAATATCATACACAATGATTATCTGGTAAACTTGGCTACTCTCAACAATGTAATGATCTCGGACAATCCTGAAAGACTTATTAGAGAGAATGCTATCTACCTCCAAAAAAAAAAGAACTATTGGAGTTGTCTTTCACATCAGTTTATTTGGGGGTTTTGGTTATGTATGATTATGCTCTTACAATTATCAATATTGGAAGTATCTTGTGCGTGACAAAAAAAATAAAATTCAAAAAAGAGATTCAGAGTTCTGTGTACAACCCTATTTTTCTGTTCTATTATGCATATGGAAACATTCATTTTCATGTTTAAGTTCAGAATAAAAACATTGAAATTATGTACTCAATAAATGTTTACTAAATTATGCTGAGTTTATGGCAACTGAGTTTTCCCTGAACCAGCCTCAGCAGAGGCAAATTGGTGACTATCAGTCTCTCACTAAGCAGTTTACATGACTTTAGACAACTTGTTAAACCTTTCTGGGTCTCAGATCTTTCATTTGTTAAAATGAGAGTACTGGACTACATAATCTTTAAGGTCCCTTTCAGTTCAAAGGTCAATGATTCTAGGCCGGGGAAACTAATCAACAAAATAATTATTGAGCACCTATGTATAAAGTACTGTTCTAGACAATGAAATTGATCTAAGAAGCATACAAAAAAATAGACAGCAATTTAAAAGTGGTCTATTAAAATAATCTAATCTTTTTGTGGACTTAACAGCAAGCTTCTGAAAGTCTATCAAAGTATATTACTCATGCCAAAATATTGTTGTTTCCGTCAAATTACTCAAAATTTAGGGAATCTGTACCTGAATGAAAATTTTGTATTTATAAGCCACAATTCAAAAAGCAGTCAAATAAATCCAATTTTGTCAAAAATTAATCATTTAACAATGATTTTGGCAAAAGAACAGTAACTAATTTTAAACTAAAAGAAAAAAAGCACATAATTTCCTTTTCTTTTACTTCCTGACATCTGGATTTACTCTATTGTTTTAAATCAATATCCTGAGTTAGGTTTTTACTATAGTAAAAACTCACCCTGTGAAGCGTCACTGTGTGTTGTTCCCATATAGCCGTTTCCTCCATTGTTGTGCTCTGGCAAAGAGGAGAGAAAAAGAAACTTTAGTATATGTTACTAGTTTGAGTTCTTCAAAGAAAAAAATACTATATGCACAGCAAACAATTTAGTATTCTAGAATAAACGTTCTTAATGTTAAAAATACTCTAGCTTTATAGTTATGGAAGAGACCATTTTGGTTTTAGGTTTTTTGTTTGTTTTGTTTTATGGAACAGGAAACTACATACTGGAACTTCCTTTGTTTTTAACAACTTGGAAAGATGCCTCATCTGGCTGAATATCTGCTAAAAACAATAATTATCTATCATCTAGCCTTACAATCTTGGCACAATTTTACATTCTGAATACATTAACCAAACTAATCAGTTAAAGTGAGTAATAGTCATTCAAAGTCATGTAATTCCAACTAATTGTATTTTTAAAACATGAAAGCATCCCCTAATTTCATTATAAATACACATTACAAGAAAACACAAAGACATTCCATACCTTTGGTCAATGACTTTACTCAGTGTATAAATCAGTTTTACTGCTATTCCCAATTGCAACTTTATTTCATAATCAAAGTCCCAAATAATTTATAACATGGAAAAATACCAATTCTAGAAATTATATGATAATAAACTAATATTAAATAAATGTTTTGTTGCTATTAAGAATAAACGGGAGGGGGGGGGCGGGGGGGGGGGGGGGGAGCTGGGTAGCTCAGTGGATTGAGAGCCAGGCCTAGAGATGGGAGGTCCTAGGTTCAAATCTGGCCTCAGACACTTTCCAGCTGTGTGACCCTGGGCAAGTCACTTGACCCCCATTGCCTTGCCCTTACCACTCTTCTGTCTTGGAGCCAATACACAGTATTGACTCCAAGACGGAAGGTAAAGATTTAAAAAAAAAAAAGAATAACCACCACAAAAAAAGTGATTTGCAGAAGAACACAGCCCAGAAGAACTGGGACTTCAAGCTAAGACTAAATAGATGTCAAATAAGCAACTTTCCCTCTAATTATAATTACCATAAGGTTTATGGTAACTTTATCTCATATAGATGATTCAATATAGAGAAAAACAAATTACTATTTAAGAGATAAGCACTTAAGAATTTAAATTACGAACATTTTAACCAACAGCTCATGGAACCATAATAAAACAATTCATCAAGACCCAGGATAAAATTTCTAACTCATGTTAATTAATTTTTAATCTGATTATTTGAAGTATAAAATATGAATCTACAGAGTTTAATATAGTAGCCTCAAAACGTGGAAAGCCAAGAGACTTCAGAGTAGAAATAAAATATTATCAGTAATAAAGAGCAACATAGCCATTATTTTATGTGCTTGAAGTTGCTGACTTTATTAATACTATACTACTCTTTTTCTCTCTTTTCTTTTAGGTTATGTAAGATAGTTAACCACAAGGCTTCCTTCCAAATATGGTAGTTTTCTTATAGGAAGTCTAGCCCTGTTCAGACAGATATCTCCTCCTCCCCCATCCCTCAAACCCCCTAGTCTCCAGTATTATCACAGATAAGAGTAGCAGAGGCATAGCTCATAAGTCTCTCCAGTCCAGAATCAGCATTTGAATCACAGGAGAGATCCTTGATGCCAGCAACTGGGTTTTACCCCAGCTCCCAAGAAAACAAAAGGAGCTGAATTCTAAGTGAGCCATCATAAATGTAATAAAAATAGGAGAAGGTGGAAGCAGTAAAAGTAGCTAAGAAGAGATGAAAGGAAGAGTTACATAGCAGGTGAAGATATTTTAGGCTATCAAAAACTCTCAAGACATTTAATTGCTGCAAAATAGAATGCCTCTGAGCTCCACTGTATTTATTTTAAGCATTCAAAAGTACTGTTACAGCTGGTTAAGGAAAAACTGCTTTGTTTATTTTGTGCAAATGATTTGGATAGTCATGAAAACTGTAGCAACAACTTGAAAGTGTATACTAGACTACATCATTGCAAGAACAAAAGAATCCCCCCTCCCCAAAATAAAATGTTTTATTAAGCAATAAACTTTTCCAAAAATGTCTATGATATCAAATGGATTTTGCATCATATAAGAATGATTACAGAATTTCAATGTAGAAAAAGCTTCATTAAAGAGGAGAAACAATAGTGCCACAGCAACTACTTAGTTGAAACATGCAAACAATTCCAAATACTTCATCATAAAGAAAATTCAGTGGAAATAACCATTAGTAAGTCTGATAATCTTTTGCAAAAAAAAAAAAACTGAGAAAATAAACTACTAGAGAGATAATTGCTACCAACTGCCTCTTCTCAATGCATAGATAAAATCATGTCCCTGCCTACTCAAAAACTTTTTAAAGCTCGTCACTCAAAACTTTTTTTGCTTGGTACAAACCTTAGAGGCAAGTTATTTTTTAGTCATAAATACAGTTACTCATAATTTTACAACCAAAGAATGACAATAAAGTTCTTCTTAGGTAACGTAAGTTTCATTTTTTAAAGAGCTTAAATATATAGCATAGTAAAAAACTTTTAAAGTGACAATGCAAGTCATGACAGTGTAGAATAATGGTAAGACCATGGATCTATTAGCAGATTGGCCTAGTTTAGGTAAAGTCCTGATTCTATCAATTGTGCTGTTATGCAAATCACTTTTTGTGGTGGTTATTCTTAATGGCAGCAAATATTTATTTGGCATTTTAACAATGCATTTCACAGATTACTCCTGGACAGACCTAATTTAAAATTAAGTGATTCAGATTCAATGTTGAAGTTCAAGGTAATGTTTATGGTAAGAATTACAGTAGTTATTTTAATTCTCTCTTTTAGGAGATAAGGAGACTATTCTCAGGAGTTGAGGAATACTAATATGGTAAACATAATGTTCTTTTGCCATTGACAATGGACACTAAATGAAAAGTATTATCTGAAGTCTCATCCTCACTCCAGGTCCCATTCTCCTTTATAACCCTAATCTTAATGGGTTTAACCTCATTCTTTTCAGTTTACCTGCTCTCAATGGGATTAGCCACTCTAGTTTTCCACCTAAAGTCAATCTAGTTTACCTCCAATGGTCTAAAAACTATCCTTCCACCTTCAAGGCATTAGCCTTACAATTTTAAAGTGCATTCACATCTGTCTCTAGTGGAGCTAGATGGCATGAACACGTGGCCTGAAGTCAGGAAGACCCAAGTTCAAGTCCAACCTCAGGCACTTATTAGCTGGATGACAACAGGTAAATTACTTAAGGCCTCAGTTTCTTCCTCTGTAAAATGAGCTGGAGAAGGAAATAGCAAGCCACTCCAGTACCCTTGCCAAGAAAAACCCAAATCAGGTCAAAGAGTAGGACATTAACTGAAATAACTGAACAACAGTAACAAAATCCAGAAGCACACATCTAGCTAACTGTACCATCAATAGGTGCCTCTTTTTCACACTGGGAGAGCTCTCCTCATACACTTCAAAAATGCTTCAGAAACAGGCTTCCAAAGGCCAGCTAGATGGCTCAGTGGATCAAGAGCCAGGCCTAGAGCCTGGAAGGCCTGGGTTCAAATCCAACCTCCAACATTTCCTAGATGTGTGTCACTGGAAAAGTCACTTAACTTCCATCTTACCACTCTTCTGCAGATGGAAGGTAAAGGTTTAAAAAAAAAAAGAAATGAGTTACCAGACTTTCATAACTGGCCATCCAAACACCCACCCATTTCCCAAATCTATCATGAAGTCACTGAAATATATACCTGCTCACTAGACCAAATATTCTATCTAAGACTAAAAATAAGATGATCCAGCCTCATGACTGAAATGTAATAAAATACACATTAATGATAAAATGAAGAGAGAGAGAGAGAGAGAGAGAGAGAGAGAGAGAGAGGGAGAGAGAGAGAGAGAGAGAGAGAGAGGGAGAGAGAGAGCACAAAGACTTTACAACAAAGAATTTAAGGATATGCTAACTCCCCATCATCTCCATATTGGCTAGGGAAGTAGCCATGAGTTGGAAAGCAGAAATTTTCTGCAAATTGTGATTTTTCATTTAAGCCTATTCCTAAAACTTTTAATTCTTCCATGGTATGATCAAGTATTATAGCTATTTTTAAAATACTGTATAATATTCAGACCTGAACAGCTCTAGAAACTCAAGCAAACTTCCACCAATTCCCTGTTACCTCAACTTTTTATCTCTATAGTATTCTGGCCTAATCAAATTTAGAGGACCAATTCCTATTTGCTTTAAAGGGTATTCAAGACTGTATAAAGTTAATACTTTTGCTACCACATATATCTTATTTGGTTTTTAATCCTTATGACAACCCCATAAGAACTACAAGTATAATTATCAACATTTTACTGAGTATGAAAGCTGGACATCCCTGAGATTATCTTTGACTTTTCCCATGATCTCTTACTAAACATTTATCAAATTTCATATTGTTTCACTACTCTCAATTTCTACTACCATTATCCTACTTCAGATTGACTTTCTATTTAGACTATTACAAAAACTTAGATATATTTCTTTGTGCCTCTCTTCAAGTCAGTATGGAGCAAATCACTGCTAACTTACCTTTCTAAGAATACCTATTACTTGATTAACATTCAAACTATAATCTGGTACCATCTTGTTTTTCTAGGCTTACCTCAAACCATACCAACCTCTATTTACTCTATATCACTCACACACACACACACACACACACACACACACCCAAGAGGTCCACTCTGTCTGAAATCATACTGTCATTTCATCAACATGGCTTTGCTCGTGCTGTTTCTTAGCCACAAAATGGCCTCCCCTTCCAAACTGTTAAACTTCAACCCCCTTTTTAAAAAAATAAAATTCTACCAAAAAACTTTTTTTACTGAATTAGAAAAAACCATAACAAAGTTTATTTGGAAGAACAAAAGATCAAGGATATCCAGGGAAAGGAAAGATTAAGACCAAGCAAGAGTTGGAAAAAATTACAAAGTGTAAAATCAATAATTTTGATTACATTAAATTAAAAGGTTTTGTACAAACAAAACAAATACAACCAAAATTAGAAGGGAAGCAACAAACTGGGAAACAATCTTCATAACAAAAACTTCTGCCAAAGGTCTAATTACTCAAATCTATAGAGTTAAATCAATTGTACAAAAAAATCAAGCCATTCTCTAGTTGATAAATGGGCAAGGGACATGAATAGGCAATTTTCATATAAAGAAATCAAAACTATTAATAAGCACATGAAAATGTGTTCTAAATCTCTTATAATCAGAGATGCAAATCAAAACTCTGAGGTATCACCTCACACCTAGCAGACTGGCTAACATGTAGTGTAGTAGTAGCAGTGGTAGTCTCTTGGTGACCGAGAATGACTATTGTCTTTGTGCAGTTTCATCTACGGTGTACCTTCATGTGGCTTTGAAGTCCAAAGACTGAGGCGCCAAGTTTGTGGCACATGGGGCCTGGGACGCCAGTTGTTACGGGAGGTGCGGTTGTGGCCTGGTGTCGGCGTTCACGCGCAGCGACAAGGACTGGTCCGAGGCTAACATGACAGCAAAGGAAAGTAATGAATGCTGGAGGGGATGTGGCAAAGTTGGGACATTAATTCATTGCTGATGGAGTTGTGAATTGATCCAACCATTCTGGAAAGCAATTTGGAACTATGCCCAAAGGGCGCTAAAAGACTGTCTGCCCTTTGATCCAGCCATAGCACTGCTGGGTTTCTACCCCAAAGAGATAATAAGGAAAAAGACTTGTACAAGAATATTCATAGCTTCACTCTTTGTGGTAGCAAAAAATTGGAAAATGAGGGGATGCCCTTCAATTGGGGAATGGCTGAACAAATTGTGGTATATGTTGGTGATGGAATACTATTGTGCTCAAAGGAATAATAAAGTGGAGGAATTCCATGTGAACTGGAAAGACCTCTAGGAATTGATGCAGAGTGAGAGGAGCAGAACCAGGAAAACATTGTACACAGAGACTGATACACTGTAGTACAATCGAATGTAATGGACTTCTCCATTAGTGGCAATGCAGTGATCCTGAACAACTCGGAGGGATTTATGAGAAAGAACACTATCCACATCCAAAGGAAAAACTGTGAGAGCAGAAACGCCGAAGAAAAACAACTGCTTGATTACATGGGTCAAGGGGAATATGATTGGGGATGTAGACTCTAAATGATCATCCTAGTGAAAACATCAACAACATGGAAAAAGGTTCTGATCAAGGACACATGTAAAACCCAGTGTAATTGGACATCAGCTATGGGAAGGGGTCGGGGAAGGGGAGAGAAGGAAAGAAATATGATTCTTGTAACCAAGGAATAATGTCCTAAATGGACTAAATAACATTAAAAAAAAAATCAAACTCAAATGTCATCTACCCTATGTAGACAGGCTTACCTCTTCAATTAGCAACTCATGGTACATAGTTCTCTAACTCCTTTAAAATGCTTGAGGAGTTGTTCTGTTTGGTATTAAATGCAAAAGAAGTACAGCAAGGCAAGGCTTGGCTAGCCAACAAAAAGATCTAGGATTTGTCAGCACAACAGATGGGGAACACAACATATAGAGAATGAGCTGCAAAGTAGCATAATGTTTAACAAACCAAAAGATGAACTACTGAAGCAGTTTTGCTATTAAATAAAAACTGGTAGGAAGAAATTCCGTTTAGACCAACATTCCACAACATGACAAAATAAACTTCAAGTGGTTATCTGTTCAACATATTAAAATCATATCACAAATTAGAGAAGCAAAGAATGAGATACCTTTCTTAATTTTAGAAGAAGGAAGAATACATGACCAAAGGAACAAGAGTATTAATGCAGAGAAAATGTACAATTTTAATCAAATAAAATTGAAAAGCTTCTGCATAGACAAAACCAACAGCTAAAATTAGATGGGCTAAAGTTAAAGGGAAAAGAAAATTCTTTGCAACAAATTTCCCTAACAAAGGTCTGATACCCAAAATTTATAAGGAACTAAGGACTAGAATTAAAAAGGAGCAGGATTCCTGTAGGAGGTGAGATTTTAGCTGGGATTTTAAGAAAGTCAACAGGTAGAGATGAGGAACATTCTTAAAAAAAGGAAAACAGTCATTTAAAAAACAGAGTCCAAAGATGCCTGATCAAGAAGAGCAAAGAGGCCAATATCTCTGGCAGAGTACTTGGGGGTAGGACAAGTGTATATGGTGTAATAAAATTGGAAAAAGAGGCAGAGCAAGTTATAAAGGACTTTGAAGGCAAAACAAAGCATTTTATATTTGATCATGGAGATGATATGGAGTATCAAATATTATCAAATGCAGGTCAAAATTAATGAGAATTAAAAGACCATCAGATTTGGCAGTTAAGCAAGCACTGATAACTCTAAAAGGAGACTGGGTTCAGCTAAGTGATGAGTTCAGAAGTTTTAGGCAAGTATGATTGGAAGTAAGATTTTGTAAAAGGTCACAGGGTGGATGAGAGGAGTGGAAACAACTATTTCTATTAGTCTGGCTGGGAGAAGAGATACAGGATTGAGGCGATCTAGTCAGTCTTTTTTGTTTCTTTGTTTGTTCGTTCTTTTAAAATGAGATAAACGTGGACTTGTTTGAAGACAATACAGAAAGAACCAGTAGCTGTAAAGAGGGTAAAAAGGAAGTGCGATGGTTTATGATTAATACTGAAATCTACTGAGGAAAATGAAAGGGAATAGGAGGACTAAGGGCACATTTAGAGGGGTTTGACCTTAGCATAGATACAAGACTCCCAACTCCACACAGATATTGAATAGGAGTGGAGGCAACAGATTGTGAAGATAATCCAGAGCAGAAAGATGCCTAAATGAGGGCTAAGCAATGATAGGAGTTTTAGAAAAAGAATTGTAGAGTAAAAATCAATATAGTGTTGTTGAACTGGTTAAATATAGTCAAACTGTAGATGGAAGAAGGAAAATGAAGTCAAATCAGAATATAGTATTACCTTGATAAAGTTATATAGGAGTCAAGAGATTGGAGGTCTTAATAAGAGGAAAGAATAGATTTAGGAAGGCTGAGGACTTGGGAGAAATGGAATGATAGGAGTTTATGACCCAAAAGAGTAATATCAAGAGTTTTTAACTAGGGAAGTAGACTACTTATGGATAATTCTGAGAACTAATTTGTGAGCCCTATGTGAGACTGAGGTGGAATAAAGTAGATCATAGTAATAAGGAGATCTTCTAAAACCAAAATCGCCAATCAAATACTTGTATAAAGAAGTGATAATTCATACCTTCTGCATTTCTACTCCCACAAGTTCTTTCTCTTGATGTGGATAGCTTTCTTTTTCCTAAGTCCCTCAGGACTGTCCTAGATCATTGCATTTCTATTAGCAGCAAAGTCTATTACATTTGATTTTTTCACAATATTTCTGTTTACTGTGTACAGTGTTCTCCTGGTTCTGCCCATTTTACTTTGCATCAGTTCATGGAGGTCTTTCCAGTTTTTACAGAAATCAAGCAGTTCATCATTCCTTATAACACAACAGTATTCCATCACCATCATATACCACAATTTGTTTAGACATTCCCCAATCAATAGGCATTCCCTTGTTTTCCAATTTTTTGCCACCACAAAGAGTGTGACTATAAATATTTTTGTACAAATATTTTTCAATATCTCTTTGGGGTACAAAACCAATAATGATATAGCTGGAAGTCCTCTGAGCATAATTCCAAAATGCCTTCCAGAATGGTTAGGTCAGTTCACAACTTGTTGACTTACTGATTCATTCAAGATGAAGAAATGGAGGTTCAGAGGTATTAAATGCCTTGACTAAAGTCACAGATAACCAGTTAAATATTTGAGATAGGATTTGAATTCAGGTCTTCCTAATTCTAATTCCAGAACTAATCTCATTGACCCTCAGGTTATTCATCTGTAAAAGGTAGGAGAGGTCAGGATAGATGATCTTTAAGGGCTCTTTCAATTCTAAAATTAAAAGATTATTATTTTTAGGAAAGGCCCTTCTATTCCTATACTTTCTAGTGTTTTCAAAAGGAATGGGTGTTGTATTTTATCAAAGGCTTTTTCTGAATCTATTGAGATAATCATGTGATTTTTGTCAGTTTGCTTGTTAATATGGTAAATTATGCAGATAGTTTTCCTAATGTTGAACCATTCTTGCATTCCTGGTATGAATCCTACCTGGTCATAGTGGATAACCCTTGTGATGACTTGCTGGAGTCTTTTTGCTAGTATCCTATTTAAGATTTTTGCATCTATATTCATTAGGGAGATTGGCCTATAGTTTTCTTTCTCTGTTTTTATCTGCCTGGCTTTGGGATCAGTACCATATTTGTGTTGTAAAAATGAATTTGGAAGAACTCCTTCTTGGCTTATTCTGTCAAATAGTTTGTATAAATACTGGGATTAGCTGTTCTTTGAATGTTTGATAGAATTCGTTTTTTAATCCATCTGGACCTGGGAATTTTTTCTTAGGGAGTTCTTTGATGGCTTGTTCAATTTTCTTTTTCTGATATGGGGCTGTTTAGGTAATTTATTTCTTCCTCTGTTAGTCTAGGCAATTTATATTTTTGTAAGTATTCATCCATTTCACCTAGATTGCCATATTTGTTGCCATATAATTGGGCATAGTAGTTTTTAATGATTGCCTTAATTTCCTCTTCATTAGAGGTGAGGTCTCCCTTTTCTTGGGATACTGTTGATTTGGTTTTTTCTTTCCTTTTTTTAATTAGACTGACTAGTACTTTATTTTATTTGTTTTTTCAAAGTACCAGTTTCTAGTCTTATTTATTAAATCAATAGTTCTTTGACTTTCAATTTTATTAATTTCTCCTTTGATTTTTAGGATCTCTAATTTAGTCTTCATCTGAGGATTTTTAATTTGTTCGCTTTCTAGTTTTTTAATTTGCATGCCCAATTCATTGACTTCTGCCCTTCTTAATTTGTTAATATATATACTCAAGGATATAAATTTGCCCCTGAGTACTGCTTTGACTGCATCCCATAGGTTTTGAAAGGATGTCTCATCATTGTCATTTTCTTCAATGAAGTTGTTAATTGTTTCTATGATTTGTTCTTTAACTAACTGGTTTTGTGGTATATATTGGTGATGGAATACTATTGTGTTCAAAGGAATAAAGTGGAGGAATTCCTTGGGGACTGGAACAACCTCCATGAATTGATGCATAGTAAGAGGAGCAGAACCAGGAAAACATTGTACACAGAGACTGATACACTGTGGTACAATCGAATGTAATGGACTTCTCCATTAGTGGCAATGCAATGACCCTGAACAACTCGGAGGGATTTATGAGAAAGAACACTATCCACATCCAAAGGAAAAACTGTAAGAGCAGAAACACCGAAGAAAAACAACTGCTTGAATACATGGGTTGAAGGCATATTGTTGGGGATGTAGACTCTAAATGAACATCCTAGTGTAAACAACAACATGGAAATGGGTTCTGATCAAGGACACATGTAATACCCAATGAAATTGCGTGTTGGCTGTGGGAAAAGTGAGTGGAGGGGAGGAAGGGAAATAATGTGATTATTGTAACCAAGGAATAATGTTCTAAAATGACTAAATAAACATATTCAAATGGAAAAAAAAATAAAAAACTAAAATTAAATTCAAAGATTATTCTACAACGCAGAATTCAAATTCAGTTCTCAATTAGCAAAGTAGTACAGGCACCAAACATAAAATTGCAAACCAAAGTGTTTATTAGAAGTCTTATGTGCATTTCTGAGGCTCTATCAAATGACTGGAATCACAATTTCTAAAGAAACAGAAAGCTATACTTTCGAATTTGCCAAAAGTCTGTTTGGTTTCTCTGTTCTGAATTCCAGCTAGCTGGCAGAGAAACCACCCAGATCACCAGTTCTGAAAGGCTGCCTGCCAAAACTTCAGATCATAATTCTAGTCAGTTTCACTGTACTATACAATTGAATACTAACTGAATGGGAAAAAGAATGAGAGTATGAGAACTGGCATGGTAAAGGGTACTCAAAAGTGAGGTGAAAAGATATTAAAGGCAAAGACAATCAAAGGAAAGAAGTATACTAAGAGTTCTTAAATCTTCATGTACATAAATGAAATGCCTTTTTCAACATGCAGATTATAGATGATCTTGTGTTACTAAGCTTTTTTTCTTTCCCTAGAAAGTGCATTGAAAAATCTGGACTTCTCTCCAACAAGCTAATTATATTCAAGACAATCTATATAAAGACATATATCATCTTTTAGAAAAGATCTACAGGGGACCTTAGAGATCTTCCATCCTTAAATATCATCTGCCTTATTTGACAGAAGGAAAGTGAATTGCTCAAAAGACAGTTGTTCAGAGCAACTGAATCACAATGTGCCAGGTCTGGAATTGGGAGAACCTGGGGTCAAATTTTACTTCAGACACACTGTGAACCTGGGCAAATAATGTTAACTCCAACTGCCTAGCCCTTACTGCTCTTCTGTCTCAGAATCAATACCTAGAAGGTTAGGGTAAAAAGAAAGAAAATTATTACCATTTGGGGAACAATCATTTGGGTAACATTTTTCCAAATGATTCTGGTAAAGTATCCTAGGATCATAAATCTAGTGTTAGACATACCATAATAGAAGTTGTTCTAGTTTGGAAGAATCATAAACATTGCAATCTTTGTTGACTTTATGCCTCCTCTGTTTTGCCATTAATAAATGGATAATTTTAAAATTAAAAAAAAGTTGCTCTACACTATGCCAACCCTCACCAAAAAAAAAAAATTACCTTAGGGTTATACAATTAAAAGTTTGGAGACTAAATTTTCACTCCACATCAGCCACACACACACAAAAAGATGATTTCCCTAATACCAAAGTGTTCCACAAGAATTCCTAAATTCCTCTAACATGAAGCTAAACTGCTCCTAAAACTATACTCTTTCCTTATTGTGACCTTCAATCTCTTCTCCATTAAGTAAGTACTCTTTTGAAGCTCTTATGGGCCTCAAAAAAAAACAACACAAAACAATTTTAATCTTATAATTAACAGTTCAACTTCACACCATCCTCTCATCTATTAAAATTCCCTACCCACCAGGTCCAAAGCTAATGCATAATCAAACTCTAAACCTGGATAACTAAGAAAATTATAGGACAATATTCCTAATGTATATCAATATGAAAATATTTTTAAATGCTATACTTGTGGCTTTTTATAAGCCTCACCTACCCAGATATAAAAAGGAATTATAACAATTATAACAACCCCTACCAGAGAAAAACTTAATGCCCAATGGATTTTGATGTTATTTCCAAAATGTAAATGTCATCTAACTCTCCCAACGTTTATTCAGTTGCCTGCTATGACTGTCAGTAAAAGCCAGAGCCAAGGATAATTTAAAGAAAGTATTAGCAAATATTTAAAGCTAACTTAACCCAATGGCCATTTCCCAATGGAAAAGGAGAATAAGAGGTTTAAACAAGACCAACAAGACCAATAAGACTATTAAAAAAAAACATAAAGATAGGGGGCAGATGGGTAGCTCAGTGGATAGAGAGCCAGGCCTAGAGACTGGAGGTCCTAGGTTCAAATCTGACATCAGACACTTCCCAGCTGTGTGATTGACGGAGGTAAGGATTAAAAAAAAAAAACATAAACATAAAATGATGTGAATTAAACATATGTAGCTATTGTCTCACATCTGGCAAATTAGTAAAGATGACAAAAGATAGGTGGTATTTCAGAAAGACTACCACATATAGGAAGAATTCTGAAAAATTTGGGAAGATTACATGATATATAGAACCAGGAAAATATATGCATGATTACTACAGTATGAGAGGTCAAAACAACAAAGGAACAGAATACAGAAATAGAATACTGTGTAATTATAATGACCAAGCCTGTCCCAGAAAGAAGGATGAGAAAATGCAACTCCCTCCTTTCTCTGTGGTTGGGCAACAACACTGAGTATACTGTCAGACAGTTGGTTTTGCTGAGCTGTTTTGTCCCTTTTTTTTCCCCTAAATCCTTCATTAAAGAAATGATTCTCTGGAAATGGGAGAGGGGAGGGTATATATTTATAAATTTTAAAAATATATATACTTTTAACTTGAAACTGTCTTATATCTAATTAAAATAGCAATGTATTCCTAGTTATATCAACAAATTCATATATGAATATTTTAGTTACATGCTTTACCTTCTCCTCCATTTTGCCCACAGTACCAAAGCCACTGTTAATTTAGAATTTAGAATTTAATTTTGTTAATTTAATAAATATTTCCAGGTAAGAATAAACAAGTACAAAAGAGCTGCCTGAAAATATGGAAAATAACAAATCTTTTTAAGTTTTAGAAAATAAGTTAAAATAATAAGTTTGACTAAAACATTCCAGGGAAAGCAACATTAAAGTAAGGTTCAGGAAAAATTATTTCAAAATCATTCAATTTATCTACTTTTGGAGACTTTTTGCCTAAATTGCTTGCTTTTTTGTATATAGATCTTTCCATTAGTATTAATCACAAAACAGTATCAAAATCTCCCAGAAGATATTTATAGAATTATATGGTAAAAGAAAATCATGGGGGCAGCTAAGTACTCAATGGATTAAGAGCCAGATGTAGAGATGAGAGGTCCTGGGTTCAAATTTGACCTCCAACATTTCCTTGCCATTTGATCCTGGGAAAGTCACAACCCCCATTGCCTAGCCCTTATCACTCTTCTAACTTGAAATAAATACAAAGTATTGATTCTAAGAAGGAAGGTAAGGGTCTTTTGAAAAAGAAAATCGTGCATATTAAAAGTTCAAAAAGAATATTTATTGAGTAAATTTTATAAACATTCTTCATTAGTCTGGCAACTATGTCCGACAAAGCAGAACAAACCCGAATACAAGAACAATAAAAAAATAGTCATTTTTGTGTTCTTAAGAAAGCAGAGAGCCAACTTATATTGTATTCTTGAAAAAAAGTAAAAAAGGAACTATGCAGCAGCAGACATCTAATAAATGAATATCTTGTTCATTATATTAAAATAGTATTTTTAAAGTACTTTCTTATCATTTGTATTTTTTTTTAAGGAAAAAGTAATATTGGGTCTGTTATTAGTGAAAATATTTTGGAGCAACACTCCATTTTCTTTTTCTTTTTGGAAATTTTATTTAATTAGATGATTTATTTTGCGATGTTCTTTCCCTCTCGTATCTAACATGCAATTACAGTAGATTTAATATGTCACTGATCAAGACCTATTTCCATATTATTAATATTGCACGATCAAGGAGTTGTTTTTCTTCTGTTTCTTTTCTCTCAGTTCTTCCTCTGGATGTGGATAGTGTTCTTTCTCATAAGTCTCTCAGAATTGTCCTGGATCATTGCATTGCTGCTAGTAAAAGAGGTCCATTACATTCAACTGTACCACAGTCTCTGTGTATAATGTTCTCCTGGTTCTGCTCCTTTCACTCTGTTTCAATTCCTGAAGGTCATTACAGTTCACATGGAATCCCTCTAGTTCATTATTTCTTGGAGCACAATAGTATTCCATCACCAACATATACCACAATTTGTTCAGCCATTCCCCAATTGAAGGGCATCCCCTCATTTTCCAATTTTTTTGCCCCCACAAACAGGGAGGCTATGAATATTCTTGTACAAGTCTTTTTCCTAATTATCTCTTTGGGGTACAAACCCAGAAGTGCTACAGCTGGATCACAGGGCAGAAAGTCTTTTAGCGCCCTTTGGGCGTAATTCCAAATTGCCTTCCACAATGGTTGGATCAATTCACAACTCCACCAACAATGCATTAATGTCCCAACTTTGCCACACCCCCTCCAGCACTCATTACTTTCTGTTGCTGTCAAGTTAGCCAATCTGCTAGGTGTGAGGTGATACCTCAAGAGTTCTTTTGATTTGTATCGCTCTAATTATAAGAGATTTAGAACATGTTTTCATGTGCTTATTAATAGTTTTTGATTTCTTTACCTGAAAATTGCCTATTCGTGTCCCGTGCCCATTTATCAATTGGAGAATGGCTTGATTTTTTGTACAATTGATTTAGCTCCTAATAAATTTGAGTGATTAGACCTTTGTCAGGTTTTTGTTATAACGATTGTTTCCCAATTTCTTGCTTCCCTTCTACTTTGATTGCATTGATTTTGTTAGTACAAAAACTTTTTAATTTGATGTAATCAAAATTATTAATTTTATCTTTTGTAATTTTTTCTAACTCTTGCTTGATCTTAAAATCTTTCCTTTCCCAAAGATATGATAGGTATACTATTCTGTGTTCACTTAATTTACTTATAGTTTCCTTCTTTATGTTCAAGTCATTCACCTATCCTGAATTTATCTTGGTGTAGGGTGTGAGATGTTGATCCAGACCTAATCTCTCCCATACTGTTTTCCAATTTTCTGAGCAGTTAATAGTGGATTTTGGTCCCAAAAGCTGGGATCTCTGGTTTTATCATAGACTGTCTTGCTGAGGTCACTTACCCCAAGTCTATTCCACTGATCCTCCCTTCTGTCTCGTAGCTATTACCGTATTTTTTTGATGACCACTGCTTAATAGTACAGTTTAAAATCTGGTACTGCTAGGTCACCTTCCTTCACATTTTTTTTCATTATTTCCCTTGATATTCTTGATCTTTTGTTCTTCTAAATAAACTTTATTATGTTTTTTTCTAATTCAGTAAGAAAAGTTTTTTGGTAGTTTGATGGGCATGGCACTAAGTAAGTAAATTAGCTTGGGTAGGATTGTCATTTTGATTATGTTAGCTTATGGTCCAAACCATGAGCTATTAATGTTTTTTCCAATTATTTAGATCAAGTTTTAATTGTATAGAGAGTGTTTTGTAGTTATGTTCATATAGTTCCTGTGTTTGTCTTGGCAGATAGATTCCTAAGTATTTTATATTGTCTAGGGTAATTTTAAAGGGAATTTCTCTTTCTAACTCATGCTGCTGAGATGAATTGGAAGTATATAGAAATGCTGATGATATATGTGGGTTTATTTTGTATCCATCAACTTTGCTAAAGTTGTTGATTATTTCCACTAGCTTTTTAGTTGATTCTCCTGGATTCTTTAAGTGGATCATCATATCATCTGCAAAGAGTGGTAGCTTGGTCTCCTCATTACCTATTTTAATACTTTCAATTTCTGTTTCTTCTCTAATTGCTACTGCTATTGTTTCTAGTACAATGTTAAATAATAAAGGTGATAATGGGCATCCTTATTTCACTCCTGATCTTATTGGGAATGCTTCTAATTTATCCCCCTTGCTGATGATGCCTGCTGATGGTTTTAGATTTATACTGTTTATTATTTTTAGAAAAGGCCCATCTATTCCTCTACTTTCTGGTGTTTTCAATAGGAATGAGTGTTATCTTTTGTCAAAGGCTTTTTCTGCATCTATTGAGATAATCATGTGATTTTTGTTGGTTTCCTTGTTGATATGGTCAATTATGTGGATGGTTTTCCTAAATCTGAACCATCCTTGCATTTCTAGTATAAATCCTTTCTGATCATAATGAATAACCCTCATGATCACTTGCTGGAGTCTTTTTGCTAGTATTCTATTTAAGATTTTTGCATCTATGTTCATTATGTGTCCTACAATTTACATTAATTCTCACAGCTAGCTGTGTTCTATTTTCTATATTTATGGGAACGGTGGTATAAGTTAACTTTATAGTGTAAAATTTAATTTAATAACAAGTAGAATTATTTCTAAGTGTAAGAAAAATTTAATCACTTAAAAACTTATTCATAATTCAAAATTGAAGAGACTGTGAAGAAATTTAAAGACATACTAGACATTTTTGCACTGAAGCTTATCTTTTATTAAAGAAGTATCTCCAAATTAGGATTCAAAGGTAAGTAAAAGATTAAATAAAGAAAATACTTTATGTAGTTTCTTTTCCATGCCAATTAATGTCAAAAATCTCAAATTCCTCACAGTCCTCCTAACCCCGAACCTCAGCAAAAAAGAAAGGGAAGTGATAAGACTCTCAGCTCTTGGGAGCTAAGCTTGATAATTACTAATTATCATGTTCAATTTGAGGAATTTTCGTTCATTCCATGTATACTGTTGAAGTCATTTTCCTAGTCATTTTTACATCAGTTCAAGTAAGTGTTCCAACACTTCTTTGCATTCTTTGTACATACCATTTTTTAAGGTGCAAAAATATTTCAATACATTCAATGTATCACAGTCTACTTGACCCAAAGGGCATCTATTTTGCTTCCAGTTCTTTGCTACTAAAAAAGCACTGCTATAATTATTTTTTATTGTATATGGGACCTTTCTTTTTATCACTGATCATTTTAAAGTATAGGGGAAAATGGGTTTCAACACCTGGCTGATGTCTAAAGTAGCTTAACCAAAATATGCAACTGAGAAACAACCAGAAATGCTTTAAATCTGGAGAATATAAAAAAAGAGGAAAAAACCTTTCTACCAAATTGATTGTGTGTGTGTGTGTGTGTATGTGTGTATGCTTTCCAAAGAAGTGATAAAATGAGGAATGCTAACTAGTAGCACTCCAACAAGGAAGTTATAAAACACATAAATTTTAGGATGTTCATTATAGGAAATCTCTTGGGAACAGATAAGAAACTTTCTCAATCTGAGAAAAATGTTTCATTTTGGAGGAGAGTAAAATCACAAAATGCTTTTACTCCACAGATCAGAACCAGGTTTAGGTTCAACCTAACATCTCATATGCAGCCAGCCATCTCAGGACTACTCCATGTCTGACGGGTGAAGAGGAGGATTGTAACCTCAAGATCACTTAAAATCTACTGAAACAGTCCCTCCTTTAAGGCAATCCAAACTTCCTCGAAAATCCTGTCTGAAGACTTCCTTTGCTAGACTAAAATGGAATGTGGCTTTTCTAGTAGGGCAAGGAGAGTTTGTAGAAAGGGAAACAAATGATAAAGTGGCACCTGCTTTCAATCATTATTCCTCACCATCAGCAATGAAAATAAAAGAAACATCATTTCTCCACCAGAAACTTTACAGTAACTGTTGCACAGCTCAATCAGTAATACTTTTGCCATTGTTCTGAGGAACTGTAGCTTTTACAGTTTTATTATGTTTTAATGTTTTTGAGTCATATTTTCCTTGAAACTAAACTCATTCTATATGATCACATGCAACATTAAATGGAAGAGACAAGGTGGAATGAAAAGACACTTCTGCAAAAAGGGTATAAATATATGTATGTCCTGTGTAACATGCCTTACTCTTAATAAGCCATAGATTTTAAATGAAATAGTAAAGTTTGGAGAATGGAAAGATCAATGTGGGTTAGAGTAGACTCTACCATAAACCACCTGACAATGGACAAGTTGACTAACCACTTCTCTTTATCTTCACTATCCTCAAAAATAAAATAAGGAAGTTGGATTTGATCTGTAAAATTACTTTCAGCTATAAATATCCATGACTATACATATGGCAGATTACTAAGAACAAAGGTTAAAATGAGAACATCAAACTTAGTGACATAATATGCAATTAATCATACAGCAAACTAACCAGATTTCTGATTTTGATAATATAGAAAATAGATTAACACTAAAGGCATTTTCCTCAATTATTATACCTTTTAAAAGAAGAATTTAAGTGACATAAAAGAATTTTGATAGTGAAGAGGCAGGAAGAGCCAAGAAACCACATCAGTCAGCAAAAACTTGATATCCTTGCCACGGAGAAAAGCATCAAGAGTTAAGTATAAAAGTCATGATGGAGGAGAATAAGTGGGTATTAGACCAGTACTAATAGTGAAAAGCATCAGGCAAAATCCATCTAAAAAAAGTCTTAAACCCAACTAAACCAGATGACACCAAGAGAATTTTTAAATTAAGTCAGTGAGTGAAAACCACAACAAAAAAGCAAAATCAAACAGATTTATGTTTCTTTAATGATCAATAAATTAAGTAAATTAGTAAATATCTAGTAAGCAACCACAAATACAAGGTCAGAAGACCATAGTTCAAATTTGGTTTCAGAAAACATTATTAGCCTTGTGACCTTTAGCAAGCCTGTTCCTACCTCAGCTTCTTCACTGTAAATAATAGCACCTTGCCTTCCAGGTTGTTGTGAAAATAAGATACTTTTAAAGTATTTTTCAAACCTTCGATCACTATAGAAATACTAGCTGTTATCATCCTCTCACGGAGCTTATACATATGGATGCATGAGTAATGTTAACTAGTCTGTTAAGGCTCAGAGTCCTAACTTGGTTCTTGCTGAGGCTCAGCCAGCTAGCCTATATTATTTTCATAACATGAAAACAAAGGTAAGAATTATAAGGATAATACTGTTAAGTTTATTTAGAATTGCAAAACTTTGGGTTAGTCAGATCAGGAGGGTTCAGTGTAGCCTGTAGAAACAGGAGAAGCGGTTCCTTGTGGAACCTGGGAGTTTTATTTGGGTGGAGTTAGAAATTCTTTTTTATCCTTATATATTTCAATAAATATTTTATTTTTTTATAACAAGAATCTCTTTAGTGTCCTTGCGCCTGGCCCTGAAGAAAAGTTCACTTATGAGCTTTACTTCACTTATCTAAACTGAAGCTATGTAAACACAAGCAGAGTATTGAAATCAGTTTATAACCCATGTTCAATTCATTTACATTTTATTTTTACAATATGGAAACTGATTAAGTTAACAAGAGGGAAAAAAGGGGGAGAAAACAGCTGAGAACAGAACCTAAGGGTACATTCATAACCAAGGGTGTCTAGTATGGATCATGAACTAGCAAGAAACTGGGAAATATTCAGACAGGTAAATAGATTAGCAAAAAAAAAAAAGAATAGTCCTAAAACCTAGGGGAGAGAGTAATCAGGAAAAAAGGATAATTAATAGCTTCAAATTCTGCAGAGGTAAAGAAGGATGAGGCCAGAGAAAAGGCCATTATATTTAATAATTAAAAGATCATTGATGGGATAGCTAGATAGCAGCACAATGGATGGAGCACCAGGTGTGGCATAAGAAGGACCTGGGTTAAAATCTGGCCTCAGACACTTCCTACCTGTGTGACCGTGAGCAAGTCACTTATCTCAACTGGCCTAGCCTTTACTACTCTTCTGCCTAGGAACTAATACTTAGGTAAGTAAGGTACAGGTTTAAAAAAAAAAAGATGAAAGTGACTTGAATATTTGTTATAGGCAGCAGGGTATGGGTGAGAACACAATCTTTTGCTCCTCTTGTCCCACATAGCCCAGATCAACTTTTCCTTAAAAGTTATTGTTGACATAACTTTCTGGTAGCTTAGGTACAAAAAATCCCCTAAGTTATAAGGAGTCCTAATTTCTCCCTGTAAGCCTCTCACATAAAGACAGCCTCCTTTGGTTTAACTATTAGATGTTCTAGGGGAATTTTATTTCATTCTAATCTTAAACCTGAGGTACCCGACAGACCTGAATCAGGTATAGTCCCACTACACAAGGAATTTTTTCACGATAGAAAGGGAATAATTAAGATGATGATCTAGAGAAAGAAGGAAGGAGTGGATGTAAAAACATTGAACCTGATCAGAAAAGTCATCTATCATAGACAGAAGTGAAGTAAGGCATGTTGATAAGTGGGAAAGGAGTGAAAAGAAAGTTCAAGGCAAATTGCTTCTAAGCTCTCTAAAGTATGAAGTAAAGTCCTTAGGCTAAAAGAATGGAGAAAGGGATGGTGTGATAGGAATGAAAAGAAGAGAATGTTTGGGGTATCTCTGATGAGCAGGAAGAAATAAAATATTTTATTTCAGTTAGCAGTCAGTTCAAAATTGGGCGATGAACCCAATTAGTTTGGTTACATGACTTATTCAGAAAAGATGATTAGAAATCTTGAAAGAAAATGGAATACAAGATGAGCATTTATTTGTATGGTATATGTGGTGATAGGACTAGTTAACTTTTAGTTAGGATCAGAATTAGGCAGGGAGCTAAGTAAAGACAGATCACTGATTCTAACACTGAGAGATACAGGGATTGAAGGTCTTAGTGAGGATTAACAAATTTAGGAGGGTGGGGGCAGCTGGGTAGCTCAGTGGATTGAGAGCCAGGCCTAGCGATGGGAGGTCCTAGGTTCAAATCTGGCCTCAGACACTTCCCAGCTGTGTGACCCTGGGCAAGTCACTTGACTCCCATTGCCTAGCCCTTACCACTCTTCTGCCTCTGCCTTGGAGCCAATACACAGTATTGACTCCAAGACGGAAGGTAAGGGTTTAAAAAAAAAAAGAAGTTTAGGAGGGATAAGAAAAAGAGAGAAGGAAAATGACAAATAAAAACAAGTCTTTTTGGCACATGAAAGTGGGATGGTTTATGGGTAATGGGAGACCAAGGGAACTAAGACCATTTGTGTGTTAAAGTGGAATGGAAAAGTATGTCATGGTATTTGAAAAAACTGAAGTTAGGAGGTAAAGATATATTTGGGAACATCAACATGAATGTTAAATTTCTATAAGATAGGAATATTAGGGGACAGGAGTTGGGATAGGAAGGAAGACTGATATTCAGGTAACTAAGCAACTTGAGATTGTGAAAATATGATTAACTTAAGAGTTAATCCATCAAAACTTAAGTACCCCTACTTAGTACCTTACCAGTCACTAAGTATGAGAGTTCACAAGTCACTTGCTAAAGTGGATGACAACTCCAGAAGCCACTGCCCTGCCCCTGGACAGTGCCAGGCAAATTGAAAGACTGAGATTGGTTCCCATAAAGTGGGGAAGGAACAGGAAGTGACATGGAAAAAGAACTATAAAAAAATCCTCAACTTCCTATACAAGAGACCCAAGAGACTTCTCCTTTGGAGTTCATCTTTGGAGACTCTATGTTGGTGAGCTGGACTGAAGGAGAAGACTCTTTCCCTGGATGCTGCATTGGCTTGCTGGGTGAGTAGTTGGCCTTCCTTTCCTGGCTTCTGGAGATATTTTTCCAGATATTCCTGCCTTGAGTTTGGAGAAGACTGCATTGGTGTAACTCTAGCTGAAGACCCCACCAGACTTCTGGCTTGAGGATTACAGGGAAATCCATGTGAGGATAGGAGATGTGGGGAATCCCCTGTGGGGCTGAGTCTCAATTCATCAGAGATGGGTTTGTTAAAAATCTGTCTCTTTAGCTACATTTTCCCACTTTCACTCTTTCCATCTCTTTGTAAATAAAGCTGCTAAAAGTCATTTTGATTTAAGTTATAATATTTTTAAATTGGCAACCACAATATTACTTTAGAATTCTCATATTTAGCATAAAACTTAAATTTAAATTCTTACAAGATAAAAGAGAGAATGAGCTGAACTGATGGCTAGTAGACAAATGCCATAAGGAAATGAACTGAATAATAAATTGGGAAAAAAGTAAACTTAAAAGAAATGTTGCTAAGAGATCCATCATCAAAGAGAACTTATAAGTGGCAATGAGTAATAAGGTATACTCTAGGGCTGTGGTAGTAAACCTATGGCATACATGCCAGAGGGGGCACTCATAGCCTTCTCTGTGGGCACCCACACCATCACCCCAGTATAGAGTTCACTGGAATTTGTTACTAGAAAGCCAGAGGGACACAGGGCTAAGATTCTCCTCTCCCCCTCTCCAAGCACACCTTAGGACATTTCTCACATCACCCATCCCTCAAAAAGTTCACTATCATGCTCAACAGGAATGGAAGTAAATAAGAGAAGGTTCAATCAATGCCCAGGCAGAAAGTAAACAAGGAGGTAACAACTGAAGAAAGCCAAGTGTCTGCAAGAAGACAGAAAGAACCAAGAAGAAGGGATCTAAATGTAGAGAAAATCCCAAAGAACACTTTAAATGAATGAAAGTTGGATTGTATATGGAAGGAGAAAGATTAAGGTAGAAAATAGGATGAGAGACTAGGCAGAGCAGTCTGGGAAGAGTAAGGGAGGCATATTCTTCAGTAGCTAGCAGTTATTCACAGAGATATGAAGAATAAAAGATGATAAAAGTTTGCAAGACACAGGAGTTAAATGTGGAGAGATTAGGTGGGAGTAAATCCACTGATGATAACAATTAGTGATACAATCCATTCCTTAAAGTGTTTCTAGTGCCTACATCTTTAAGTGGTAGTCTAAGTAGGGGCACCATGCAGTTTAAGAGAGAAATACTCTATTCTCTGATTTTCTGTTCTGGTTCCTCAAAGCAGTAGTGCCAGTTCAGTGCTTCCACAAGCACTGGAACCACTACATTTGACCTCGAATAAAGAAGTTCTATAAAATAAAATAAAAATGGCACTTAGATGTGATCAAGAAAACTGCTAAAAATCTAACTGAATACACACAGAAGAAATCGCTATCTATATAGGCAGCATAATTTTGAAAGCCCAAATTTTCAAGACCTCACAAAAATTGGGAAAATTATGAATAATTTCAGACCTTAAATGACTCTCAATCTTTAAAACCTTTATGGAAAAACTACCCATACACATATTTATTTTTGACAAAAACGAGACTGTCTTTTGCAGACAGATGATTTTCTACAACAGATACCACTATCAAAGTGACACAACTAAGGTACAAGAGAACATAACATCATTTAATACTCCAAAGAAAAATTACTCCTTAAAAGGATCTCTTCCAACAAGGTGTCCTTCATGTATATATTAAAACTACTGGTAGATGCAAGCAAAAGAACTGATTATTAGTACCATATAAGGCACAAAACAAGAAAAATATGCTCACCTAAGATGTTTGCCACTGTCACAGAGGGATACTGCACAGAAGTCTTATGGATGGTGAAATTCTTCAGATGACCCAGTTCATGAATGGTATTGAACTTATTATGCAAAAAGCCCCTTGAATGCTGCAGATCTACCACCATGAGATTCATAGCCTCAAAAGATAAGCTCTTAGTTTGGAATGCTCTCTCATCCACTCACCTCCACCTCCTAAAATCCCTAATTCCCTTTAGATTTAACTCAGATGCCACCTTCTATAGAACTCTAATGCTAAACTTTCCTTTCCCTGTTGGTATTGCATGTACTGAAATTCATATATATATATTTTGTACTATTTATGTTCTTTTACAAACCTGAAATGACAAGGAGCATAAAGCTCCTTCTGGCTAGGAATTGTTTTACTTTTGTCCTTACAACATATTTTTTTTTAAATAGTAGCTGTTTAATAAACACTTGTTGAATTGAATTTAAAAGAATTTCACAGGATGAGAAGACATAACAGACTGTGATCTATTCTAATGTGTTAAAATGGAAATTTTGAACCCTGGGGATTTTCAATCCCCAGGAGTCCTAGGTATTTCCCAGAATTCCCTCAATCTCACCTGAGTCCCTAGGTTGGCGAGATTATAGGGATTATATAGTCTCTAATCTTCCCCCTGGAGCAGGTCAGGCAGGAGAAATCCTATACCCTTTCCCTCTCCCTTCTCCTTAATTTCTTTCCTCTATATTAATTAAAATCACCATAAATTTCCAGCTGACTTGGGTATTTTATTTGGGATATCCCTTGGCGACCAATAAATAATTTAGATTTAGGTCACAACCCTAAAATTATCCTTACAAATGGAAAAATTATCATACAGATAAGATAAAGGAAATATCAGATGAAGGAAGCAAGCAAGTTACAGAAGGATTAAAAGTAGTTTGTATGACTTATGGGACAACATGAATAAGAAAATGGAAATTATATTTTGCATGGCATATGAATAAAGTAATAAGTTAATTAGTTTGACTGGTAGAAAGGTTCAAGTAGAGCACCAACAAGAAATGACTTTTGATAGTAGGATATTACAAAAGCTCCTTTTAAAAAGTTGTATGATGCTTCTGTTGCCTGGTATCTTCACAATGAAAGAGTTCTTAAAATGACAAGTTCTAAGTTTCAGTCCCAGTTCTGCCATTTACTAGGTTTTGGAGCAAAATAAAATCACTTCCATTCAGACATTCTCTTTCCTCATCTATAAAATGGAGATAATAGTATTTGTAATACCTGCATCATAAGGTAGTTATAAGTCTGTTTACTTGTATCAGTTCATATAAATCTTCCTATGCTTCTCTGTATTCATAACATTCATCACTTCTTAAAAACATAAAAACTATTATACTCGTGAATCATGATTTAGTCATCCCCAAATCACTAAATATCTACTTTGCTTGCAGTTCTTTGCTACTAAAAAAAAAAATGCTGCCAAATCTTTTGTTTGGTGTATTTAGTAACTTCTTTTTTTCACTGGCCTCTCCTTGGAGTCTATACTAGCAGTGGAATCTCTAGACCAAATGCTATGGTATGGCCATCTTAAGAACTTTCTTCAAATAATCCTAAAATGCTTTTCAGAATGGCTGGAAAAAAATAGATGTCGAATTTCTCAACGTATTAATGTATCCATCTTTGAATACCCCTCCTATAGTAACTACCCCCATATCTTCTGTCATCTTTGCTAATTTGCTGGGTATGAGGAATTAATATACACATTAATAAAAGTAGCATGGCCAAACTGGAACGACCTCCAGGAATTGATGCAAAGTGAAAGGAGTAGAACCAGGAGAACATTGTACACAGAGACTGAAACACTGTGGTACAATCAAATATAATAGACTTCTCTACTAGCAGCAATGCAATGATCCAGGACAATTCTGAGAGACTAATGAGAAAGAACACTATCCACATTCAGAGGAAGAACTGTGGAATAGAAACACAGAAGAAAAACAACTGCTTGATAACATGGTTCAATGGAGATGTAGACTCTAAAAGATCACCCTAGTGCAATATTAATAATATGGAAATAGGTCTTTGTCAATGACACATGTAAAACCCAGTGGAATAGAACATCAGCTACAGGAGGGGATGAGGGGGGGGGGGGGGAAGGGAGGGAAAGAACATGAATCGTGTAGCCATGGAAAAATACTAAATTAATTAATTAAATAAAAATTTCAAAATAAAATGAAATAAAAGTAGCATGGCATAGTGGATACAGAGTTGTCCTGAAAACTCAAAAAGAACTGATTTCATCAGATCCTAATTCTGGCACATCTTGTCTGTTTAACTGTGGGTAAGTTACTTTGTCTCCTAAGTCCTCTAGGAAACTCTAACTCTTAAAAGTTGCAAACAAGACTTAATGGCATTGATAGAGGGATTTTTCTCATCAGAAATTCACTCTAGCCTAAGAGTCAAATACTAACCACCTGTTGTTTATTTAATACATTATAAGAGCTTCCAATAGTTTTTAATTTTAAAAAAATACAATGTTATTTAAAAATTTTCAAACCATTCTTAGCTCAGGCATTTAAAAACAGGTCCTTGAGCTACACTGTGACATAAAATCACAGGTCCTAAACACACATTTAAACATAGTAGATGTGTATACACACATGCAAACATGTACATATATCCACAAGTGCATGTATGCATACACCAATATGTGCATATACACCTATCCCTACCCTGTGTGTGCACATACAGAATATAGTAATAGAGAACATACTCATACCTATAGGAACTAACTCCACTTGCCTTATAAAAGTCCACAAACCTGAATCCCTGCTAAATAATCAGAATTTAGAATTATAAATAACAGAGAAATTGCATTTAAAATTATTACAGAATACAGCCAATACTTGGACAGCAGTAAACATGCCATGTATCAGGCACTATGCTAAGCAGTAGGAGACACAAAGAAAGTCTGAAATACTGTGCCTGCCCTCAAGGCTTATATTCAAATGGAAACAACCTGTAACAACTATGTACATAAAAAGCATATACAGTGTAAATAGCTGATTTCAGAAGGATGGCACTAGGAGTAGGGAGCTAGAGGAAAGAAGCCTGTGAAAGTTTTTTTATAGAAATTGACATTTTAAGCTAAGTCTTAGAGGAAGCCAAGAAAACCTGAAAAAGTAGAGCTGAAAATGAAGAGTATTCCAGACATGGGGGGGGGGGGGGATTGGGGGAGGGGGTTGAGAGGGCAGCCAGTGAAAGGCATAGGAGCCAATTTAATGATAATGATAATAAATTTTCTTTTGTATCTGGTGAGTGAAATCTATGGGACATCCAGTTTGAGATGTCTAGATTATTACTACTGATGAACATAATGGTCTTGATACTGCTTTCACTCCATTTTGGAAATATATATATATAACACAAATATTAGCCATCTACCCCTACCAAGGTACATAAAGGAACCAGACAGTACTCCTCACAGAAATAAATGCAAACCTAAATAGAGAAACATTATTAGTCATAAGTAGGCTAAGTCAATGATAAAAATACTAAACTAATTTATTTATTCGGTGCTATATCTAACTGGCATTATTCTGTAGAATTAGAAAATTTAATAATAACAAAAGTTATCTGGATGAAATAAAGGTCAAGAATCTCAAGTGAAATAATGAAAAGTGGAAAAAAAAGGAGGAAAGATGGCCTAACAATAGCAAATCTCAAAATATACCACAAAACAGTAATTCTTAAAACAATTTTGTACTGGTTAAAAAATAAGAAATTAAGTGAAATCAGTTAAGACAACCTATTTATTAAATTAGGAGTATAGTGTTTGACAGTCTAAAACCTCAGCTATTGAGGTGAGAATTCACTGTTTGACAAAAATTTGTAGGAAAACCTGAATACAATTTGATAGAAATTGGGTATATATTCACATCTCATACCATATACCAAGATAGCCTCCAAATGGATACATGACATGACATAAGACATTATAATGGGTGAAGCAAATTAGAAAAGGAAGGTGTCAGTCCTACTGCCAGGTGCTCCTAAAAATCCCTCTGCTGTGCAAAACTGTACAATAAAATAAAAACCATAGGATTTATGGGGGAAATAAGGCTGGGATACAACACTCAAAAACTTCAATGACTTAAAAAAAATGTGAACCTAAAATAGTAGCACAATTTATAACATGTTAAATGGCTAAAAAAGCCATAAATATAAAAATAAATAGTAGCAGCATCCATAGCCTTGGGCTATTTGGCCAAAGTGACAAAGTCCAAGGCTATGAACAAGGTAAAGCTGGGACTACTGCAGAAAATGGAGGTATGATATACCTGGATAAGGATCATCCCACCTAGGTCTACAGCTCCTACTGCAACATTAGATGTATAATAAACATGGTATTTTAACTAAAAAACCCTAAAATTTTCTTATGTAAGTGAGCTTCAGAAGTTTTGCAGCTTTTAAGTTACTGTGAAATAGTGCAGTATCCTACATTCTAGCTACTAGAGAAATTGTACATAAACAAACATGAAATTGTGTTTTGCTCAAACTGTTCCCTAACTTATCAACTATATTGAAACAATTAAAAAACACATATTAAGACAAAATTGGTCATATGTATCACAAAATTTGTCATATGTATGCCATTCTTTCAGTTCTATGGATAAGAAAATAACTCATCATAAAACAGAGATCACAAAAGATCCACAGTTTTTACTATAGATTTTAAAGCTTCTGCAAAACAAAACAAATATAACTAAATTAGAGGGGAAATGACTGGGGGAGAAAATTCTGCAAAATTTCTGCAAAAATATTATGAAGTGCTCATCTGCAAGATATAAGGAATTGATTAAAATTTATAAGACATTCATTCTCTAAATGATAGTGAAAGGTTATAAACCATTTTCTAAAGAGGTCTAAGATATCATTCAGATTTATAAAAATACTCCAAATAATTAATAATTGGAGAAGTGCAAATTAAAGCAACCTTTATGTCTCACCTTACAATCTTGAAATTGGCAAAAAAACTGACCAAAAATATAAGAAATATCGGAGAGAGTAAGATACCTGCACGTTTCTAGGCAAAGAAAGAATAGGAGAAACCTTAGTTTTTATCTATCAGTGTAACTTTAACTTATAGGAAAGAAACATTTAATAAATATACATTGGAATAAATGGCCCAGGAGAGAAGGAAGTCAGAGTAGTGGTGATGCTTTACTAAATGAGGCAAAAAAGAATCAGGAGACTCAGGCAGGTGGAAAATATGAAGAATTAGCTTATAGAGATGGATGAAAAGAAGTTGGGAATGCAATGAAGCAGAACTGAAGAAACCATAGATACAACAGTGGATTTGATTTGAGAAGTCTATAAAGAGTTAGTGTTGAAGGGCAGCCAGGTGTGACTTAATGGACTGATTGAGAGCCATTTCTAGTAACAGATCTTGGGTTCAAATCTAGCCTTAGACTCTTCCTAGCTATGTGACCCTGGGGAAATCATTTAATCCCCATTGCCTAGACCCGTGATGGCAAACCTATGACACCTGTGTCAGCACTGACACAGGCAACCATTTTCAATGGCACAGGGCCAAATGTGACCACATACAGAGAAGTATGAGGCTGCATGCTGAGAAGGAAGTTGTTTTTTTCTCCAGGTGACACACCACCCAAGTTATTTTCGGGTTTTTTGGCAAATTTTGATACACCAAGCTCAAAAGTTTGCCCATCACTTGCCTAGACCTTACCTATCTTCTGATTTGGAAATAATACATTATATTGATGCCAAGACAGAAAGTAAGAGTTTAAATTTTTTTAAAAGATGAAATTACCATTTCTACTCAACTTCCCCAAATTTTCTTAATGATGATTATAAAAGTTTTATATGATTATTATAACTTTAAAAGTAAACATTTGCTTTTATTGGACACAGTTCAAAGGGCACCTTATTCAGAGAGCACGCCTACATATCAAGTTATCAGCAGTGGTACTGGCTGAATAATACCAAAAAGTACTTCAATTTAACAGATATTTACTCAGTACCTAATGTAGTGTAAATGTACTACAGTAGAAGCTAGGAGGCATACCAAATTAAGGTAGTTCCAGATCTTATGTAATTCTGGATGAAGAATCATAAAACTTGAGTAAAAAAAAAAAATTCCTAACATCCAATAATCATTTACTCATATTTATATAGCTAGTTTTAAGTTTACAAAACACTTTCCTCACAATACTTCATTTTGTAACTAAGACTCTTTGTTGTTCAATCATTTCACTTTGGGTTTCTCTTAAAGATTATGTAGATTGATTTGCCATTCCTTTTTCTAGTTCATTTTACAAATGAGAAATCTGAAGTAAATAGGATCAAGACACTTGCCCAGTGTTACACAGATAATAAGTGTCTAAGGACAGATTTGAATTCAACAATGTAAATCTTCCTGAATCCAGTCCTAGCACTCCATCAAACTAGGCCATGGAGATGCCCCCCAAAAACTTAAGCTCACAAAAAGTAAGCTTAAAAATAGTCAATTAAGTCAATTGTCACCTATCTGGTATCAGTCAGGTCTTTTGACTTCAAGTCCATTGGTTCTTCCACTGCATTATGTTGTTTCTCATGTGTGCTGGGGGGTGTGGGGGGGAAAGAAAGAATAAGTGTGGAAAGGAAATCAGAGAAGGTTTTGAGTTGGGCTGTGTAAAGAACTGGTAGAAATAGAAATGAAGTTGAGGGAAATACATTGCAGGAAAAGGGAATAAGAAGATGTAGTAAAGCAAAGCACAATCTAGTTTGGCCACCTCCAAAAAGACAAAAATGAGTATTGTAAGATAAGGAGTGTATGAACTTTAAGAATTCCTGCTATTAAGTTAAGGAAGCCTAAATTGTGGAGTCACTTCAATGCCAGGTGAATTTGATCTCTGGTAGCAAAAGGGAACTACTGAAGGTTTTTAAGCTTAAGAGTAGCATGATCAAATCTATGCTTAAGGATGATTAAAATGACAGCAAGACAGATGAAATAGAGAACAGGGGGAATCTAGACATGGAGGACTATTTGCATGCTAGTGAACATGAGACCCTATGTATTGATAGGGACTACAATGAGAAGAATCTGAGAAATTGCAGAGGTCAAAATCAGCATGACTTGATTACTAATTGACAGGTAAGGTAAAGAAGAAAACTCAAATATAGCACTGAGATTTCAACATGAGACTGGATGAAGTAAGATACCACTCCATAAGAGGTTTTGAGCAGAAAAACAATAAATATTGTATTTGATTTTAGACATGTTGAGGTGGAGGTAACAATGAAATATTGGGGGCAGCTGAGTGGCTCAGTAGACTGAGAGCCAGTCCTAAAGTCAGAAAGATCTAGGTTCAAATTTGGCCTTAGACACTTCCTAGCTGTGTGACCCTAGGCAAGTCACTTAAACACCATTTCCTAGCCCTTACCACTCTTCTACCTTGAAACCAATACACAGGTAAGGGTTTTTTTTTGTTTTTAAGAGCAATGTCTAAGTATTAATTAAACCACAGTAATGATTTTTAAGTACAGTACTCAAATAAAGTCCTCTAAAATTCTTAAATTAATATTATTTTTTTAAAGTGCTTGGGTACTCCTATGTTGCTTTAACCAAAGCACTTGAATTCTTGTCCTTGAAAGCAAAGTCTTTGAGTTTTTCAAAGGCCAGCAGAGCACAAGTTCTGACAGATTGAATCAAATTGAAAAAAAGGTTTTATATACTATCCTGGGGACAGCTTATGTCTCTTGTCCATGGGTTAGGGTTGCTGGTGAATTTTTCTAACCAAATCAACTCATTTAACTTAAGCATGTCATCACAGTAAATAGCAAATGGCTCACACTTAAATTTTTTTTTCCTTCTGCAATACAACAAATACCTATGTAACCATACACCTAAAAAACATCTGGATATATGTAAATCTAAAGTGTCTGCCAGAGAGTTTTTATTGTCCCTTTGGTCCTACCTAGTTCCTAGTTCTCTCCTAGTCCCAACTTTCAGGGGAGTAAGGGGGAAGCAATACATTCTATCCTTATGTTTTGTATCTTGAGCCTGAGATCTTAATTTTCTTCCAATAAATCAACTGTTAAAAGTGCAAATACATGGGTAATTTATAAAATGATCAAAATTGTATTATGCACCTTGATAACTAGTAACAAAGGTGTGAAAAAAGTTCTCATCCTCAAGAATAAAGGACTTTATATTTAAATCATTTAAAGAAACCCAATTCCATGTATGTTTGATTCAAAATTTGACTAAGTAGGCAAAGTTTTTTTTTTTACTTTAATAGCAAAGATATCTATTATCTATTTCTGCAAGAATTCTGAAAATAGTTATTCCTTAGCAGAAAGAGTCCACTTATTCCTGGGAGGGAAGGGGTTAGGGGATGTGCATTTTTTTCCAGCTTACAAACTACTTACATATTCCAAGAAATTTGAATTCAGTTTACAAGTAGAAACAGAATTTCAGTAACTGCATTAACATTCTTTCAATCAATACCTTAAACATAGCAGGCACTCAAACATTAACTGAGTGAAACCTCCTTCTCTTATCATTAGAATACAACAAACCTAAAACATACAATAGTAATCTACCAAAAGCCACAAGCAGCCTAACCCTGCATTTTTTCCCATCAGCCAATCTGGCAACTTGCCATTTGATTCTCAGCATCAAGTCCCACTTGCCTGACTAAAGCAAAGATTCAGACTATTTTTTGCCAACTCAGCTAATCAAAGAAAGAAAAAAAAAAGGATAAGGGATTACAGCATCCTGCCACATAGCATACTGAGAAAGCTGTCATTCCTAATACTGAATACAGCAAAGAACATATTAAAAAGTAGTGATGGCAGTGCTTGTCTCAAACATCCTTGTGTCTAAAATGATACTAGTATTGAACTTTGGAGGCCAATGTATCATAGAATCATGTAAGAAATTACCTTCTCAAATCTTTTTAGAAGGAAATATCTGGAAATATGCTAGAAAAAGACTAATTGCTATAATGACCACACAGAAAGCAGTCCAGAATCAAAAATTTTAATAGATAAAACTCTTAGATGCAAAAGTGGTGGCTCAAAGTTCTGAAAGCCAGGCCTAGAGAAGAGAGGTCTGTTCAAATCTGACCTCAGATACTTCCTCATTATGTGAGGGCAAGTCACCATTGCCTGGCCCTCATCTATCTTTTGCCTTGGAACCAATACACAGTGTTGATTCTAAAGAGGAAGATAAAAGTTTTTTTTAAAAAAAGGATAAAGAAGGATAAAAATTAATTGTTGCTAGTTCTTAGGAATAGCAATTAACAATCATAATAGTGGATGTAAAATGTCAGTCTATAAAAACAATTCTTTCTTATTGACAAAATACTAATTTCCCCCTTATGTTAAAAATTATGTATTGAAATCATATTATATTTGAAATATATATGAAATTATATTAATGGTAACAATTTCTCTTCCCCGGGTGATGTGGTCATCTTTAACTTTTACTATCAACAATCAGGAACAGGGGCAGCTAGGTAGCACAATGCTAGGTCTGGAGTCAGGAGAACCTGAGTTCAAATTTGACCTCAGAAACTTAACCAACTGCCTATTTCTTACCACTTTCCTACCTTGGAACTAAAACTTAGTATTGATTCTAAGAAGGAAGATAAAGATTAATTTTTTTTATTTTAAAATTCAATAAACACTGTGTTGGCTATACTATAAACAATGACTCACAGGTCCTTCTCCCCCTTTTCTCAAAGTTAAAGACTAAATTAATCCACCATCTTTTTTCTCCTCCCCAATTCCAATTCTTATGCTAAGACATATCAATATCTATATTGATGCTGCCTCTAATTTCCAATAACTTGGTTTCCTTAAGTTCCATGACCTAATCCTTCACTCCACCTCAGCTACACAAAGGAATGGTTAGATACTAGATCTTGACCCACAAGTATTCCATTTCCCTAATTAAAACCCTAACTTCCCCATCTGACCTTAACTTCCCATCATTATACTTCTCCTTGTGCTTCATCCCTCTTAAATCTATTCATCCTCAAAGACTTCCAATCTCTCTCCTCCATTTGATTTTCTCTTAAATCCTTACCATCTCCCAAATTCCCAACCTCAGAATTTTTCTCTACTTCTCTCTCATCTCACACTTACAAAGCTATCTGTTTCTCTCTTCACATCATTACTTTCCACTCACACCACCTTAATAAACCATACTACTTCTCATCTGGATTACTTCAACAGCCTCTAACTGGTCTCTCTACCTTAATTCTCTCCTCCAGTGTGTCCTCCACACTGCTGTTCAAATGATTTTCTTTAAGTGCAAAACTTACCAAGTTACTCCGGTACTCAAACACCAATGGCACCTCTATGAAAGACCTTTCCATTCTTGCCTTATCCTCTTTCTAGTTTCATTATACATTACTTTCTCTGCTTGAACTTAAAAGTTTAATTAAACATCTTCTCTTCTCTCTTTCTCATCATTTTATCTACTCTGTACTGACTGTTTCCTATACCTGGAATATATTCCCTTTCCCCTGCTGATGCAAAGAATTATTTTCTTCCTTCAAAATGCAACTCAAACACCATTTGCATTAAGCATTTCCTCACTACCCCCCAACTTTTAGTGTCCTTTGCCCCAAACTACCTTGTATTTAACTATTTTGTATGTAGCTATACACATTCCCTGTTTAATTTATTCTGTATAAGCCTACAGAGGAACTTGTCTCCTTCATTAGAATGTGAACTCCTCAGGTTGCAATTGTTTCATTTTTTTGTACTTTTATTTCCATGGCCTACCACAAAGCCTCCAGTAAGGTACACACTTAAATAGTTGTAGACGATCAATAAAACATTGGATGGGAGCAGGGAGTGATATGGAGGGAGAAAGGTATAAGAACAAAAGAAAAAGTAGTAAGGTATCAGGTTATAAAGGATAATGAATAACTTTTTTAATTAGAAAGACAAAATAAATGCTCGTTTTGATATAGCTCATTAATATTCACATACACAGTTGAATGCCACTTAGAATGAAAGCTTCTTGAAGCCAAGTAATTTTTTTTTGCACTCCAAGGGCTTAGCACAATACCTATAAAGCATCCTTGCTGAATGAATGAAGTAACATAAGGTACTAATTTTCCATTCTTCCTGTCCATGATCACAGAAGGGCTGGAAGAGACCTTAGGACTCAATCAATCTGACCTCAATTTACAGATGAGGAAAGTAAGGCCATGGAAGGTTAAAGCAACTTATTCCAACAAGGTTACACAACTTGTGTATACACTCTTCCTACTACTCCACACAGATAAATAGCCTCATCATTTTTCATTCAACGGTTTATATAGTCTTCTATATATTCTACCAAGATATCAAGATGTTAAAATTATCTTGTAATATGTAGTAACAATAGGCAAAATAGGGTAATTTTTTTATTGCTTTTCCTATAAACCAGCAAAGTTCACACCTCTACATTTAACACTCAATATTAAGAAAATGAATTCTAAAATATCAATTAATATAAAGTATTATTTTTTAAAGCATATTACATAGACTAGTTTCATCATCATTGTTCTTTTAAAACTGTAAATGTGTACCTAAGTTTCATAGCTGTTTTCATATAGTTCTTTTAGTTCATTTTTAGGAGATTCCTTACTTCTGCTACCACAAACAGGCCCCTCCCACTATTAAGAATTCATAGACTGCTGAACAAGTTAGAAACAAAGCACCTAGTAACCTGGAAAGAAGCAATTTGAACCCACCATTTTCTACTATAAATAAATTAAGATCTTTGGGTCAAGAACAGCAAAAGTCCTGTTTTTATCTCAAGTAGCTGGCTTCAGAAATACTGTATGTGAACATTTTAAAATCATTTTTGAGTAAATTTATTTTCAAATTCTTTAAAGGGATCATTCCAAGACCTTTTACAATAAGCCAAAAGGATATAAAATTTAGCTGGTTTTTCAGCATATCTATCTTTCCATGAAGCAGTTTTCAACTCCAATTTGTCAGAGATTTTAAAATTACGGATACTTTACATGGTGCTCTAATATATTTTAGACATAAAATATATTTTTTAAAATATGAATCTTTAATATGTAGTATCACAAATTCTAAAACTTCTTGATATTTTCTAGATACTGTACCACAGTCACCATTTGTTGTACTATGCCATTTTAGAGTTTCATTGAAGGTCTTTGGAAAAAAGACATTACTGTTTCTAGTGTTGTGTCCTATACTTGTCAGGTTAAAGTTTATTTTGTTGAAATAGAAACTACTAAATTCACAGACTCTAGATCTGCAAAGGCAGGCACTGTCAGTTCATTTTAAAGATAAGGAAACACACTACAGAAGATGAAGCATTTATCCTATGGTCACACAGTAAAAGGCAGTGCTAGTCTATTAATCAAAGTCTAGCACTCTTTCCAAAATGCCTCAGTGCCTTAGAAGTTTACATTAGCACTTCCCTAAACAGAAAAGTAAAGCACAACTAGGAATAAGGACTGCTGCATTGTTTCCAGGCTTTGAAAGAAAAAAAGTGGAATACTATAATCATTTTCCTGCCAACAAAACAGGAAATAGTCATGCACTCTGTATTATAGACCTCAGAACAAGAGATCAGTTTCAATCTCATTACTTACACATCAATGTGGTATTTTTTTGTTTGTTTAGAAACCTGCTGTTTTAATTCACTGATGAGTAGAATGTAGTAAAAATAAAAACCACAACTTTCTTAAATAAAAGATTTTAAAAGCAACCTAAAAAGAACTTGGTTAAGCCTGAAAGCTGCCAAAATGAAAATACATGTATCATATAAACAAAAGCTCTTTCATTCCATGTTAATGAGCACTAAACCACCACAGAACTCAGAAAATTGGAAAACCAAGTGATAAAGAAAACAGTAACTATAAGCAGCATAATAACAATTTACAATTTGGTTTAATATTCTAAATGTCTTAGAATACAAGAAGTTGAAGGTCTCTCAGAGGAAATTGTTTTCATAAATATGACGGATTTTTTAAATTTAAATTTTAAGCACAGTGAGTAGTTTATAGTTAACCCACAATTACTTGTTTGAAATTCCTAAGCACATCATTATATTTACTCATTAGGAAACCCTGACTAAAAGAACAAAGCCAATTATTTCTTTAACAGTCTTATGAATTAAAAACCTATATATAGTAATTCTGAAGCTGTTGTTGCTAAAATAAATGAATCTCATTTGATAAGCTAGACAGAGTAATCAAATGCTATGTAAATCAATTCACTTTTATGAGATTTTCATGTTATTGTCAGAGATGCATTCCCTACAGGAAAAACTTTCTAATACATAATGAAAACTGTCCTTAAAAGTATACAGTAAAATTTTGTAAGCACATCTAATGCCCAAATTCCACTGCTTCTCAGGCAAAGGAGGTCAAAAACCTGGATGCCACTTTAATTTCCATGTTTCCCAGAGATTTCTCTATAGTCTCTAATGATTCAAAGAGTTATAAACAAACCACCAAAAGGGTTTTTCCCAAGTGTGTCCCTGAACTTCAGTGTTCAAATACTCTTTGGTAATAAAAAGTTATCACTATTATTTTTTTCTATTCTACACAGAGAACATTCATGGTCAAAATTAAGTTTGCAGTGCCAGATAAAAAAAGGAACAAATATAAAATAATACACTTCTCCCCTCTCCCAAAACAGCCCAGAAACTTAAAAGATTTTTAATAGATTCCAGAAAGAAGTCAAAAATCCCAAAAGCCCTGAATCAGGAATTTGCACATACTACTTATCAAATCTCTAGAAATTCGGTATGCTTTTTTAGAAAACTTAAAAACAAATGTTTTTCAATAATTATAACACTTCATATTTATAGAGCAATATAAGGTGTGCAAAGCACTTTATAAATATTATCTCTTTTTATGTTAAAAAAAAAAAAGCCCTGTGAGGTCAGTGCTGTTAGCCTCAATAAAAACTTTCTTATAGTAGAATATTTCTCTATCTTAACTATCAGGTACACTTGTATTTTTTTAAATAAACAAACACTTTAAAAGATATTGTAAATGTAGGTTATTTTAAAGATTAATATAACTAAAGTCAAAATCAGTTACATATTCCACAGTATTTGCAAAAAAGGGACTTTCAAGTTACACTGACCAAATTTTAATATCCATCATGAATACAGGCAATGAAAAGCATTCTTTTCAATCCACTATATCCATAAACAGAAGACCAAAAACATGTTAAGAATTTATTCCTCATTCTCTTCTCCCAAAGAAATAATTTCTAAGACTAATGAAAAATATGCCTACAAAAAAATTCCAGTATTATTTCCCTTTCTGCTCCTCACACTACACTGCAGTTAAGTTTAAATTGTTTTCCGCTCCTCTAAGAATGGGAAATGTCTGTGATAGGAAAAGCATACCAAGCACTTTGAATGAAAATTCTGCTGGTTGTGTTTAGGTGACAAATTTCACTCAAATGCTACATACACTTCACTTTTAGGGAGTCGGGGGAGGGAGGGTGGATGCATTAAATTCTTCACAGAGTTGTTCTTATGTTTCTTAAAAGTCAGTCCATTCACTTTTTTTAAGAAGCAAAAGTATTAACTATCAAATGAAACTTCAAAATAGCAAGTCCAAGAGCTAAAGCCAGCCAGTCTTCAAATATACTTCTTTTGATAGTGTGTATGAGCATGTGTTTTCTTTCAATAAAGAAAAACTAACTGCTTTGGCAACGTCAGGGCTTTGGATCCATTCAGAAATGGAAAGCTTTTAGTGCTGTACATAGAAACAAACTGAATTCATTTTTGATTTTCAATTTTTTTTGTAAAAGTTCTTTTTAAGTAACTCAGGAAATGGTCTAAAAGCACAGCATATGTTAAGAGTAAGAACGCACTTGTTTACAGGTGATCCTGAATAATTACATATTCTACTAGTATATATGCAGCATATATTTATATGTGATTATATTTTCAAGTTGGGCATTCAGCTACAGTAAAGTTTTAAAATGAAAGGAAATTGTAAGCAGTGAGTCGGAGAAACTCTTCAAAGCCCGACGCTTGTTGACAAATGGAAGTAATAAAGCAGTCAGGGAAGTCAGCTCCGTCCTCAGCTGGGAGCCGGCTGAGTCCGGAGCCTTATCACAGCCAAGTGAGGGAGCACATACCACAGTCAATGACATCAGATCGAAACTGGCCGGTTTCACTGGGGAGCGGACGATCCTTCCAGCCCCTCAGAGCTCCCACCACCACCCCCCAGACCCGGTCTAGGTTACCTCCCGAGACGCTGGGAGTCCGGCGCCTTCGACAGCACCCCTGGGGTTCCCGAGTGTCCAGCAGGGGAGTGTCCCTTGCCCCAGGGGCCGGCTTGGGAGGGAGAAAGGGAGGATGCACCTGCCCCGGCGTCGCCTACAGCGGCCCCACCCGAGAGTCTTCCCCTCCTATCACCTTAGCCAACTCCCCAGGCCGGTATTTCTTCTCCGCCGCCTTGGCCTGAGCCGGAAGATCGATCCCCGGGTGGGTCTTCTCAGGTCTCCGTCCCGCGGGCACCGTACACCCGGCCGCGCGGGCCGCCCCCCATCCCTTACTCCCACCCCCCCAGACTCTGGCCCGGGCCCCTCCCCCTGGCTTGGGGCTAAAAGTCGGGCCACTCCCCGGGCGGGGCCGCAGCTCTCTGTCCCACTCACCTGGCTCCGCGTCGGGGTAGGATAGCGGGGTCGACGCCCCCTAAGGAGCCGGTTCAAGGGGTTAGGGGGGCTGCCCCGGCACGAGCCCGCCAGAGTCAACAGGTGGGAGGTCCCCTCCCTTAAGATCTGCCAGCACCTCCACATCCTGGCCGCCACCGCAGGGTCCTCGTCCCGTCCGGGGCTCTGCCCCCGACAGAGACGTTCCCAGGCGCTGCTGGTCAGTGGGCGACAGGGAAAAAAGGGAGCGAAGCAGTGGGAGCCTCCCCCGCCTGCCGCTGGCCGAGCTCCGGGCCCTGCCCCGACCCCAGCCTCGCTCGCTCCCGCTCCCGCGCACGGCCCCAGAGCCTCTTACCTTGGCGGCCGCGGCTCTGGCGGACATTTTGTGCGTCTCTCCCGCGCCGAGCGAGGCTCCTCACACTAAGGCAGAAGCTCCAGCTCCGCCACCCCTCGCTCCTCTCACGCCGCTGCCCAAATAAACATCTCCCGGGAGCGAGCAAGCGAGCGGGCCCGGGGGCGGGGGCCGGCGGCGCAGGCCCGGCCCAGGGGGAGGGGATTCAACTTGGACAAAAGTCCCGGAGTCGTTCGGCGTCGGCCGCTCGGCCCGGGGCCTCCCGGGCGGGGTAGGCGAGAGCCGAGGCAGGCTCCGCTGGGCAGTCGGGGCCGGGGTAACCCCGGACTCCTTCTTCTGCCCAAGTTACCACCCGTCTCTCCCGGCAACCGGCGCCATGCCAGCCGGGGCCAGGTCGGCCTCGTCGCTCACGCCTAGTCCAGCCGAGACCACGGCTTCGCGGTGAAGATTCGGACCCAGGCCGCCCACCTCCAGGATGTACCTCCTTCTCTGGTTCTGGGGGGGGTTGGGGGGTGAGGGGGACGGAGGGGACCTTCCGAAACCCGCTTAAGCACAGTCTCCCCGGTGGGAGGAGCAGGGGCTGGGGAGCCACTAGAAGCCGAAGCCGAGGAACCCCAGGCCGGCCAGCGGCGCTCACATCTGCCCTAGCTTACTGAGCATGCCCAGCCCCCGGGCCCGAGCCATGGAGGCGTTTCTGGGGGCGGGGAGAGCGAGGAGGGAGAGTAGTGGGGAGCCCCGGGTTCTAGGCACGCCTGGAACCCTCCAGGAATGTGGCTGCACGGAAGGAAGCCGAGCTGGAGCTAGTTCAAGGTACTTAGAACTTGGAACAAGCACCCAGCTGGAAGCTGGGCTATTGTTCTTGTTTTAAACAAAAAATAGTCCAAGGAGCCTTAGGGGGAGCAAGGATCACTAGACCACCCACTTAATTCACTACCAAAAGAGAAAAAAAGCCCTCTTCGAGTCTGGGCGCTCTCCTTAGGGAATGGATCTCCCAAGTTCTTTCCCTACTAACTAACCAAAAGTGCTAATGGATTTACATGTGAAAATGGAAACATATTTTCTTTTTCTTCCAGAGATAGAAGAGCCACGTGTATGAATGAAGTATTTTACTACACACCCAATCAAGTAGCCCATCAGCCATTGTTTACCTTGATGATCTCTACAAAGGCAGCTTATTTTGCTTTTTAAAATAATGGAAAGTTTTTCTATATTTCAAGCCTGAGACCTCGATACAATTTTCAACTTCCATCTCTAGTTCCTAGTTTTACTAAGGGGGCAAGTTTAATAAGTTGGCCCAGTCTATATGTGACTAATAAGTCTTCAATTCAACCTTTCTACTTAGTTGTTTTCTCAATTGAAAAATGAGGGGATTAGGCTAAACACCCCTTAAGGCCCCTTCTAGCTCCCAAACTGGTCACATAGTTCCCTGACCTATAAAAAGTAGTATTTATCTTCCCAATAGGAAAGGAAAGTTTGGTACAACAATTCATATTAGTGACGCTAAGGAAAATAATTTATTGGAGGGAAGAGATAAAGAAAAAGATGGATGAGTTTATAAGGGGTACAGTAAAATAAATTTTGTTTGCAGTTATATTGAAACAGAAAAATACTTAATAAACAATTCATGAAAAGTATCCAGTATTCAATCTGTTGCCTAGGCCTGTCAGTTTCTGCTTTGTAACACATCTCCATTAGGCCACCTTCTCTCTTGACACTGGTAAGACCTTCTCCATCTCCCTCCTAGACTGTTGCAATAGTCTGCTTTTGGGTCTCCTAGCCTTAAGTCTCTTCCCCACCCAATCCATCCTCCACTCAGACACCAAAGTGATTTTTCCTAAAGGATAGGTCTAACCACCTCAGCTCCTACTAGTCAGTAAGCCCCAAGTGCTTCCCTATTGCCTCCAGGGTCAAATACAAAGCCCTTGCAAAGCCCTTGGTAACCTACCTCCCCCCCTGTTTTCCTCTACAAATACTTTTCAATCCAATGACTGGCCTCCTAGCTGTTCCAGGAACAAGGCAAGTTATCTCTCAGCTCTGTGCATTTTCTCTGGCTGCCCCTATGCTGGGAATGTTCTCCCTCTTCTCTGCCTACAACCTTCTTTCTACTCCCAACTAAAAATCCCATCTTCTACAGGAAGTTTCAAGTGTTTTCTGCCTTAATTACTCATCTTGTATATATTTGTTTGCTTATTACCTCCCCCATTAGATAGTGAAATCCCAAGAGGCAGGTCTTTTCTCCTTTTTTTTTTATCCCCCACATTTAGCATAGTGCCTGGCACATAGTAGGCACTTCATAAATGTTTGTTGACTGACTTATTGAGTATATTACTGTATATAAGGAACTGTGCTTTGAGGCACACAATGAAGATGAATGTTCTAGTCTGAAAAAGTTTACTATCTGGGAGATTAGAGACATGAATAAGGAGTACAAATAACAGGAGTACAAGAAAGACTACCCCAAGCATTGAAAGATTTAGAATGAGGGAAGATAAGACAATAACCAGTTGGAGGGATTAGAGGATGCTTCATGGAAGAGGTAACATTTAAAGTAGATCTTAAAAAGATGTGGGGGGGAAGCAAGCAAAGAGAACAACATGAGCAAAGTAACCAGAAAGGGTGGGGAGAAGCAAGTTCAGGAAACAATAAATTTCCTTTTAGTTGGTTTATTTAGGAAATAATGAAAGGCAAGGCTAGAAAGATACTGTGGAGCCTCTAATGCCAAGTTGAGACTTTTGAGCTTTAATCTGTACAGACAACAGGAAAATATTGAAATTTTTTGAGCAAGGAATTATCAGGACCTAAATTGTACTTTAGGGATATTCATCTCTCAACAATGAATAGAATGTATTCGAGAAAGAAGAAACTAGAGACCAAGGAAGAGACTACTTCTGCAGGAGTCCAGGGAGGGAAAAAAATTAATTCAATACTCCTTTTTTTCAGCAACTTTTAAGTACAAGGCACTGTACCAGATGCTAGGAATATAGGGGAAAAAAAACATTCCCTGCACTCAAAAAATTTACAATCTACTAGTATTAGCAGGGGCTTGAACTAAGCGATTGGGAACAAAAGCAACAGAAAAAGTAATGGTTTCACTATAAATCTTGGAAATGTAATCCATATGACTTGGAAATTAATTGGAGGGGGTTTGGGGTAGGACTAGGTTGCTGACAGACCTGAAGACAGGAGGTCCTGGGTTCACATCTGACCTCAGATACTTTCTAGGTGTGTGACCCTGGGCAAGTCACTTCATCCCCATTGTCTAGCCCTTACTGCTCTTTTGTCTCATCCCAGTCTTAATTCTAAGACAGAAGGTAAGGATTTTTTTTTTAATTTGGGAGTAAATTTTCAAAAATGCTGGACGCTCTTTAGGTGCTAATGACCTAAAGAACAGTGGTCTTCAGAGACCCAGCACTGGGGAGAAACATGGCAACCATGGTACCTTGGAGTTACTGAACATCCTGTAAGGAATCTGGGGAGCCAGTTTCATGGAATACATGGTAAAATAATGTATACTTTCATGAACTATTCCTCACAACCCTTCTAGCCGTCCACCTTGGTAATCTTGCCATTCTTTTTGCTACAGTTTCTTTCCACCTGGATCAATATATCTAGACTAGACTAGACACCAGAAAAGAAAAAAAAAATTCCTCTGGCCCAGGGGAAATTAATCCACTTATCTTTGGAATTCCAACCCTAGGGCCCACCATTTTGACTAGTGTGTAAGCCAAAACCTACTCAACTGGCCCACTTAGATCTAGCCCAAACTACCAAATTCAACAGTACTTCCCCACCCTCTAGTCATTCACCTGGATAATCAATGCACCTCTGGCTCTGGATTCAGTAATCAAATTAAATAGTATCACATTAACATTATTCCTAAAAAAAGGCTGTCAAGTGACAAGAACTCAGCAAATAGAGTAATTCTCAGACACTCCCTTCCCTGACTGCCCCTCCCAATAGGTTTTATCTTCCTCTATTATTAGAAAGCAGACTCCCTAAGGATAATGCACCTCAAACTTATATTTTATAGACCCCCTAGGTGGTACCACTGTAGATAGTGCTGGACTATCTCAGTGCTAATTCCGAGACAAATCACTTCACCTTTCTAGGTCTAAGTTTCCTAATCTGTAAGGCAGGATAAATAATAGCATCAGTCTCCCATAGTTGTGAAGATTTTTCAAGCCTTAAAGTGCTATATAAATTATTAGTAGTTTGTGTTTGTTTCCCCAAACCCTTAGCAAAGAGCCTGTACATAAAAAGTGCTACTTTTTTAAATCTATTCATTTGTTTACCTATAAGCCCTATCCCAACATACTGTTAGTACTAGACCATGAAAAGTATCACTCTTAGGTCCATGTATCAACATGAAAAGATTAAAAGCCACTCCTTGCACATGCAGGTCCCTTAAAAGTTTTTGTTGAATTGAATCGCAAAGAGATGTGCAATCTAAGCTCCCTGTACCACACACACTTGAAATTTAATTCCCTAATATAACTCCCAATCAGGGTCACTTATGAAACTCAGTATAAGTGATGTGAAATCACAAGTGAAGTGAAACCCTGTTCTTTCTAGTCTTTCCCATATATGCGTCATCTTTCCCACAGACTTTCTCAGAGGCTTAATATGTTAGGTTAGTATCTCCCTAGGTCCCAGCTATGTTTATTTCTTACTGAACATTAGTACAAAGGAGATTATCCTGGACACTGAGATGCACATTCCCTTCTCTCACCAAAAAAGTTATCCAAAAAGAATGTGCATTTTGTGCAGAAGATTGAGTAAAGCATAATTTTCACCCATAGCATAATAGCAGTTTACATTTATAGTAGTTTATATCAACTGATTCTCACAACCATCCTAGACTAGGTTATTATTATTATTATTATTAGACAACTTATTATCTATTATCTCCATTACAAATGAGGAAACTAAGGCTCAGTGAAGTTAAATGACTTACTCATAGACACAGGGTTAAGTATGAGAGAGAAGAAATAGAATGGCACCTACTACATGCCATGCACTTTACAAATATTATCTTATTTGAACCTCATGACCTCATGGGAGGTAGGTATCTACTAGTAGAGAAAACTGAGGCAAACAAAGCTAATGAAGGGCCAGCCTCTAACACCTATGGTTCAGTGTCCTTTCACTGTACCACTCATTGCATCACCAATGGCAAAGTGGTGAATGAAACATTATCTTCTATTTCTAACTCTAACTTAGTACACATGCAGCAGGGAAGGTTCTAGGAGGAACTATTTCTGCTTGCTCTATTCATTTTTTCCTAGCCTAGAGCCCACTTCCTCTAGTTTGTCATCATTATGCTTTCATCCCTCCGTTGTGGTCTTGCCACCAGAGTTCCGTCACCAAAACTACATTTCTGTACTACTTAAATCAGTCTGTATCTTCTGAGAACTTTTTTTTTACCTTTGTGTCATTAATCTTGCCCAATTCCAACACACAAATCATAACTTTCGAGTAAAAACATATAGAAGCAGCTAGATAGCACAGTGGATAGAGTGCCAGTCCCACAGTCGAAGACCTGGCTTCAAATCTGGCCTCAGACACTTCCCAGCTATATGACCCTGGGCAAGTCATCTAACTCCAATGACCACTCCTGCATCTTAGAAATAATACTCAGACAGGATCTGGTAAGGGTTTTATATATAAATGGTATCTTATTGTACCAAACCTCTACTATCATATCCTACTTATCAAGTGCAAAATCCTTTATTTACTCATTATTAACTACAAAGTTCAAACTCTTTGACCTGGAATTCCAAAATTTAGCATGTCCCTAATTTTCCAGTTTATCATACTCTCTTCCATAAACTGGAAATTTTAGTTAACCTAAACTACTTTTTTGGGCCTATATGATACCACAGAATTTACTTAATCTCAGAACTGGAAGGGGCCCCAGAGATCATCTAGACCTATGGTACACATGCTGTGGAGGGGCCTGCTTGGAGGGGGCTGCTCCCCTCCCCCATCTCCACATGTGCCTGAAAACATTTCTCCCATGACCCACCCCTCTGCCCAGCAGCCCAATAGGAGTGCTTCTGTTAAGGTCCGGGATTTCACCCGCCACCAAGGAAAACCCATAGACAATGCAATCAGGCAAAGGGCCATGTATTGAACTAGCATGCACTAGTGGGAACTCAGCTAAGAGAGTTCCAAGTTGCTTCTAAGAGGCTGGGCCTTAAGTACTCTCCAGCATGTATGGCCCCCCTTCCAGCCCCTTATTTGCTACATACGATTCTTGGAACCTTGGCAATTTTATTTTATTGGGGTCTTCTTGGCCTTTATCTGGTACCCACTGCAGCTGGGGTCTTTGGCATATTTATGGTTCTGACACTCCCAAGGTTAGGCAGCTCCCTGTTCAGGCCTTCCTGATCTTCCAAGGCTGGGCATTTCCTGCTCTGGCTTCCCTCACTTCCTCTCCCCCCTCCACCCCTCCCCCCAATCTGGGATAAGGGGAAGGCTCACATATGACATGAGAGATGCAGCTTGGGCACTTGTGTCTCTAAAAGGTTCGTCATCACTGTCCTAGACCAACCTGGCCCTGAGAAGAATCCTTTGAACATCATCCTTAACAAGTCATCCTATTTCCAGGCACATAATAGGTGCCTAATACATGTTTATTGATTGTTTGAAAAACCTTCAAAGACCAATGTTCCCCCATCTCCATCTTGGAAACTATGCCTCAAGTCTCAGATTATTGGCCACCTTTTTCCCCAAAACCTTCCCTGATACTCTCAATCAGAAGTCATCTTTCCCTTCTGAATCCTCATGTAACAATGTTTATAGCTTATATAGCTTACATGCATTAATTATTTCCAGTTTGTATTATGATTATTGGCATGTGTGTTATATCCACATATTAGATTGTAAAGTCCAAGAGTGAAGGAGGCTTGTCCTTTTTTTTATTCATAACTGCTCAGTGGGGCCAAAAAAAAAGTAATTTTATTCTTCAACTACTTGCTACAGCTTTTGTTCTTACTCTGTTGAAACTGGCAATTCTAATAGGACTTGAAAAATATATGCTTCTTTGGAAATTTATCTTTCTTATCACAATTAGGTTCAGTTTGAAAGGTTCTCATCTTGGCACCTAGGAAATGTATCACAATTAATTGGGGAGAGTGAAGAATATTATGATATAGTATAAATACAAATAAATTGAATATAAAATAGAATGTGATCAAGGCAAAGCAAAAAATCCAGTTAGTATTATTTTTTTAAAAACTGAGTGTTCACTCCTTACAAAGAAAAAGCTTCCCATTACTTCCATCCCCATTTAGATGTTCCAGTATAGTGTATCCTAAATTTAAAAAGAAAAGTAATTTTGGAGTTGAAATCCAAATATCTTTGTTTAAATTATTTACATGAAAATCAGGTTTTAAATTGTAGGCTTAGTCTCTCAATAAAGGTGAACTCAGGAAATAAATGTGTAAGGGTACACTCAGAGACTAGAAAGGGTTTGCTGACCACATATACATAATAAAGGAAGGAATGTGGCTAGGAAGAGAGAAGATGACCTTGCCTCCAGGGCATAGTTTTGTTGGGTTTTTTTGTTGTTTTTTTTCCCCAACACCTTCTCCCCTCCCCCTACTTATTTGCATTTGAAAAAGTTTTGGAAATGAAGAAACTAGAGGATCCCCAAGCCCCAAAGACTATGCCAATTTGCTACCCGGGTAGCCTCTACTTGGAAAGTAGCTCCGGTGGTGATGAATTCCTGGAAATCAAATAGGGAGCCACAAAGATTTTCAAGCCCTTTAAAAAAAAAAAAGATGCCAGTCTTTGACTGAACCCCAAGGAAAAATGATCAAGAAATAGGGTTTAAAAACTAGAATTGAGTCGGAAAGGTGCTATTTAGCTAAAATAGTGCTATGTATTCCACCTGAAAAAAGTATTATCTTTGGGGTATCGGTCCTCTTCTGGCTAAGGTTATGAAAGAAATAGACAAAACTCTCAGAAATAAAAATCTAAGGTTTCTTTTGTTTTATTTGACCTGCTCTGGTGGCTGGATATATTACCCAAAAGAGCTATAGAAAGCCTCAGGACTTAACTAAAAGAGTATTGATTGAACCCATTCTTCCTATGACGAACTCCAGCTGAAATCAAAAGCTAAAAGCAGAGAGAGGGAAGCTCCAGGGCCTTGATCTTAGTGAAATCCCTCTTATCACTAAACAGCCTAAGACCAACAGTGCTAGGTGAAACCAGCAAGTAGAAAAGCCCGTATAGATTCCATCCCTGAGTGGCTATATATATATATATCATGGAAGACCATATAGGAGCAGTTCCAGCACACATCAGCATCCCTGCGGCTTTGTGAGAGTAAGTTGCCCTAGCCACACATGTTTCCTATGTGTATGTCCCTTCATATATGAGCAGGAATTCTGTCTCCTCCGTTAGACTGTGAGCTCCTAAGAGTCGTAAATGATTGTCTTTTCATTTTTCTTTTTATTCTTAGTGCTTAGCATAATGCCATAGTAGGTGCTTAATAAATGTTTATTGGCTGACTGCCTGACATGTTGATCATGTTTTGTCTCTTTAACAATATAAACAAATGCTAATATAAACATTTTCATAGTTTTAAAATCATGTTATTGTAGATGTGATTTTAAATACACATCGCCATTATGAAGGTTTATTTTATTCTGTGACATGTTCCTCAGAAATGAAAACTATAAAACGCATTATGACAACTACAGAGAATTTCCATGTTCAGATACTCAGGGTTTATATAAAGAGTACAGAATATGTGGAGTCTTTAATTCTTATGTCTATATAGTCTTTTAACCACTAGAGAAAACTAGGGAGAAACAATAAAGATTCCAAAAGAAAATAAAAATAAGGTACAATTTGACCAAGTATAAACTGGATTGAAATAATCACCTAATGCAAACTTAATAGGAAACTGGTAAACCACAACACTTAAAAATACAACTTCCTGTGGGTTTGGGGTTTTTTTGGAGTCTGCAGTTCTAAAATGGAAAAATATTGCATGTGCAAAATCTTTTTAAATCTCAGAAATAATTGTTTATTGGAACAACCCTGACTACTTGCATGTATATATAAACATATTTTAATACAAATATATACATGTTTAAATGAGCTTTTAAATGGTATTATTTATTTTGTCCTTGACACGATTCTGCTAATGTTCAGACAGAAATTTGGAAATTTAAAAGCTAAATAAAAGAGCACGTATCTTAATATAATCAAATATAAAATGTAGCAGAATCTGACACAGAAGAAAATATATATATTATAGTATGTTAGAACTAACATAATTTTCAATCAAAATGCCATCACCACAATAACAACAAAAAACAGTGGGGCAGGGTGGGAAATCCACCTCTCTCCTTTGCTACATATTTTAGAATTCTACAAGTTGTCAAACTATTTTTACTCTTCTATAAACTAAAACAGTACAGGAATAATCAATACTCTTACTCTTAAACAGTCTACTTTTCTTCACCGGGGGAAAACAGGAGAAGTCCTGCACATATATGTGGGTAGAAAAAGAATTTAATTTGGATTAAGTGGAAGCAGTTCTGCATGTAACTACTTTCCTTAAATAACAGAATAGAGAAATAATCAGTCAGGTGTATTTAGTCAGGGAAGGTTGCATGAAAATACTCTGAAGCAGATTTCAAAGAAAGAAAAAGGCATGGATTAAAGGGAAAAGTGAGGTAGGGAGGTGTTAGTTCAGTGGGGGGTCAGCAAGATGAGGTTGGTAAAAATAGTGTCCTTATTAATAAAAGGTGATGTTAGAAAAATATTATAAAAGATAACGAGATGAGAAAAATATATGGGAAGGAGGACATGGTACAGGTAAGCAATTTCTGGATAAGCTTAAATGCTAGGCATAAGAATTTCAATTTTATATAATAACAAGGACCCTGGGGTAGGAAAATTTGATAAAAAGAGTGTTTGAAGATTATTTTACCAATTATGTTTAGAGTAGATGGGAGTGGGGAGAAATTTCAGCTAAAGACCAAATAAGAGACTGTTGCTGGAAGTTAGCTAAGAGATTAAGAAAGCACAGACTAGATTGTAGAAACATAAAAAGGTGGCAATGGAATCATTCTGACACTGGTACTGATTCTTCATAAATAAAATCAATATTACTGCCTAAAAGCTCATTTAAACATATATATATATTTGTATTTATACAAACACTAAAGTGTTTTTAAAACTTTATGATTTAACTGGCAGGAATGCTCCTTCCATTGATACAGCAAAACTCGTTCACATACCATGGTAGTAAGTCTTCATGAATGACTGTGAACAAGTCTAAAATCATCATTCTGATGGCCAGACTATTGCTGAGGAGCCTCCACCAATCACAGGACAACAGATACACAGCATTATCATTACATAGTATGGTACTGAGAGCTGTTCCAGCGTGGTAGGACCTGACAAAACTTGGGATCCCCTAGAATAACCTTAGGCACCCAGGATCACATTCTAAGCACACTGAGCCATAGGAGTAAGACCTTAACAGAGGTTATTCCATTCAAGGTTTTCTTTCCCTGGGACCCTCTGTCCTCCATTACATCAGCTTCATTTCTAGTAACTTCCTTACAATCACAGCCAAGGCAATGGGCCTGCTGTCCCACTGATGCAGTTTTCTCTGGCCTATCTCCATTCTAGGCTTCTTTTGTTCCCTTCCTACAACTTCTGCCACCCAAAGATCTCTTTTAAAGTGGGGAGGGGTCCTGACTCATCTCTACCAGGAAGTTTTATTTGACTCTTAGTTACTTCTTGGTCCTGTGTTCCCTCAGCTTACATAGTCAGCTTAATTATTTATACCAGATACATTTTAACCTAGTTCATAAGTTGCTTTGTAAAAGTTGTTCTGTGAGTTTTTCATCTTCCCAAACAAATCAAAGCCTTTTGAAGATGATATTTACTGTTAACATGAAGTGAGGTGAATAAAAGAAAAGCCAACCATGATTCCAATGTATATTAAGTAAAATGATATTTTCCATTTAAAAAAAAAAACTTTCAATGATCAATACCAATTTCTTAGTGCATTTTCTTGAAATAGAAAAAATTCACATCTACATATAGTATTTTGGGGTTGACAAAGTCTTTTTCTCATAACAACCCTGGGAAGTTAATAAAAGTACCATTTCCATTTTATTAAGGAAGAAAAGGAAGCTCAGAAAAGCCACAAACTGATTAAGAGCAAGTACTCAGACTCAGTTCTGCCTCTGGGCCAAAGCTCCTTCCCATTATACAACAGGATACTCAGTAGTCTATGTCAGGGGCAGCTAAATGGCACACTGGATAGAGCACCAGGCTTGGAGTCAAGAGAACCTGGGTTCATATCTGGCCTCAGATACTTCCTAGCTGTGTGACCTTGGGCTATTCATGTGATTAAGCCCATTTACCTACCCTTGCCCTTCTGCCTTAAGAGTTGTTACTAAACAGAAGGCAAAGGTGAATGGCAATTAGTGAAATTGCTTTTTTAAACTTTATTAGTAAAATAAAGACCTAGAGACCCAGGTATGTCAGTTAGGGCCGGACGAATGATGTGAGAGTTAACCAATAATGTTCCACACTCAACAGACATTTTTCTATAAATGAAAGAATGGGCAAGGAGGAAACAGGAAGAGAGCCTTGAAAGGAGTAACCTCTACCAGAGTCTTACTCTAAAGCAGGATTCTTAAACATGTTTGTATTGTGGACTAGTTTGGCAGGCTGGTTTTTAAAACCTATGGACTCTCCGCTGATCCCCTTCGCTTCCCCTCCTATATATACCACCTGAAGTCTATCCAGGGCTAGGCCCATGGACCCCAGGCTAAGAACTGCTATTCTGCTGCCTCCTTCCGGTGTGAGCTTGAGCTTGGGGTCCTTAAAATCATGCTAGGCAAGGAGAGCCACCAAGCCGGAAAGTCTCTGGTACCAGCAGGCTCAGCGACCCCCTCCTTACTACACACAAGGCACAGGACCACAAACAAAGAGAAGCGTGAAGTCACGGCCTAGAGCTAGAAGGAAACTCATCTGGTCCAGCCCTCTTATTTGGAAGAGGAGGAAATCGAGTCCCAGAGAGTCCACAGTCACACCAGATAGTGTCAGGTGGGATTTGAATCCAGGTCCTCTGACAGGAGTCAATGCTCTTTCCACTCTCCCCCACTGACTCTCTCTTTACCAGCGGTGGAGAAGGGAGCAGTTTAATTTAGATGAAGCCATTGTCTGTGTCTAAGTCAGTCACCTTACACTGATTGGGCAACTATTAAATCCACAATATTGCTGCAATACTATTTTGAAATGAAATGGATAAAGGGTTTTCTTCTAAAATTTTGCATAGGTGCCAAAAATTTGTAGCTACTTCCATTATAGGCTATGCCCAAAGGGCAAAGGTGGGTGGATGAGAGCCGCTTTTCTCCTTCTGTACCTTCTGTTTCTACCCAGCTGACCAAAGGCATGAGTCCCTGGAGAGAGGGGCCAGTGCTCACCCCTTCCAGGGGTGCCTGCTGTAACCCAAGCCTCAGGCCATCGCCCAGCCACACAGGTAACCAGGAGCACAACAGTGACACGGAAAAGCAGCATCAGATAGCATCTAGCCTACGGAGGGAGAAAGTCAATGCAATGCCATTGAACAAAAATGATTTAAACTCTTACTATGTGCAAAGCATAGTACAGAGTGCTAGAAGAAACAGAAAGCCAGGTAACATTGTCCTCATGAAGCTGACAGGCTGGGAGAGGAAGATGGAACATATGCAAATAACTTTGAACATAGAAGAATCTGTGAAATATGTGAAATGTGCATAAAACAGGCACAAAGGGCTAGAATAAAGTCTTTGCTGCCAGGAAGATCAAGGAAGGCTCCATGAAGGAGGTGGCACTTGAGGGGGGCTTACAGAGGTACCCAGGAATTTAGCAAGTGAAGAGGCGGTCACTCCAGGCATAGAGAAAAGGAGACATGACGGAGAAGGGAGAAAAGTAAGGAGTACAATAGAGATAATGAATAGTTCGCTTTTGGCCATCATGTTGGTTAATCAAGTCTGACTCTTCAGGACACCAAATGGAGTTTTCTTGGCAAAGATAAAGAAGTGGTTTATCCTGTTCTTCTTCAGAGGATTAAGATAAACAGAAGTTAAGTGATTTGCCCAAGGTCACACAGCTAGGGGGGTATCTGAAGTTGGATTTGAATTCAAGTCTTCCTGACTCCAGGCCCAGGGCTCTATCTACTAAGGCACCTAGCAGTTTCCAAGGCAAAGAGAGATTAAGTGACTTGCCCAAAGTCACACAGCCAGTAAGTATTTGAGGCTGGATTTGAACCCAGGTTTTTTTGATTCCAGGCTTATCCATCTATTCACTGAACCATCTAGTTGCTACTTTTGGACCCCTATAAAAGCTTAAAACTTCACATTAACACTTTGCCCCTGTTTTATGCACATTTCACATACTCTTTTATGTTATTTGTGTTCCATCTCCCTCTACTAGCCTATCCACTTCAGGAGGACAACATTATCTTAACTTTCTATTAGCGTTCTGCGTCCCATACAATAAGGGCACAAATCGTTTTTGTTAAATTGTGGTGTGGGCAATCGCTATCGTGTGCCGGCTCTGAGGCCTGCCTGCACCATGCCTGGCCCAGAATAAACACTTCATAGATGTTGACTGATTCACCAAACGGTTCTATCCCATATGTAGGCTGTATGTGACTTACACCACGGCTTGCTGATAAAAGCCAACAAGAGCAGAAGCCCCCACTGGCGTTTTAGGCTGGATCTGAGCTCTGGGGCAGCTCTAAGGCTCAGGAGGGATGACCAGGGCAGTGGCAAGGCCATCTGAGCTCTCCCGTCCCTCAGGGCCGTCCTGTGTTCCTGAGGGAAAGCCTCTGGCCGTCGCTGAGGGTCAGGGACAGACGGAGGGTATCACAAGGAGAATGATCCAAGGCTAAGGAGTGTGAACGCCTCAGGAGAATAGGGAACCAGTGAAAGGTTTCTGAGGTGGCACATACGTAATATCTTCCTACCCTCCGTCATGATAGCACAGTGTAGGAAAACTTATAAAAACTTAGAAAAATAGCCCAGAAAAAAACCAAGAGAGTGACTGTTGACGGAACAGGTTAGGGTAGGTGAAGGAAATCGAATACTGTTGTACTGCAATAAATGACAGAAGAATCGTTTCAGAGAATTCTGGGAGGACTTGTATGAACAGAAAACAGTAGCGAGCGGAACCAGAAGGGCATTGTAAAAGATGGAGGTGTTGTCAAGACAAACAGCTTTGAAGGGGACGTCCATCAGTTGGGTGTGCTGTAAGGAATGATGAACAGGATGATTTCAGCAAGAGCTGGAAAGACCTTCCCAGACGCATGCAGAGTGAAATAAGCAAAACCAGGAGAACACAGGTGTACAGAACCAGGTGTACACAGTAAGAGCAATGTTGTGGAAGGATCAACTGTGATAGACTTAATTATTATCAACAGTACAATGATCCAGGACAGTTCTGAGGGACTTATTACAAAATATGCTATCCACCTCCAGAGAAAGAACTGTGGGAATCAGAATGCAGATGAAAGCATACAATTTTTCAATTGTTTATTTGGATTTATGTTTGGGGGTTTGGATTTTATAAGAGTAATCACTTTATATATATATATATACAATCCAGTTGAATTGCTTGTCAATTCCAGGAAGGGGAGGGAAAAGGAAAGGGAAACAATATATATCATACAATCATGGAAAAGTTTTAAAATAAAATATAAAATCAATATAAAAAAAGATTGCAAATATGAACAATATGGAATTATATTTTATATGATAATATACGTAAAACCCAGATTGAATTGCCTGCCAATACCTGAAGAGGGAAGGGAAGAGAGGGAGGGAAATAAATTCGATCATATAATTTAGGAGAAATTGTTTGGAAATTTTTAAAAAACATGTAATTAGTAATAAATAAATTAACAAACAAACAACTTTGAAAGACTTAAGAACTTTGATCACTGCAATGACCAATCGTGATCCAGAGGACCAAAGATAAAGCATGCTTCCCAGTTTCTGCCAGAGAGGTGACGGACTCAAGATACAAAATGAGGACATGGCCAATGTAGGAATTTGTTCTGTCTGCCTATGTATATTACAAGGGATTTCTTCCCACTTCTCCACCCCACCCCCACCCCATTCAGGAAAGGGGACAATGGGAAAGAGGGGAAAATGCTTATTAATATAAATAAATTTTAATTTTAAAAAGTCAGTGTCCCCATAGGCCATAAAAGATCACAGGGAGAGTACAGCTAGGTGACACAGAGGATGGAGTACCAGGCCCAGAATCAGGAGGGCTTGGGTTCAAATATGACCTCAGATACCTCTTGCTGTGTGACTAGGCAAGTCCCTTTAGCCTTGTTTGCCTAGCCCTTACCATTCTGTCTTAAGAGTTGTTACTAAAACAGAAAGTAGGGGTTTTTTGAATGAAGGAAGAAGAAGAGGAGAAAGAGAAGGAGGAAGAAGAGGAGGAGGAAGAAAGAAGAAAAAGAAGACCATAGGGAGGCAGCTTAGTATAATAAATTTGAAGCCCCAAAACCCCAGGTTTGAATCCTTACCTCTAACCATAGTTAAATAAAAATGAACAAGAGACTTCACAGCTATGAGAAATTATTTGCCTATCTATAAAATGGGGATAATACTTGGATAATAATTATAGGGTTGTAATTTTACTTAAAGACTTAAATAAGATTATATCTGTAAAGACATTAGAGATCAAAGACTTAGAGCTGGAAGACCTTAAAGATGACCTAATCCAATCTTCTCATTTTATAGATGAAGAGACTGACTTACAAAGAGGCAACAGAGGCAGCAGAGGCAGGATCCAAACCTAGTTTCAACATAGTGCAGAGGGTGGAAGCCAAATTATAAGACATTAAGGAGCAAGCAGGTGATAAAGAAGATAAAGTATCAGACAATTTTTTCAAGTTTGGCAGTGAATGGGAGGCAAGATACAAGACAGTATCTGAATTGGGTAGATGGGTTAAAAGAAAAAAAAATTGTAGATGTGGAAACACCTAAACACATTTATAGGTTGATGAAATTTCTCCCTAAAAGAGAAATTTAAATGCCTATCAGAGAGATGTTTGCTGGATGAAAGTCATAGAAGACATCTGAGGAATGGGATCATAGGGCATAAAGGACTTAGGGACGATGGGAAGGGTCATGGGATAATAGCCTTTTAGTGGGAAGTGATCTTAAAAGTTATCTAGTCCATTTTACAGATGAGGAAGTTCAGGTCCTTCAAAGAGGTCAGTGATTTGCTCAGTTACCCACGTACTAAGTCTCAGAGGTGAAAACTGAATCCAGGTTGTCTAACTCTAAATTGCACTTCTCCCTTTCTCCTTGGTGTTTATGTAGGGCAATGGATAGAATCCTGGGCTTGAAGTCAGAAGATTCATCTTGAGTTCAAGTCTGACCTCCGACACTTACTGGCTGTGTAACCCTGAAGAAGTCACTTAACCCATTTGCTTCAAGTTCCTTATCTATAAAACAAGCTGGAGAAGGAAATGGCAAAGCATTTCAGTATCTCTGCCAAGAAAATCCCAAATGGTGTCATGAAGAGTCAAGACAGGACTGAAAAGGACTAAACACCACACACCACCTTCCTCATTATCAAGTTGTTTCTTCCTTTAAGTCAAGAGGGAAGGAAGGAAGAGTAGGCAATGATACTGGAAAAGTTATAAAAGCAGAGGATGGGAGGAGAGTTCTGACTGGATGGCTTAATTTGTTAAATAGTGAAATAAATGCCTACTACCTGCCTGGCACTCTGTTTTTGCTGGCAATGCAAATGTATATTCTAGTTGGGGTGGGGTGGGGGGATAACAAGTGCCCACTATGTGCCAGGCACCGGGCTAAGTACTTTACAAGTATCTCATTGGAAGAGGTATGGAAGCATACTTATATAAGCAAATATAAATACATACAAAGTAATTTTCTAAAGGCATTGCAGGATTTGGGGTGGGTCTTCTAGGCAAGAGTGGCATTGGAGCAGCGCCTCGACTCGTGGGAAGCCGCTGTGGTGTAATGGCTCTGCCCTTGGAGGACCTGGTTTCCAATCCTGGGTGATCCTAGGCAAGCCCTCCCTGGAATTCAGCATCCTCGTGTAAAATGCAGGGGACGGGGTGGACTAGATGACTTTCTGAGGTCCCTCCTGGCTTTTTGATACCAGGATCCCATGAATTCTCCAGCAGAGGTGAGGAGAGAATACATTCCAGGCATAGGGAGCAGAGACAAGTAGAATGTCAGGTAAGTGGAACAGCAAGTGGACCAATTTGGATGGAATGTAGGAATGCAGAGCCCTTGAAGACGAGTAATGCGAAAGTAGAAAATCCTGGAGCCAGACACCATCAGTGGCTAGCTTGGGCATCCATTGCAAGTGTAGAAGCGGGGCAAAAGGGTGGTCTTTTGAGAAGAGAGGATAAGGTTTAGAACAGCAGAGAATGATAGGCAAAATAGAAGGAGATGAGGAAGAGTATTGAACATTAGTGAGAATTCAGCCGAGGTCAGGAACCATTCACTTGGATAATAATATAATAGCAGCTTATATATATCTAATGCTTACTATGTCCCTAGTGATGTGCTAAGTGCTTCAAAATTTTCTCATTTGATCTTCACAATAGTCCTGAGAGGTAGGAACTATTACCCCCATTTTACAGATGAGGAAACTGAGGCAGAGATAAGGTGACTTGTCCAGGGTCACACAGCTGTCAAATTTGAATCCAGATTTGAACTGAGATCTTCCTCATTCCAACTGGGCTCTATTCACTTCACCATCTGGAACTGCTCTCAGAGAAGGAAAAGGAAGGTGGTTTTGATTTGCCAACAAAGTGCTCCTGAAGTTACCCTCACTGCCTGCAAATAGACTTTAATTTACACACTCATTATTGTGAACAAATCACTCTTTATATTTATGATAGTATCTGGCTCTATATATTATAGTTTCCCCACCTATAAAATTGGAGTACTCTTTTTCGGTGTTATAAACCAGTAAGCTCTCTCTTTTCTAACTCTTACCTTCCATCTTCAAAACAATATTATGAGTTGACTCTGAGGCAGAACAGTAAGGGCTAGGCATTGGGGCTCGAGTGACTTGCCCAAGGTCACATAGCTAGGAAGTGTCTGAGGCCAGATAAACCAGTAAATTCTTGATGGGGTTGGGGGGGCACAGCTGCGTGGCTCAGTGAATAGAACCAGGCCTAGAATGGGAGCTCCAGGTTCAAATCTGACCTCAGATGCTTCCTAGCTGTGAAACTCGGGGCAAGTCTCTTAACCCCAACTGCCTAGCCTTTATGATCCTTCCCTCTGTCTTGGAACCAATATTTAATATCAATTCTAAGACAGATGGTAAGAATTAAAAAAAAAATTAAGTTAGTAAGTGAAGTACATTGAAAGACCATAAGGCATTTTTCATTAGAAGAATATTTAAAGAATGTTTATTATAAAAAGCTTAAGGGCCAGTAAGCCAATTCATTTGAAGTGAATCATACTAAGATTTATATGGAATTTTTCTATTGTTTTAGAAACACCTTCAGGTTTAAGTCCTTTAAGAAATGCAGCTCATTAGTATTATTGGTAAAATGCTCTAAACTCAAAATGCTCCTCTATGACATGATTAAGATGTTCATTTGATATTTTAATTCTTTAAAAACCTGGTTGAATGGTTTCAGTGCATGAGTACTGATTCCTGTTATTTACACACTGGCCACCACAGAGATTCTAATTTACTCCTGTAACTATTTATTTGTTCAAAGCCATATGTAATTTAATGTACTTATTTTCTTATAATGTACTTATTGCCGATCTGACGCACAGAAATAGCCTGAATGAACACATTTTATAAAGTCTCATAGGGCATTAGTTAAGTGTTGTAAATGCCTTTTTGAACACAAAGATAACACTGGACATTATTTTATGAAGGAAATTCACATACAAAAAAAGAACACTGATCATAATAACTGAGAAAATCTGGAATGAAAACAGACAATACACAAGCAAATCTTCAGTAATACTTTTGCTCCAGTTTCGTAATTAGGTGCGCCAGCTGACTTCAGGGGAATTGATGAAAAGTAGAATGTCAATTTGGTGTAGTAAAAAAACTTAAGTATGTGAGAGTGCTGTTTAAAATATCCTCGGCCCTAAAAATGGGCAAAGTAAAACGCCTAATGAAGAACCATTAATTTCCTAATATCCAATCTAAATCCTAAAATAACCCCTTTCTTTAGTTAACCAAGTTTGGGCACATTTGGACAAAGCATTAGAAAGAACACTGTGGAAACAATCTGGAAAGATCCCCAGGGAATTAACTAGTTGATTCCATGCTGAAGGCTTTTTCCATGTCTGGTGTTGTGATTTTTATATCATTTGATTCATAAGTGGCTTTCAGGCCATTAATGTTTTGGAAAGACAATACATACTTTATATATATGCAAAGACCCCCAAATGTGCTGTCCTGGTCAAACCTAATTTTATCTATATTTGCAATCAATACTCCCTTAAATAAATGTGTACTCTGTGTGAAAGATTTTCTTATTTTTAGAAAAGCTGAACAAATTTTTAAAAGGTGTATCAAAATCCAGTTAAACTCTGACTGTGTAGAAGTATGTGTTTTGAAAGGGTGTGGTTTTTCCTGTCTCTGAATTGTTTGAAAACATTTCCACAAAGCCTAATTTACTTCTCTTATGTCCTGAACATAGCAAGTAATTGGTGCCTTAAATAGCATGAAAATTAAAAAAAAAAATTATCCTCATACTTACTGTTATTCTAACTCAACTAAAATCATGAAAAGGTCAAAGGAATGCAATGAATACCTAAGAGATTTAAAATCTTTGTTCTCTAATTCCTTTTAAGGCAAATTCCACTGAGCACAAAAAGCTAGAATCCGGAAAGCTTAACCTCTGCATACTGAATTACTCCCTTACCTCTTCCCAGATTATTTCTCTGCCTTCCTTTTCTCTTTTTTCTCTCTCTTCTTCCTAAAAGCTCAATTCTGTTGCACTTAAGACATCTTTCCTTGCTGAGATTTTGCCCTTCTTCAAAAGAGGGAATTCCCATTTTTCCCACTAGTAAATCCAGAGAACACTTATTAAGGCATAAACATAGTATAGTTAGAGATAAGAACGGAGAAGTTGGTTTGGCCTGGCACAAGATTCAGCTTAGCCATTTTTAGGAAGGTCTAGAGGCTAGAGAGGAAGCCAGATCTACCATACTAAACCTACCTTTGTTGCCTGCGGCTTCTACTACAACAGAAGGCCTGCCCATTCAGAAGGGATCAATTCTAGAGTTCCTGGGATATACAGAAATCCTGGGCTACTGTGGCCTCTCTGGATCCCCCTCTTCCTCTCCCCTTCAGAGAATGTAGGCTGAGAGCAGGTCACAGGGACATTCCTCCCCTCCTTTTTGTTTCCTCCCTTTCCAACCCAGTCAATTAGCATGGAAATAGTTGTGCCCTCCCCCTTCTCCCAGTGGGGGAAGTGCACAAATTAGACTAGGCTGAACTCTAGATTGGGGACCCTGGGCCGAAATGGAGGTGGCTGAAGCCGGCACCCTCCAAAGCCATTTGCCAGAAATGCCTTGCTCAGATATTCAAGGAGCCCAAGACCCCGTACAATAAAAATAAAGCTGGAAGGGGCCTTGGAAGTCATCTGATCCAACCTTTCTATTTTATAGTTGGGAATTAAAGCCCAGAGAAGGTAAGATCCTGCCCCAGGGAAAGCTCAGACAACATAATAGATCAGTGCCTGGAATCAGGAAGAGATAGGTTCAAATTTGACTTTAGAAACTTAATAATGTGTAACCCTGCACAAGTCACTTTCACTTCTCTCTGAATGCCTCAGTTTCCACATCTGCAAGAGGGAGATAACTGCACTCTCCCCTCAGACTTGTCATGAGGATAAAATGAGATAATCATTGTAAAGCACTTAGGATGGTGCCTGACACAAACTAAGTGCTATATAAATGTTACTTGATAGCTATTATTAGCTGCCCAACATTACAGGTAGCAGAACGTGAATTCAAACCCCAGCCTTCTGGCTCCAAAACCAGTGCTTTTTTTTTTTTTGCAAGTGGGTTGGCCTGATGCATGGTAAATATTTAAAACCAAGAATCATTAACCCAGACCTCTGCCACAGATTTCAAGTAGTCCCAATTTTGGAACTGTCCCTCTGGAAACAGGAAAGAGGGGCTCCCTTACTCAGCTTTAAGAATAGCCTATATGGAAAATGCGTTGTGGCAGAACAAGCAAGCCACTGATAAAACACACGCAGACGAAACTTGGGGCCAAACCCAACTCCAGTTGTCAGGAGTCAGATAGCTGGTATTTACTGAGCATCTACCCTGTGCCAGGCACCATGCTAAGCACCGGAGGTACAAAGAAATGCAAAAGGCAGTCGGTGCTCTAAAAGAGCTCACAGTCTACCTGGGGAGACACCAGGCTCTCTGGAGGATCCACTGGAGCTGGTCTTAGAGGGAAGGCACAAGCCTTAAGGAGGACTGGGAAAGACTTCTGGTAGAACGTGGATGTTAGAGAGGACTTGAAGAAAGCCGGGAGGCACACGAGGAAGGACAGAATTCCAAACACGGGGCACAGCCAGTGAAAATGTCTGCAGTTGAGGGAAGGGGTGTCAGTCTAACTAAGGGAAGCTCGGGGGAGCACGAGGACAGGAATTGGGTAGAAGACGGGACGGTAGAGGGGCACGTTATGAAAGAGTCTGAATGACAGAAGATTTTATATTCGATCCTGAAAGCAAGAGGAGTCCCAGGAGTTTACTGAGTGGGAAGCGGACCTGCTCGTGTCCCTAAATTTAGGATTAGGATGGAGGAGGAAGAAACTTAAGGCAGGCAGGTCTATGGCAAGGCAGGAGGTGATGGAGTGGCGCCAGTGTCAGAGGAAAGAAGGAATGGCCTACAAGAGTCGTTACAGAAGGTAAGTCGGGTGGGTCTTGGCACCAGATGAGAGTGAGGAGCGGAGGACGACACCTTGTGGGTGGCGAGCCCGCCTGGGCTACCGGCACGATGCGGCGTCCTTCACATCCTTCTCAATGGCGAGGGTGGGAAGATGGAGCAGTTTGCAGAGGAGGAGGAGGGGGGATGCGCTGGGGTGGGGGCAGGCGTCCTTAAGCTGCCTATGAGACATGCAGTTTAAGAAGTCCAACAGAAGATGGAAGATACGAGACTGGAGACCAGGAGAGAGATTAGGGCTGAACAAACAGATCTGAGAATTATGTGCACAGAGAAGGGAGCTGCTTCCATGGGAGCTGATGATATAGAGAAGAGGGCCTCGGACAGAGCCTTGAGAACCACCCAGGAAGAGTGAACATGACTTGAATGGAGATCTAGCAAAGGAACCTCAGACAGCTGGGAGGAGAACCAGGACAATGCAGAATCCTGAAAACCTAGAGAAAAGAAACTGGAATAATTATCCTAGGTAGGATTTAGATAGCACTTTATGGTCTACATAGTTCCTTACATATAGACCTCACTTGATCTGAGGCAGGATTTGAATTCAGATCTTTTTGACAACAGGTCTAACATGCTATCCTGGGAGCATTCAAGAGAAGAGGGAGATGTACAATGTCAAAAGCTGCAGAGATCAAAAAGGATGAGGACTGAGAAAAGCACATGAGACGGAGCAGTTAAGAACTCGCTAGTAACTTTGAAGAGAACAATTCCAGGTCAGAAACCACACGGCTCAGTTAAAGGAGGGACAGGGAAGGAAGTGGGGAGACCCGTCTTAGACAGCCTTCTGTGTGGGGCTCTTGGGGAAAGCTGGGTCAAGGGAAGGTTTTTTGAAGATGGAGGCGGCATATGCCTATTTGTATGCAGGAGGGAAGCAGCCACTTGAAGAGAGACCAGAGAGAGGGGAGCGAATGGGATTGGTGGAAAGTCAGCATTCAAGTCAGAAAGAGCTGGATCCAACTGGAGTCTATGACCACAAAAAATGCTGGTTGTGGCGCAGGACATGACTGCTTCCAGACACGTAGCTAAGACTACAAGTTACAGAGAAGCGGAGGGTTTGCATTTATAGGGGGAATGTCCTCTGAGGAAATCATGGGTCCTGTTTGAGTGAATGAAGGAGGCATTCTGATCAGAACCTTTCTCCCATCTACTCCTCACAGAAACTGCTTAGCATCATTCACTGAATATTTCCTTCCTGTCTGCCTCAAAGGAAAAAAAAAACACCACATCATGGTAAAAGTGGAAAGTACATGGCATCTGAAATCAAGAAGCCTGGATTTAATTTCTACTTTTCACAATAACTGTGTGACTTTGAGTAAATTACTTGGTCTCTCTGGGCTTCAAAACCGCAAGAAAGTACTTTCATGATCATTTAGACTAATCCCTTCATTTAGAAGAAATCAAGTCTTCTAGTTCATTAAAAGATTTCCTCATTCTGAAGTGTGGATTTTGAGAAAAACATTTTTTAAACACTTTCCTTGTCTTCATTAAAGTTCTTATCAGATGTTTCATCATAGCTCCCATCCAAATTTGCCTCAAATGCTACCCCTAAACAACAGAACTTCCTTCAGACCTTCATGTATTAGTACTTATCTCTACCAAAATTACGTGGCATATTTTATATTAACTTATATATGCACAAGTTATTTTCCTCCCACAGTACCCTAAAAGCTCTTTGATGGCAGAGAATCTTTGGGTTTTGTCTTTGTATCACCAACCCCTGCCCCAGTTCTTAGCAGCACACCATGGGCCTTCAATAACTACTTATTGAATTAAACTGAATTGAAGTGGAAGAGGCCTAGATTCTTGAAGGCTATTTTAGCAGATGTAAAGTTTAGACAAGCCCTACTTGAAGCTGAAAAGTCTTCAAGTGTGGACCTGATACCGTTATTTGAAAAGTATCTCAGAAAAATTCTGAGAGGCTCATCACCACCATCAGATAATGAATTTGTTTTTGGTCATGGCCACTCAAGAAACTGTCTATTAAGGCATGATGGATTGCAAGCAAGTCTTCTGATATGGCTTTCCTTTAAATTAAAGCAACAGCTGGATAAGCATTTTCTTTTTGCCCACAGATTTGCAATGTGATCCACAGGAGAGAATCTGGCATAGTAGAAACCACATCAGATTTGGATGCCCAAAGTTCCTCCTTACTATTTCATTGGCCTGAACTAAGTCATTTGCCAAAGGTTTTACACAGATGATGCCAGTTACTATAGTGGCAGAGCAAAGATTCAAACCCAAGTTTTGATTTCTTTCTTCTTCATTACATAAATGCTGCTGGAATACAGCAAAATAAGGGGCCAAAAAAGGTAAAAGTAATCTTTAGGGAAGTCACAACTCAATTAAGTAAATTGAATGCAAATCACATTCCATTCTGTATTTTTCTTTGATGGTTTAAATTCAACATTTAAGTGTTTCCTTGGTTAGAGCACAGTGCCTGGTGCCGAGGATGATTGTATGAATCATGCATTTTGCTTGTATGCTGAATATACATCTATCTAAGAAACTAGGCCACATTCCAGGTAATTTCACAATTAGCTGTGCCTAATATTCTAACTACAGGAGTAAAAGCTCCAGAATAAAATGTGATAGTTAAAAGGATACATCCACAGAGTGACGTTAAACAGCTATGGCTAATTCTGGAATGTGATGTAGAACCACGCACCCAAACTCACTATGCTCTGCACACCCTTTGATACCACTTCTAGCATATATACATATCCGGAGAGACTGAAGAAAGGAGAAGAAAGACCCATGTGTACAAAAATATCTATGGTGGTCATTTTTGTTGTAACAAAAAAAATGTAGCAAGAGGGAGGAGACGTGACCATCAATTGATGATCAAATAATGAAGGAATAAGTTATGATATATTAACGTAATGGGATATCATGTGTATGAAATGACAAAATTCCATTTCTTAGAAACTTGGGAAGATTTATGTGAACTGAGACAGAATGAAGTAAGCAGAACCAGCAGAATAATTACATAATGACAACACTGTAAAGAAAAATGACTTTGAAAGATCCAAGAACTCTAATCAGTGCAGTAACAAATCATAATTACAAGAGACTAACTATTCACCTCCTGACAAAGAGGAATGAGATACAGTTTTGGATGTTGTAAATGTATAGATGTTTTATTTAGTGCTTTTTAATAGATTTTTTTTAAAATAGATGCTTACTTATTATAAGGATTATGTTTTTTTCTTTTTGTTTTTCCAATTAGAAAGAATGAAGAAGAGCTGACAAAGGGTCGCAAAAAAATTAAATCAAGAAAGGAGGGTCATTGAAGCAATTTTTTTAAATGCACAGAAAAGAATAGAAGATTCTTTTTTTTTAATAATATTTTCCCCCACTTACATGTCATATAAATTTTCCACATATGTTATCTGAAGTTATAAGATTCAAATTGTCTCTCTCCCTACCTTCCTATCCCATTTCCCAGAAGTGGTAAACAATTGATCCGGGCATGCAAAACATTTCCATATTGATCATTACTTTAAGAGAATATTCATCAAAAAATAAAAAACCCAAAATAAAAACCCAAATAAACTAACGTGAAAAACAGTACTTTTTTTCTGCATTCCTACTCCAATGGTTTTCTCTGGAGTTGGATAGCATTCTTTGTCACAAGTCCTTCAGAATTGTCCTAGATCATTGTATTGGGGAGAGTAGCTAAGTCTTTCCCAGTTGAGCATCTTACAATATTGCTGCTATTGTGTGTACAATGTTCTGGTTCTGGTTATTTCACTCTGCATTAGTTCATGCCAGTCTTTTCAGCTCTTTCTAAAATCATCCTGTTCATCATTTCTTATAGCACAAAGTATTTCATAACCATCATATACCACAATTTGCTCAGCCATTCCCCAGTTGGTGGCTATCCCCTCAATTTCCAACTTTTTTCTCACCACTTTTTATTATACAAGAAGGTCCTCCCTTTTGTGTGTGTGTGTTATCTCTTTGGTATACAAACCTAGTAGTGATATTAAAGGCTCAAAGGGGATGCACAGTTTTATAACCCTTTGGGCATATAAATTTCAAAATTGCCCTCCAGAATGGTTGGATCAATTCTCTACTCCATCAACAATGCATTAGTGTTCCAATACAGAATTAAATTCTTGAGGAAACATAGACAATCAGGATAGCTTTTTAAGTGATTTGTTTAATTTATCAGATTTGTTAAAGTAAACTATACATAATAAATATTTGTTTTCATATATGATCCTTGTTTTTCTTCTACTTTATATGAGAAAATGTACATAGAGAATTGGACTCCCTAAATTCAGAATTTAAAAAAAAAAAGCTTTTTTTTAAAAAAAACTGGGGCTATGCTAAACTCAAGACATCATAATTTTTAGTTCTTACATAAACATATGAAGAAGTTTGACATGGGTATCAATTCTAAGCCAGAAGGTAAGGGCTTGTTTTTAAAAAAAATCAATATTAAATATTGGTTCCAAGGCAGATGAACAATAAAGGCTAAGAAATTGAGGTTAAGTGAATTGCCCAGGGTTACACAGCAAGGAAATATCTGAGGCTAGATTTGAACCCAGAACTTCCTGTCTCCAGGACTGGCTCTCAATCTACTGAACCACCTAACTGCTCCTTTAGTATAGATAATAAGAGAGAAAGTAAGGGTTTTTAGAACAAGTCTCATTTGAGAGTCACTAAAAATAGTCTTTCCCCTGTCCAGCCACAAATCCCTTTTCTAGGCTTGCCAAAAGTAGCTAAAATATCCTCTATTAGTTGTCTTTTTATGTCAATCCATTAAATTCTCAATTTAAAAATGCAATTGTTAACTAAAAGAGTTAATATATTAACATCTTAGAATAAATTAGTTTATCGAATCAACTTCTCTGTTCTCTAGATCCCAGTTCCATCTGTAAAATAAGGGGATAAGGGTGTCAGATGGCCATTGTAAGAATTTATTTTGCTCAACCTCTATATTATATGAGTTTGTTTTTTTCTGGCTTTTGCTTTTGTTTTTCCTTTCATTTTAGGGCTTTAGAGAGAAGGGCTAAAAATAAGATAGACAAAAAAAGAAAAGAAAAGAAGGAAAAGATCTTTTTTATTAAAGGACAGAAGAGAACAGAGGGAAGGTAAAAAAAATAATTGACCAACAGGACAGCTTTGAAAGTTACAGGATGAATTTATTATATATTTAAAAGGAAAAGTAAGCTATAAAAAATAGAGTTTGGTTTCATGTAAAATTATCTTTTTCTGTCTTATGCTGTATTTGGAAATGTTTATTTTATTTGGTATTGGTTAATTCCAGAATGAAAAACATAAAAGTCTAAAAAGTAAAAAGAACTAAACTAAAATAAAATAAAGAGGTCAAATTAGAAACCTCCAAATTTCTTTCAATTCTAACATTCTATCAATCATACACTTACCTATCTATCTCTCAAGACATAACTCAAATCTATTTCTTCTGTGAAGCCTTCCCTGATCACTCTAGCTTGAAATTATCTCTATCTTGAATTTCTACTCTTATAATTTGTACAATTCATTTGCCAATTATCATGTATACACTTTAACATTTTTCAAATACTGCATTCTTCAATAGTTACTCGAATCTTTTATTCTATTTTAGGTTTTCATATGTATGTTTTGTTTCCTTGACCAGAGGGAGAGGATTATGTCATATACTTTGTTTCCCTTATTCTGGTTAATATTGTCTTATACACAATAGGTTCTCAAATATTGATTTGCTGATTTATTTATTGATTGTTTTGATAATTAGGGCCCTAATATACTGGCATTTAAGGCAGGTGACCTTTGAAGGAAAGAAAAAGAAAAAGAGAGATTCAGACATTCCCCAAATTTTTAGGTTAAGAGATCAATAAGCTATGAGGAAATTATATGGGCAAAGAGTATAGTCAAAATCTTTGACTTCGCAGTCAAAGGGCTGAATGAAGCCAATGGATGGTCGGGAAAAGAGAGCACTGAAAGGAAAGATAAGAGCAATAGAAAAAGGAATAGAAAAGTCTCAGGGAAAAAAAAACAACCAAACTTTGTTTACTTTTAATCTTCCCTAGAGACAATCCTAGATGTTCCCCACAAAACATTTGACCCCAAGATTTTATGAACTACCATTCAAATTAAAGTCAGGTTTACCTTTTGTCTAATTTTTTCTTTTACTCCTTTATTTAAAGTTCCAAAAGCACAACACTTTCTTTATCGGTCTTTCTACTAGCAACTGAAATCACCTAGCTAATTAAAAGCTCCAACAAGCTATGACCTTTTTGTTCACAGGTATATGAATAAGTGTTCATTATTCAAAGAGCAACAAAGCACCACTAGTTCAATACACAGAAAAGAAACTTGTTGAAAGCCAATTGTTGGTATTACATTCTCTGCTTTCCCTGTGCAAGAATAGCTCTGTTTTATTTATTTATTTATTTATTTGTAGGCCACTCCCCATGTCCTGTAAAATGAGAACACAGTGAACCAGGGCATCAAGCTGTCTAAACAATAACTAACATTTGTTGGGACTGAAGTTTTCAATATTATAAAATATGCGCAATATGAGTTGTTTGTACACTGTTGAGGGCAGACAAATGGAAAATAAACTCTTTATGCAGTTTTAATTTTTACATAAATGCTATTCCCGAGAGAAATTTCCAGATTATAAAGATGAGCACAAGTAACTGTAGTTGGCTATAGAATCAAAATGTAGTTCATAAACCTTCTCAGATCATTTTGTCATCGGTGGTCACTTCTTCCAAAAGGTTATTAAATATGACTGTTTCAGGATTAGATAATCAAGTGCTGAAATAGTTCTCATATTAGAACGCAGCTTTTCCTGAATATTGGTTTTTATTACAACAGAATAAAGGAGGGTTTTTTGTTTTTTTGTTTTTTACCATGGAAAACTATCAGCTTCTCAGCAAATTCTTTCTATTCTGACAGATGGTTCTTTCAACAAACTATTCAAAATCCCTAAGTCAATTATAAGAAAATAAAGATATTACTGTATTTTTTAGGAAAATAAGCGAAAAAAATAGGTCATATTTTGCTTTCCCTTATACCTTCAAAAGAAACAAAACACTTCTCTGGATAATGTTTTAATTATAAAAGCATGTGCAAAATATAATAAGAATGATAGAATCTCAGACAAAAATGACTAAGAAAAAGTATAGTACAGAGAACTCTAGCATCAGAGGAGGTTCAAATATTCCTTCTGTTCTACCTGTGAGAACTTAGGGGACTCAAGTTACTTCACTAGGTCTGTTTTCTGATCTATAAATGAGTAAACTGGACTAGATGCCTCTGAAGTCCTCCCTAGCTTCAAGTTCCAAATCCCTATCCCTGGTATTACAACATTACCCTTTACTAGGTAAGATAATGCATTTGAACACTTAGCAGATCATCTAATACCTATAATCAACCAAGGAATAAATGAAAGTATGGGAATTTCTACCCTTAAAATTTTAACATACAATCAATCTACAATAAATATGTAACAAAACCTCCTTTATCTACCTAAAAACAAGCCTTCTAGAATTCTCGGACTTTTGGAATAGCACTCCACTGGGAAGTTACACATTCCCAAGAAAATGTTTTTTAAGTGCTCAACTGAACAGCATGGAAGGAAAAACAAATTGATGGACTGACAATGAGCATAAAAGTCCACTCTCCCCCCCCCCCCATAACATAAGAAACAGGAAACAGAAAAAGTCAATAAAGAAAACAAGGTAAAGATAAGAGGAGGGCAACAAAGGCAGAGGTTAGAGATTTTAGAGCTGGTAAAGGTGATGATAATAATAGTCTTCATAGTAATGATGACAGCAGTGGTTAGAATCCATGATAGGGTTGGTATATATCAGACAGAAAAGAAGCAATATAAACCCAGTTGTGGTATAAAAAGGGTATGCACAGTTTTATATCCCTTTGAGCATATTTCCAAATTACCCTCTGGAATGGTTGGATCAGTTCACAACTCCACCAACAATGCATTAGTGTACTAATTTTGCCACATCCCCTCCAACATTTATCACTTTCCTTTATCGTTATATTGGCTGATCTGATAATAGGAATAAGGTGGTAGCTCAGAATTGTTTTAATTTACATTTCTCCTAGTCAAGAATTTTAGAATATTTTTATATGATTATTTAGAATATTTTTATATGATTATTGATAGCTTTGATTTCTTCATCTGAAAATTGCTTTTCATATCCTTTGATCATTTGTCAACTGGAGAATGGCTTGTATTCCTATAAATTTAACTATGTTCTCTATAAATATGAGAAATTAGACCTCTATCAGACAAATTTGTTATAAAGTTTTTTCAGTTTGTTGTTTCCCTTCTAATCTTGGTTATATTGGTTTTGTTTATACAAAAGCTTTTTAATTTAATAGAATCAAAATTATTTATTTATATCTTATAATGATCTCTATCTCTTATTTGGCCATCAATTTGTCCTTTCTCCAAAGATCTACAAGGTAGACTATTCTATGTTTCCCTAAATTAATTATAATATCACTCCTATCTAAATCTTATGCCCATTTTGATTGTATTTTGGTATAAACTATGAGATATTGGTCTAAACCTAGTTTCTGTCATATTGTTTTCCAATTTTCCCAGCATTTTTTGTTAAAAAGCAAATTCTTATCCCAAAAGCTGAGGTCTTTGGGTTTATCAAACACTAGGTTGCTAAAGTCATTTTCTCCTGTATATTGTCTAATCTATTCCACTGATCTACCATTCTATTTCTTAGCCAGTACAAGACTATTTTGATGATTACTGCTTTATGGTAGAGTTTGAAGTCTGGTATAGCTAGGTCACCTTCCTTCACATTTATATTTTCATTAATTCCCTTGATATTCTTGATCTTTTGTTCTTCCAGATAAATTTTGTTATTATTTTTCCAGGGTTCACAAAACAATTATTTGGTAGTTGGTATGGCACTGAAAAAAGTAAATTAAATTAGGGAGAAATGCCATTTTTATTAAATTATCTTAGTCTACCCATGAGTAATTAATATTTTCCTTTTATTTAGATCTGACTTTATTTGTGTGAAGTGTTTTGTTAACTGTTCATACAATTCCTGAGTTTGCCTTGGCAAGTAGATTCCCAAGTATTTTATATTGTCTAGAGTTATTTTAAATGGAATTTCTCTTTTATCTCTTGTTGCTGAATTTCGCTGGTAATATAGAAATGCTGGTTATTTATATGGATTTATTTTATATACTGTAACTTTACTAAAGTTATTATTTCAACTAGTTTTTTAATTGATTCTCTAAGTAGACCATATCATTTGCAAGGAGTGATAGTTTAGCTTCCTCACTGCCTACTCTAATTTCTTCCAATTTTTATTCTTTCCTTAATGCAGGCATTTCTAATATAATATTAAATAATAGTGGTGATAATGGGCATCTTTGCTTATTCCTGACTTTATTAGAAAGGCTTCTAACTTTTTCCCATTGAAAATGATACTTGCTTATGATTTTAGGTGGATACTACTTATAATTTTAAGGACTGACCCATTAATTCCTATGCTTTCTAGTGTTTTTAATAGAAATAGGTGATGTGTTTTGTGAAGGTTTTTTCTACATCTATTGAGATAATCATGTGATTTCTGTTAGTTGGGCTATTAATATGGTCAATTATGCTGATAGTTTTCTTAATATTAAGCCAGCCCTGCATTCCTGTTATAAATTCCTCCTGGTCATAGTGAATGATCCTTATGATACATTGCTTTATTTTCCTTGCTAGCATTTTATTTAAAATGCTTGCATTTATATTATTAAAGAAATTTCTCTGTTTTTGCTTTTCCTCACTTAGTTAACAGAACCATATTTGTGTCATAAAAAAATTTGGTAGGATTCCTTCTTTATCTATTTTCCCAAATAGTTTATATAGTACTGGGATTAATTGTTCTTCAAATGTTTGATGGAATTCACTTGTGAATCCTTGTGACCCTGTGGATTTTTTCTTAGGGAGCTCATTGATGGCTTGTTCAATTTCTTTTTTTCTGAGATTGGATTATTTAAGTATTCTATTTTCTCTCTTGTTAATCTGGGCAATTTATATATTTTTGTAAATATTTGTCAATTTTTCTAAGATTTTCAGATTAATTGCCATATAAGTAGGCAAAAAAGCTCCTAATGATTGTTTCAGTTTCCTCTTCATTGGTGGTTAGTTCACCCTTTTCATTTTTGACATTGATTATTTAATTTTCTTCTTTCTTTTATCTAAATTAACCCATAAACTAACTACTAGTCTTGGTTATTAGTTTGATAATTCTCTAACTTTCAATTTTATTAATGTCTCCTTTATTTGCAGGATTTCTCTAATTGGGGATTTACAATTTGTTCTTTTTCTAGTGTTTTTAGTTGCATACTGAATTTATTGATCTGCTTTTCCTCTATTTTTCTGATATAAGATTTAATGAGATATAAAATTTCTCCTAAGTACTTCTTAGGCTGTATCCCATAAATTTTGACATGCTGTCTCTTTATTGTTATTCTCATTAATGAAATTATTGATTTTTCTATACTTTTTTCTTTGACTCACCCATTTTTCGTAATTAAGATTATTTAGTTTCTAGTTAATTTTTGATTTGTCCTTCCATGGACCTCTGTAATAGTTTTTTTAACCTCTTTAGATGAGATAATTTATTCCATTCCATTTCTCCCTTCCCTTTTCTCTCAGTGCAAACATCTTTTTCACCCCTTGATTTTTTTTGCATATCTTAATCAGCTTACTCTCACACCCTTTGTCAATATATACTCCTAACTGTTCTAGTATTAATTAAATATTTTAAGAATTATAAATAGCATATTTCTACATAGGAATATATACAGTTTGAACTTATTAAATCTCTTACATTTTCACTTTATTATTTACCTTTTTAGTCTTCTTTTGGGTCTTGTGTTTGAACCTCAAATTTTCTGTTTAGGTCTGATCTTTTTTTATCAGGAATGCTTAGAAATCTATTTTTATGACATGACCATTTCCCCCCTAAAAGAATATACTCAGTTTTGCTGCATAGGTAATTCTGGGTTGTAAACCTAGATCTTTTGCCTGTCAGAATATCATATTCCAAGCATTCCAATCCTTTGATGTCAAAACTGCCAAGTCCTGTGTAATCCTGATTGTAGAGCTATGGTATTTGAATTTCTTCTTTCTGTCTGTTGTAGTATTTCCTCCTTGACTTGTGGCAGCTCTTAAATTTAACTATAATATTCCATGGAGTTGTCATTTGGGGATTTATTTCCAGAGGTGCTCTGTGTACTCTTTGAATTTCTATTTTATTCTCTTGTTCAAGAATATGAGGTCAGTTTTCTTTGATAATTTCTTGTATTATGATGTCCAAGACTTTTTTTTAATCATGGTTTTCAGGTAGTCTACAAATTCTCTTGACTGTCTCTCCTGTATTTATTTTCCAGGTCAGTTGCTTTTTTCAATGAAATATGTAAGAGAAGAATATGCAAAAGAGAGGAAGATGCAAAAGAAGGAAATCTGATCCAGTGAAGCAAGAAGCAGCCCAGGTTGGGAAGTGGCAAAAAGGAAGAGACCCAGGATTCCAGAGGCTGAGTTGAACTGGAAACTGCCACTTCAATTCCCACTCCTTCAGCTAAGAGCCTGACAAGAATATCTTGGAGGCTGGAGTTTCCCCCCTGGCCACCAACTGCTTCCTAGTGATCCCTGGAAATCTTTTGCTCACCTCAACACAGTTGACTGGACTTTGGAAAAAGCCATCTACTGAGGAAATTCTTTCCAAGGATTTTCTCTACCTCTCTCTCCCCAATCTGTCCTGAACTCCATCAATTAACCAGATTAGTTCAGGAGTAGGGACAAATCAGTAGCTTACCAGAAAAGGGGCCAAGGCTGAGAGCCTGGACCCCGAAGAGTTGGGGGGGGTCAGTCTGCCAGTCATTAGAGATTCCTGCCACCCACTTTCCTTACCAGAACCAACAATTTTCCCTTCCCTGAGTGATTCTCTATTAAAGTGTTACTATCTAGATCAGGTCTGCCTACTTTCTGACACCAAAGAAGGGTACTGAAGATTTGGGGAGAACCACATCTCTCCCCAAAGAAGGAGAATTAGCTCAAGACCAGGACTGAGATATGAACTCAGATCTCAAAGGGGAAAGTGGCAATTGGGGTATTGGGAGGATCCAGAGACAGGAAATCTATCCTACCTCTCAACAACAGCTAAGATCAAGAAGGGTGGCAGTGGGTCATTTCTCTTAAACCCTCTCCTCCAGTCCCTAACCTCCACCTCCCAAACCCAATCTCTGCTCTTGGGCTCACATCCACACTGAAAGCTCAGACTGGGGCTCCTAACTATGCTTTGGGTTCCTGCTGGGATTCTGCACCTTACTGAAGGCTTGGGCTAGGCTTGGGATTTCAGGGGGTGTACATGAGATTGTAACTGTGGGTTTTAAAATGTTGTGGCCAGATGGAACTGCATTCCCTTCCCTGCCCCTCTGAATGCTTCAGGGGTTCCTCCCTACTACTTCCTGGTGTGGGATTGGTTTTGAATGGACCAATCCCATACTGGGAGAGGGACCATGTCCCCTACTTCTGGGCACAGGATTGGTCTATATAAGGACCAATCCCACACCTAGAAAAAAACTTGTTGAATCTGAGAAGATTCAGAGTAGTAAGGTTTTTCAATTAATTTCAGCTAGGAAACTCCAGTGGGTTTTTTCTTTTAATAACGTTTTAAAAAGATCAAAGAGAGAGTTTTCTTTCACCTCTTTCATACCACTCACTGTTGGCTTAGCAAAGTCTGAGGGGCTGGATGTTGGTTTAGTCTCAGATTCAGAACCTAGAACTATAGATGTGGTGTCAGGGAGCTTGCTGTTGGCTTGTACCAGTACTCCTTGGTTTAGCCTCCTGTGGGCTATGCTCCCCATGGACCCCAATGAACCAGATCCTCTCTGTCTACCTTTCAAATTGTTCTCTGCATGAAAGTTGCTTCATTGGGGAAAGGGGAAGAAGAAAGGAAATGTCACCTTATATTGATTCCCCTATTAGCTGAAAATTGGTTCCTTCTTCCAAGACCCCAACTAATACAGTTCTTTCACTTCAGTATTCATTTTGCTGTGTTATTTTCAGGTTAGATGGAAAGGATTCTCATTGTGGTTCAAGTCTTTCCTGCTTCTACTCTGTCATCTTATTGTCTTTCAAAACCTTAATCTCTATCTAGTGGTTCTTTTTCTACTAGCTGCAAACATGCCCATGACTCTACCATCCACCTCACTTAATCTGACTGTTTCTTTTAATTATGACATGGCAATTATCCTATATCTTTCCTTTCTCTCTCGGCTAAATTCCTTAAAAAACCTGTCTGCCCTAGGTGCCTCCATTTCTCCTTTGCTCACTTCATTCAACAGAAACTGCTTTCTCCATAGATATCAATGATCTTTTAATTTCCTAATCTAATGGTCTTTTCTCAATCCTCATTTTTTTTACCTCTCTTCTAAATTTGACACTGTCAATCATCCACTTTCTTGGATACTTTCCCCCCTAGATTTTTATGACACTAATTTTTCCTGGTTCTTATCCTACTGGTCTGATCACTTCTTTTCAGTTTCCTTTGCCAGATCTTCATCCAGGTCATATCTACTAACTATAGATGCCCCCAAAGTCTCTCTTCTAGGCTATCTTCTCTTCTCTTCTTATGCTATCTCCTCTGGTGATCTTGTCAGTTCCCAAGGTCCCAAGGTTAACAATGATAAGAAAAGTTATAATTTCTGTTGATTACTGCAATACCCTTCTAATTGCCCTCCCTGCCTCAAGTCCCTACTCTAACCCATCTTCTAAGACTAAGCTGCCCATGATACAGCAAAAGTACAGGTCTAACCATGTCACCCTATTCCCTCACCCCAATTCAATATTCTCCAGTGAAGGATGACTGAAAAAAATAGTTTATTAAGCACTTACTATATGGAAAACATTTCCCCAAGTGCTGGGGAAACAAATACAAAAGCAGGAGAGTTCCTGCTCTTAAAGAACTCAAATTCTAATGGGAGAGAACACATAGAGAGGTTGCTTGGCAAGTCAGAAGCAAAGGTTCCATGATTCCATCAGCAAAGTATATAGTAAAAGATCTTTAAATTTTTTTTTTAATTTTTCCCTACATGTAAAAACAGTTTCCAATTTTTGATTTTTTTCTATTAAATTTTTTATTTTTAAATTTTTTCCATGATCCCACGATTCATGTTTTCTCCCTCCCCACATCCCTCCCCACTCTTGGAGTAGACAAGAAATTCCATTGGGTTATACATATATATGTATATATATAATCACTCAAATATTATTCATTTTTGTAAAAGGATAATCCTTTAAAACCAAAACCCCAAAACCCCAAATCACATACCTATATAAACAAGTGATGTCATATGTTTTATTCTGAATTTCTATTCCCACTGCTCTTTCTCCAACATTTTAAAAAGATTTTTGAGTCTCAAATTCTTTCCCTCCCTTCCCTCACCCCCCCCCCCAGGGAAGCAGTCTCATATAGATTTTACATGTGCAATTATGTAAAACATTTTCCCATATTAATCTTTTTGTAGAATGAAACTTGAACTAGTAAAAAAATTAAAGTTAAAAAAGTTTGCTTTGGTTTAGATTCAGACTTCAGCAATTCCTTCACTGGAAGCAGATGGCATCCTTTATCACGAGTCCTTTGGGATTGTTTTGGATGACTTTATTGCTGAGAATAGCATGATGAGAATAGCTAAGTTATTCACGGTTATTCATTGCACCGTATTCCTGTCATGGTGTACAATGTTCTCCTGGTTCTGCTCAGTTCACTCTGCTTCAGTTCGTGTAAGATGTTCCAAATTTCTATGAGCTCCTCCTGCTTCTCATTTCTTATAGCATAATAGTATTTCATTACAATCATATACTATAACTTACTCAGCAATTCCCCCATTGATGGGGATCCTCTCATTTTTAATAATAGATTCTTTAATGTCATTTCTTCTGATAAAATCATATCTTTTTCTGATATTGGATTGTTTGAAATGGCACAGATTTTGGTACTAAGAACTTTCTTTTCAAGGTCTTCAGGTCATGTGGTTGCTAAGGCACCAGTGGAAGGAGTTGTCAGGCTGCATCTCGGCAGGGTTCACTCCCCAAGATGATGGCTACAAGGACTGGACTGGAAGCAAGAGTCATTTCAGAGGTTCTCTAGCCCTAACGACTTTTGCACTTCTCTGTCCAGCAGCAGAGATTGTTGAGGAAGACCGGCCTTTTTTCCACAGTGATTGATTGCTCCCCTTAGTGATGACTATGGGATCCAAGTTGGATGCAAGATACTGTTATTTTCAAAACTTTGGGGTTTAGGATCTTGATGTGTCTCCTTTGAGCTGTAAGGTAAGGGGAAGCAGCTGTCCAGGCGGTGGTGGTGGTTTTGCTTGTCTGGCATATGGTGCTTCCTTATATCTCAAAGGAAATAAGCCAAAATCCTCCATACACTATAATCCAGCTACTTTGGCCTATTTGCTGTTCCTCAAAAAAGGACATTCTGTTTCTTCCATCTACAGTCTTTGTAGCTCCCTACTGAAATATTCCCCACTCCTAAAATATTCTCTCTTCCCAACCCTGCCTTCTGCCTGCCCTGGGTTTCTTCAAAATTCAGTTGAGGGGGCAGCTGGGTAGCTCAGTGGATGGAGAGCCAGGCCTAGATACGGGATGTCCTAGGTTCAAATCTGACCTCAGACACTTCCCAGCTGTGTGACCCTGGGCAAGTCACTTAACCCCCATTGCCCAGCCCTTACCACTTTTCTGCCTTGGAACCAATAAATACACAATATTGGCTCCAAGATGGAAGGTAAGGGTTTAAAAAAACAAACTCAGTTGAACTGTTTTATAAGTATATAGTTATTTGTATGTTGCCTCCCCATTAGAATTTGAACTTCTTCAGGGCAAGGAAATCTTTATTTGCACAAGGTAAACTTAATGTTTGTTGACCAAATGATATCTGGCCCAATAGCAAAAAAGCAAAAGATTTTTATAATCAAATGCAGTTCACTGAAAATCTTTTATTTTTTAATGGTGTCTTAGCATTTTACATTTAAACAAGTAAACAAACAATATCTAGTAGTGTATTTAACCCTTTAGGTTCTCAAAGGCAAGGTCAACAAAGCATAAACTCTCATAGGTTCTATAAAGTTATAAATTACATCAAGAATATCCAGTCATGAGGATGCCATGTCTGTTGACTGATCATTAATAAAGCTAATTTCAGGAAGATTCATCACTTACTTGGCCATGGTAATGAATTTTTAGCTTCTAATGATTCTTAAAGACCTCCTACTAAATTAAATCGTAATAGCCTGCATTACTGATAGAAGTACCCACACGGACAAATCACACATTCTGTAAGTCTCATAGTAAATATTCTGAGTCACACTCTGATATATAGATTGAATTAGTTAATATTAGAGGAGTAAGATAGGAAATTAAAAAAAAAAAGATGAGATACTAACATTAACCCTGCATTTTTTAGGGCAAACTCTGGATCTGTCATTAGAACAGCTGTGCTATTATCAAAGAGAAACAACAACAGGGTGAAGATTTTTTTTTTTTAGTTAAACTACTTGGGAGATGACTACTGCAGCTTTGATTTCTTAATGAATTTTGGAAAAAGGCTGTCATGTCATGCCACCCAGGAGATCATGTAGCTACTTTATCATTATGGGGAAAGAAGGAAGGGGAAGATAGATGAACAAAAGTCAAGCTGAGATCACAATTCCTCAAGAAAGTGTTAAGGCTTCTGCTAGGCTTAGAATCCATTAAATAATTGTCTCTTACCATCTATATATCTGTACATGTGGCAGTATTTTTAACATATCACAATTTTTTCTTCTGACTATTAATCGTTTTTTTTAAAAAAAGGTTACACAGTGCTTGGTTCACTCTGTTTAAGAAAGTATGGTGAATTTTAGAAAGGTTCTCATACAAAAATTTAAAACCTTAGTTAAATTAGTGTTAAGTGTTAAATGGAACTCCCTGGCACCTAACCTCAGGGAGAACACAAATAGTGAGTTGAAGTCAGTGACAGTAGATAAGAGACACTTCTCAAACCCCAAAGCTGTCCCAGAGATCCCAGAGGGAAATAGCTAACCTCACTCTGAGAACCAAAGCACACTGACTACATAGAGGCATGGAAAAAATTTTATGAATTAATGCAAAGTGAAGCAGAACCAAGCAGAACCAAGAAAACAATATACAAAATGACTGCAACAACATAAATGGAAAGAACTTCAAACAATTAAAAATGAGTGGTGCAAAATTACAAAGAATGAGAACTGCCCCAATGAAGAAATTTTGGATTCAAATCTGACTTCAGACCCTTCCTCGCTATGTGACCTTGGGCATGTCCCTTAACCTCCACTGCCTAGCCCTTACTAGTCTTCTGCCTTGGAACTGATATTTAGTATTGATTCTAAGACAGAAGGTTAAGGTTAAAAAAAAATCCAAGTGGTTTAGATAGACAAATATAATGATAAAATTATTTTAGAGTACAAAGGAATTTTAAAAATTATTTAGTCTAATCCATGGCAAACCTGTTAAGTAAAATGCTCTCAGGTTTTTTATCGCTGGCATTTGTCCTTCATTTTTTAAGAGGAGGAATAGCATCATTGGGTGATGTCTTGCCTTGGGCATGAACTGGATTTAGCGAGGCTGAGCTGCACAAAGCAGTCAGCCTCATTCTTGCAGAGTCATCCAAGTCCAGGGGCAGGAAAAAGTCGAGGTGACTAGCAGCGGTCCAAGATGCTGCGGATGACCATGGCGTCTTTGTCTGCCCAAGCTCTAAGCGCTCCACACTGTCTGCTTTGGCTGCCTTTGGCGTCTTTGGAACAAATTGTTCTCTTCCCGCACGTTCCACAGGGGAGTCTTCACACGCTGGGGTTAGACAGTTTCCTTGAGTCATGGAAGGGTTTAATTACGGCCCGTTACACGCCATCCAGTTTAGTTCTCCTACGGAGACGGCTTTCCTAGGGGGTGGCCACCGCTCATCTTAGAGCACAGGTGAGAGCTGGGTGCAAGGTGGGCATAAAGGTGAATGAACAGCCCTGACGCAGGAGGTACCGGTCCTCCCTGCACACCTCTCACACTCTTCTTATCCTTTTATCTCTACTCACTCTCCAATTCACATGTTCATCCTCATTCTGCTTTCTGAAATACACTCCTAATTTTGCTATTTGCTGGACATTTCTCTTAGAATGTCAAAATCTCAAAGGCACCATCTTTAGAAACGGAACCTATGCTTTCCACTTAAACTTTTTCCCTCCAAATTCCCTATTTCTGTTGAGAGCACCATCAACATCGTAGGCAGATTTATAACTTTGGAATTATCTCAGACTCTTCATTCTCCCTCACCTCGCAAGTTTTATCCATTCATTTAGCCATCACTCTAGTTGAGACCCTCATCACTTCCACCAGTAGTATCATACTGTAATTATATTGGACTCCCAGTCTTCAGTCTTCCCCTTATCCAAGCCAATCTCTATACATCTGCTAAAATAATCATCCTTTATTGTAGTTTTGACACCCCAAAGTTAAAAAATTGCCCTTTGTGAACTCAGTATTCAATCCAAACCAGATTATTTTCTGCACTCAACATTCCATCTCCCATCTCCTCACCTTTGCTTGGGCTGTAGCCAATCCTGAAAATGATCTTGTCTCATTGTTCTAGATTTTTTTTTTTTATTTTAAGGTTCAGCTGAGGTGCCATTGGTTCCATTAAACCTTTTTTTGAGTTCCTCCCCATCCAGTTATTAGAATTCTGTCCCTCTTCAATTTTTCTTTCACTATACTTTTTATAATAGTGTTTGAATATTTTTGTTCTGAATTTAACAAATACAATGAATGTTTCCACATCCATAGTAGAAGAGAAAAAAGAGCATTATATGTGAAAATGGGGATTTTTAGATTGAATGAACTGAAAATAAGATATTTATCTAGATGCTTCTATAATTTAGAGGAAAGTTATATCTATTCCTCAGAAGCTTTGAACCTTAGTTTCTGTATCTATAAGACTCCTTCCTAACCTTAAATCTTTCAAAATTGTCATATGATGTAGTAGAGTTGGGTTTGGTGTTCAAAACCCAGAATTGTAGAAAAGCCATTTGATTATTCTTGGTTTCATTTGGCTTTTCTCTTAAATGGAAAAGGGAGAAAGGTTAAATAGGATGGCTCCAAAGCCCTTTTACTACATTAGATCCTATTATCATCCTAAGTAGTTTACCTAAGGTCACACAAAGACTAATCGGAGAGCCAGGGCTAGAACCCAAAATCCCAGTTTTCTTTCCATGATACCACACTGCCTATCCATTTATAGAAGTTTAAGTGTTGTTTCACATTCTTTTTGCTAAAAATAAAATTTACAGAATTCTAAGAGAGATAATAATTTCTAAAAAAAAAAAAAGCATTAACAAATAGGTCCTAGCATTACCAGTTCTCCATAATGCAAACACCAAATTTGATACTGATTAAAAAAATGGAAAAATAGAACCATGGAATAGACTAGATAAAAAAGACACAGACATAGACAAACTCAGTAGCCCCATTTTAGATAAACACAAAAAGATAAACTGCTGGGGAGAGGACTCAGTATTAGCCCCCCCAAAAAATTTAAGAAACTAGAAAGCAATTTGGCAGAATAGAGAATAAGATCAACATCTTGTGCTATATAGCTATATTAGGTAGTAAGTAATAAGTAGATATATATATAAATAAAATTTTTAAAATGGTTGTAACAAAGAAAAAAGATAGAGAAAAAAGAAAGGAAGCACTTTCTAGAACTATAGTTAGGGGAAAAATTCAAACTCAAGCAAGGAATAGAGAAAATCACAAAGGACAAAATGAAGAGTTTTCCAAAAGTTTTCAAAAGAAAAAATGCAAATGATCAACAATTATATATGGAAAGGCAAATTAAAACAACTCTGAGGCTTTCACCTCACATACATTAATTTTGCAAAGAAAATAAGAGGCAGAAACAGTCAATGTGGGGAGGATCTGGAAAGGTAGTGGTATATTTGTGAATTAGTATCATCATTTAGGAAGATTAGATGGATTTATGCAAGAAAAATGTCTAAATTGTCATATTCTTTGATCTAGTAATAACACTAATGATATATCTTGAGGGGTGGGGTTCAAGTTATTCATAGCAGCACTTTTTGTGTTAAAGCAAAGTTAGAAACGAAGATTACCCAATAATTGGGAATTTTGGAATAAATTATATTATTTGAATGTAATAATATTATTGTTCTATGAATAAGAAAGTGAAGATTCAGAAAATCATGGGAAGACTTGTATGAACCAATGCATAATAAAGAAATCAGAACTAGAAAAATAATGTACACAATGTCTACAATAAAGTAAATAGAAACAACACCAAACAGATTAAATGAAATGATTAATCTTGGTCTCAGAGGATAGATGATGAAATATAGCTCCTTCCTATTGGGTAGAGAATTGGGAGACGGCAAGTGCAGAATATATATCATGCCAAATGTGGCTGCTATATCAGCTGGCTTTTCTTACTATTTTTAATTTGGTATAAAAGAGAATTATGAAAATGACTGTGGCATTTTAAAAAAGATATCAATTATACTTAGAAAAATTATATTGGTTCTTCTGATCGCCATCATATAATAAAAAAACGATACAATGAGAGTGGTTGTATAATGACAGCTATCTTTTTTTTTTTTAAATGGGACTTACTGTTTCATCTATATAGGGAGCTCCTGAAAAGAAACTTCCTCTACCAAGGCAGAGTGCCACTTTCTCTGCAATTTATATTTTTAGCAAGTAATTTGGGGGCATGAGTGGCTAAATGAATTGCCCAGGGTCATTCAGTCAGTATGTGTCCTAAGCAGTGATGACAATCCTTTTAAAGACAGAGTGCTGAGCTCCACTGCCCACCCCAGAGACCAATTGCCAAGCTCCTTGCCATTCCCATTACTTCAGCCAGGGGAAGGAGGAAGAGCTCCCATTGGGCTGCTGGGCAGAGGGGTAGGTGATGAGAGGCATGTATAGAAAGGGGGAGAAGAATAGCCTGAGTACTCTTCACCCCTCCAGCTATGTGCCAAGCTGTGAGCTATGCTCCCCTTAAACCTAGCTCTTCTCTAGCCCCACCCTGAGAATCACCTTCACCACAGACTCACCAGGTTGCTATCTGCACCAGACCCTCACATGCTCCTTAATCCAGATAAGGGAAGAAGGAAGTGCTTTCATTGGTTTCTGGTCAGAGGGGCAGGGCATATGAGAAATGTCCTCAGGTGCATGGAGAGGGGGAGGGGAGCAGCTCTGCTCCAAGTCCCTCTGCTTTCTAGAAATGAACTGTGGCAGGCAATCGCAGGTGTGCCCACAGAGAGAGCTCTGTGTGCCCTTTTTGGCATATGTGCCATAGGTTTGCCATCACTGCCTCATACCAAGTCTTCTTGACTCCCAGGCCATCTCTTTATAATCACTATGAAGTCTCTTTAAAAGTCTACTTCTAAGAGTAAGTAAGCAAGAATAAGAGTATAGAGGTAGCTAGGTACCACAATGGATGGAATACCAGGTCTGGAGGAACTGGGTTCAAATTTGGCTTCAGACATTTTCTAGCTTTATGTTTCTGTGCAAGTCACTTGACCCTAGTCACCCAGGCCTTACCATTTTTCCATCTTAGAATCCATACTCAATATACTTCTAAGACAGAAGGTAAGAGGGTTTTTTTTAAATAGATGAAATCAAATTCAGCCTACATTCTTCATGTTACTTTCTTTTATCTTCTATTAATTATATGCTGAATGCTTGTGTTTTATTTATTATGGCATTATCACTATATATTATTAAAAATGCTTACATGCTTTCCAATATAACATACCTTGTAAAGGTCTTAAATGTATATTTCTATTCTATTCAAAAATAAAACAGGAATATCAAGGGAAAACTAGGCTGAATTTATAAGGAATGTTGTTCAATCAAAACAACCTTTCAAATACTTAGAACTGTATGGAAGGAAAGCATTTAAGACTATAATATCATTGAAAAATATTTATTAAGTGCCTACCTAGAGATAGAACTATGCCTGATAAGATACAAAGCAAATTAAATAGGAGTATTATAGTCAGTCTTAACATTTATAAATGAATAATGCTCTTTACTATTTCAATTAATCATTGGCATACTAAATAATGCTGAGTTTATGAGATTAGTAAGAAGTATTCCATTAACAATGGCTTTTTAGAAAAGTTTTTAATCTTAAAAATACAGAGGGTAATGCCTTTGTTCTTTATTTGGATCTTTACAATGGCACTCTGATGCTAAAAGTGAGATGGTATTAGTATTTCTGGCAATGAATAGGCAAATAAAGTAGAGGTTTTTTAGTTTGTTTCATTTGGTTTTCAGCAAATTTGATTCAAAGAAGGATGAATTCTATTTTGACTTTATCAAACAAAAGTGAATCTTTATTTCCACCTCAATATGAAAAGCTTGAAAGATCTTAGAAAAAATCCGTTTACCCATTGAAGGGCCAGAACATTGTGGCTATGTCTTTATGATAAGAAAACATTGAGAAAACTGACAATTTCAACCAATAAACCCAAACATTCAGATAACTTACTCAGATTTTTAATTCCCATTCATACATTTCAGCATTATATAACAGAAACCCAAGTTTAACTGGCTCCATTAATACTGTCAGAACCAGCCACCAACCCTAAAAAAAAAGAGGAAGAAAACAGAGGCAGCATCAGTATCCATAACATGAGGTCAATATGACCTTTAACAAGGAGTTGACTGACCACAAAAAACGGGATTTTTAATTCTTCTCCATTGAGACAAAATAAGCCCTCAGATGGGAGAGTGGAAGTTTTCCCAGGAATCGTCCCTCTTTTGGGTTTTAAGAATCTCAAGGAGATTTTAAAAAAGGAGAACAGAAAGCTGGCTGTCATCTGACTGTAGCAGTATAACCTTGGCAGCAGCTAGTATCTACCCTGGCTAAAGTTATCTTCTTAAATCCATGAAAGATGACTGTGAGATGAATATAGAAGCTCCCTTTGAGCCTTTGGGCTGGGAGAAAATAGTTCCAGTACTCCCTTCCTTAACTCAGCAGGGTCTCCCTTGAGACAATGGCTGAAGAGAGATGTTAGGGTGTTCTAGGTGGCATCAGCATGGCACACTTTGGCTGAGCCAAAATAGCCACATACACTGAGAAACATGAAAAGAAACAACACTTCCAATCTCTTTCTACAATACAAATATGGTCATAACACTGAAAGCAATGTGAGATGAAGCAGAGAAATAACCAGAGGCCAATATCCCTAATGAACATTGAAACAAAAATTTTTAAATAAAATATCAGTAAGTAGGTACAACAATATATTAGAGATTTTATGCACTATGATTATGTTGGCTTATAACAGAAATATATGATTGGCTCTACATAAGGAAAACTATATGTATAATAAATAATGTTAAATTATAATTAAAAATTATATGGTTATATGAAAAAATACTGAACAGTCTCTTGACAAAATCCAACATTTACTTCTATTAAAAACTCTAAAAATCATAGAAATAAACAAGTCTTTCCTTTATAGAGTAAATAGTATTTATCTAAAACCAAAAGCAAAAAAAAAAAGTTAAAATCTTTCCAATAAGATCAGGAATTAAATCATTACTTTAACATACTGCTAGAAATACTAGCTATCTCAATAAGATAAGAACAAGAAATTGAGGGAATAAAAATAGGCAAAAATGACCTTTTGTGGATTATGTAATGGTATATTTAGAAAACCCTAGAAAGTCAACTAAAAATAATTGAAATAATCAAAAACTTTAGTAAAGTAGAAGGGTATAAGACAAATCCACATAACTCATTAACATTCCTAAATACAACAACAATAAACCCAGCAGGAATAGCCAGAAAGAGAAATCCATTCAATGTAACTACAGAAGCTATAAAATATTTGGAAGTATATGTACCAAGATTCACCCACAGACTATATAAGTCTAAGTATAAAACACTCTCAAGAGAAATATAGACCTAAATAATTGGAGAAACAATTTCTCATGGATAGTTTAAGTTAGTATAATAAAAATAATAATTCTATGTAAATTAATTTGTAAATTTAGTGTTATATTAAATTCCCAAAAGAATACTTTGTAGAGCTAGGAAAGAATAACAATGAAACTTGATATGCTGAAGGATATCAAGGAAATAAGGGGAAAAATCAGAAAGGAAGGGGTTTTATCAGTACTAGATCTTAAACTCTACTACAAAGGAGAAATCATTAAACATTATTTGCTACAAGTTTTTTAAAAGGTTAGACAGATAAGACACAAAACATTCAGAAGCAGAGACATATTTTTGCATAGTATTTGATTAAACTTTAAGACTCTAGTTGCTGAGGGAAGAACTCACTGACAAAACTGATGGGAAAATTGGACCATGCTCTGGCAGAAATTAGGTTTAGAAATTAAAAGAGGTTTGTAACACTCATCAAGATAAGCTCCAAATGAAATACAGCCTAAATATAAAAGGTCATATCACAAATAAATTAGTGGTACAAGGAAGAAAATGCCTTTAGGATCTATGGATAAAGAATTAATTCATGACTTAATAAGCAGTAGAGAATATGATACACAATAAAGTAAGCAATTTTATTGCATAAATTCAAATGGATTTCTGCACAAACAAATCTAATACAGTTAAGAATAAGAAAGAAAATCAGGGGGCAGCTGGGTAGCTCAGTGGATGGAGAGCCAGGCCTAGAGATGGGAGGTCCTAGGTTCAAATCTGGCCTCAGACACTTCCCAGCTGTGTGACCCTGGGCAAGTCACTTGACCCCCATTGCCTAGACCTTACCACTCTTCTGCCTTGGAGCCAATACTGTGTATTGGCTCCAAGACAGAAGGTAAGGGTTTAAAAAAAAAAGAAGAAGGAAAATCAGTAGCTGGGAAAAAAAATCTTTATATAGTGTATCTGATAAAGGTCCCATAGTCATGATATATATATATGAAACTGATTCAAATTTGTAAGATTAAGAGCTATTCTCTAATAGGTAAATGTTTGAAGGATATGAAAAGGAAGAAATTGATACTATCAACAAACATTTTTAAATGCTCTAATGACTAATAATTAGAAATGAAAATTAAAACAATTTTGAGAACCCATCCCATACCTATCAGACTGGCAAAGATGAGAAAAGAAAATGACAAATGCTAGAGGGACTATAGGTACACTATAGTGCCCTGTTATTAGAACTGTGAATTGGTCCAGACATTCTGAAAAACAATTGGGAACAATACCTAGAAGTTAACAAACTGGGTGTTTCCTTTGATATCTACCCCTACTAGCCCAAAGAAATCAAAGGAAGAATAGGATCTATATATAAAAAATACTTATGGTAGCTCTTTTTATATAGCCAAAAATTAAAAGTAAAGTGCGTTACCTTTTTATTGGTCAAATAAGTTGTGGTATATGGGTATGATTTTATGTGCCAAGTGAAATAATTAAAAGAAAAACAGTTTTAGAAGACTAGGAAGACCTCTATGAACTGAGCAGAACTTGGTGTACAATTTACACAATTATAATAACATTCTAGGAAAAAACAACTTTGAAAAACTTTAGGACTCTAATCAATCTAATAATAATCCAATAATCCAAAAGAATATAAGTGATATACATTACTTGCCTCTTAAAAGAGGCCATGAACTTAAAATGCAGAAAAAGGTATAGTTTTGGAGATGGCTAATATGGGAATTTGTTTTACTGGATTATGTAGCTCTGCACTGAATGATTTGTTTTTAGGTTTGTTTTAATTGCTCAATGAGGAGGGAGTAGTGGGAAAAACAAAATAATTTTTAAAATGTCACTTAAAAAATTAAAAATAAATTTTAAAGGAAAAACCCTCAAATCCCAAAGGTACCCTCTGGAATTCAGAGGGGGGTATTTAGTTTTGTTCTGTGGAACTCAACTCATCAAAGAGAGTACAAATTGGAATAGAAACCTGTGGAGCCAATATGAGCTACAAAGGAATGTCTGTTCTCAGACTTCATTCAAAAGCAACTCACTGAGATTTAGCCTTAAAAAATCACAAAAATCTAAGCCTTTCCCAACACAGATACACAAACTTTGAATGACAAAAAATTCTTCCTCACTTCCTGAGAAAGTATTCTCTTAATGGCATACAGCACAATGCATACTACCCATACTAGAGCCTCAAAAAAAATTTTTTTAAACCCTCTTTTCCCCCCTACTATAACCCTTTCCTTCCGTCTTAGAATCAATACTGTGAATTGGTTCCAAGGCAGAAGAGTGGTAAGGGCTAGACATTAGGAGTTAAGTGACTTGCCCAGGGTCACACAGCTGGGAAGTGTCTGAGGCCAGATTTGAACTTAGGATCTCCCATCTCGAGGCCTGGCTCTCAATTCACTTAAACCATCTAGCTGCCTCAGTATATATATATATATATATATATATTGATTGATTGATTGATTGATTATGTCAGTGGTGGTGGTGGTGCTGGCATAGGCTTCCTGGGACAAATCTTCATTTCCTCTCTGAAAAATGAGAATAATATTATATTTATTATCTACCACCCAGGTCTGTTTTAAGGATCAAATTAAATAGGTGTACTTTTTAAACTCTAAATTTCTATGTAATTTAATTTCATTGTGCAACACACAGTTGCTAAGCACTTTCTCTGTGCAAGATACTATGTTAAGTGATAGAAACATAAGCTAAAACTATTAAACAGTTTTTGCCCTCAAGAAGCTTATTTCCTAGCAAGGGATATAACATGTACACAACAGTAGGTAGAACACAAAATAACGAGTCGCAGTGCATTAAGAATTTGAAGAGGGAGAGAAGACTCAAAGCTGGAGTCATCAGGAAGGTTCCCCGGAGGAGGTTCTAGAACTAAGCCTTTAAGTTAAATAATGTCATATGGGGGTAGCAGCAGCAGCAGCAGCAATAACACTACTAGTAGTAAGAATTGTCCTTTAAATCTTCAAACTATGTGCAAAATAATAAAGATGGAGGCAGTGATGTAAAATGGAAAAAATACTGATCCGGAGTTAAGACACCTGGGCCCTAGACCCAACTCTATTACTAACCCACTGTGTGACTTCAATTCTCTGAGCCTCAATTTCCTCACCTATAAAATGAACACTCTTAATGCTCTTTGCAGCTCTAAAATGGAAGTATTTTATAGAATGATGTTTAAAAATAATGAGGAAGCATAAGGCCAAAGAATACAATTTCTTGCACAGGGTCACATAGGTAGTAAATAGAAGAGTCTAGATTTGAACTCAGCTTTCCCTAACTTTAAAATCAGTGCTTTTCCCATTGCATCCCACTGCATCCCTTTAGATCTCTGCCCCAATAACTAAATGTTATAGCGATATTGATGTTGTCAGCTCTATATTCCTGAAGCTGGAAGAGCAAAAATATAAAATCTGGGATTGAGACAGTTTACAGGAGATATTCCTGGGAGTTCCCATATAAGCAGAATTTAGTAGCAAAACAACGTTGAAAGGGGTTAAAAATTCCAAAGTTTGGTCAAGGATCTCTGTGTATTTGGTGATGCTAATCTAAGTGCTAATTGCTAATATCTGAGAAGATTCATAACAACTGTGAATGGTCCAGCCATTCTGGAGAGCAGCTTGGAAGTATGCCCCCAAAATTATTAAACCATGCATGCTCCTTGAACCAGTGATACCATTATTATGTTTATACCCCAAAAGAGACAAAAGAAAGCTCTTTTGGTGGCAGCAAAGGATATTGAGTGGAATGCAATAATAAACCAAGAGACCAGAAGGATGATGGTGAAACATGCCTCCCTCCTGACAGAGATCCCCTCTGTGCATATTTGACCACCCTGGGGCTCGCTCAGGGTAGCCCTTTACTCTTGCTACCTATTTCCAGACAGAGAGCTTTGCAGGTTACACATGTCTCTGGCATTCCCTGAGCTGTGGACTTGTCTGCTTTTAAGCTTTCTTTTTTAGCAGCCCCCTTTCCGAGTGCTGGGGGTGCCTCTGATGACTTAACTTTTGTGCAGTTCTGAGCTGAAAGAACAGAAGTGTAGTTTCTCATTGGATTTCTTGATCATTATTTATTCTAGTACAAAATTCAGGCTTTTGCTGGGATAAGTAATGTGGGAGCTGGACAATCTGCCTCCATTCAGGCAGACTCTTTGGCTAGAAGTCAACAGGATTGGCTTTCACCAGAGTAAAAGGGGAAGAAAGGTTGCTGAAGTTGGGACACCAAGTTGCTTCAGTATTAAGGTTTCTTGTTGCTGGTACTACGATCTGTTCTCCTACTTACCATCTTTCTGGTCCCTCATACTCTAATTGCCTTTGTAAGGCTTGTTTTGTTCCCACCCTTGAGCATCTGGTTTTTTTGGATACTTCACACACATTTATCCCAGGTTTCCTACAGTTATTTCAGTAGCATGCAAGTTTTTGGTACAACACTTACTTTAAGTTTTTCTTTGATTTTTTAAAAGTAATGCCTACATTTGTTATCATTTACTTTAAAAAGTTATTGTTATATAATAAGCATTTAGCTAAATTCATAAAGCTGAAAGCAGCCTATTCTTCTGTTCCAATAATGGTAGATCACTCGTGGTTCCTTCCAACTTGTTTTGGAAACCAGAAAGCTTACTAGTGCCAAGATATTCAGAGGCAGCTCGAGCTGGAAATCTGCAGGTGAATTTTAAACTGATAAGAAATCTCTAACAAGATCAAGGAACACTATAAAAATAACATTGGATGAGTAGTTCTCTTTATTTGGGGAAGTTTATGGCTATAAAAATCTACTCCTTTTCCCATGGATACAGCAAGAATGCGTGTTTTAGCAGTTACTAACACAGAAATGATGCTAGCAAGTGCCACAAAGATGTTAGAAAAGAATATAAAATTTAAAGTACAAGTTACAGAAATGAACTGTGTGAATCTCAGGAGTCTTAATGTGAACTAGTTTAGTTTATCTTCTCTGTATTGTCAAAAGATTTACCTTATAGAATCTACTTTATTCTTGGGAATATAGTCCTTCTGAAAAATAAGAATGCAACTTGATTTAACTTCGGTATACCTATAATGTGAAAGAAAAGCCATACTAGCTATGGTGCATTTTATACATATAAATTATGACAACATTAGGACAATCATAAAATTTTCATTGTTCATAAGAATTATTTTAATTCAATAAAATAAGAAAAATTCCATATAAATGTGCTTTAATTTATATACTGAAACCATTATTTTTACATAAGAATTGTAAAAACAGATGCATAGGAATCAATCCATTCATACATATTTACTAAATGGTTTTTCCAAAATTACTGTTAGATAATATGCCCCCATATTATCTATTTTTATCATATTTATCTATCATATTATATGGTTTCAACTACAACATAATAGTAAGAAAACTGGTCATGGAGGTAGAAGACCTGGGTTCCACTCCTGACTACAGCACTTAAAAGCTGGGTGATCTTGAGCAAGTCACAACTTCCTGTGCTTCAGTTTCCTCATCTGTAAAATGGAAATAATATTTGCTCTACTTGCTTGGGAGTGTAGCTAGGTGGCACAATGGGTAGAGCACGAGGTCTGGAATCAGCATAATTTATCTTCCTGAATTCAAATCCAGCCTCATTTATTAGGTATGTGACTCTGGGCAAGTCACCCTGCCCTATTTGCCTCAGTTTCCTCATCTATAGAATGAGCTTGAGAAGGAAATGGCAAACTTCTCCAGAATCTTTGCCAAGAAAATCCCAAATGGAGTTACAAAGAGGAGGACATGACTGAAAAATGACTGAACAACAACAAATATGTGTTTATATCCTTTGACATTACAAATTGCAACAGAAATCAAGAGGAAACAAGAACACACAATACGCACAGGGAAAGGAACACCTTTCAGCTTCTCTCATCTTCTGCTATGGACTTGAACTCAAATCTAAAACAGAATCACTGTCCCACAACCCAGTAGGCTAATTCTCTGGAGAATTAGGAGCTTATGGGAAGTTGGAATAGAGAATTGGTTTTTTGTTGTTTTTTTTAAAGTCTTACATGGGCCCCTGGGGAAAGAAAACTTTACTTCTTGACTTGATTAAGCCCATGGAAGGTTTCTCTTCATGTGTTAATGACAGCCTAGTCTCCAATATGAATTTTATTTTTATTCTGATCAAACATTTTCCAACACTCCACTTCATTGTTGCTTTTAAAGGCAAATTTTACTTTTCATGTAAGCCAAAAACACTGGAAAACTTTCCAAACATTCCAGAGTATTAAGTTCTGAGTTGACATTTGACTTCGATAATACCATCTTGTTTTTCTCTGCATAAATATACCCTAGTGACAGATACTCCAGTAGAGTAAATAAGTTCCCACACAAATTCCACATGACACACTGTGTGGGGAGTTCACATAATAAAACAAAGAATGTTCCCATTATGTTTTCTAACCAGTATGCATAATTCATCTAACTATGCTGCTGTCAGAACTATGATTTATATACTTTATTCTAGGGAAATCTAGAAATGATTTCTAGAAACAACACCAATGAAAAATGTCTGTCTACTTTATGAAGTTGTTAAATATTATTATTCTTAATTAGTAGTGTCTACCCTTTACATTTTAGTGAGGATGAGGGCAAAATGTACTTGTCTAAACCCATTTAATAACCTAACCCAAAGCTAATTTTGTAGGAGAAAATGTGCTGAAGTGTTGGGTGGGTGTTACTAGTAATGTTGTGGGCAGAATTAGGTGATATGGGTGCAGACAGTCATGTCAGATATAAACATTCAATGCACAAGGAGGACTTAAAAAGAAATTAACATACCACTATTTTTAATGGAGAAAAGGTTTTAGATTACTGGAAGAAAAGGGGAATTTGCTGACTTTCATATTTACATCAAGTTCCATTTAAATTATTTTCAGGTTCTATTCTTTTAAATTACTAACATGTGCATTTCTGACTGGATTAGATACAAAGTGATTTCCTTAAATAATAACCATGGCATTAGGTAGATATTTATATCATTTATTCTTTGGTTTTTCTTTTTTCAGAATTCAAGCTCTTTCTGGGTTTAAAAATGGGAATATGAGGGGGCAGCTGGGTGGCTCAGTGGATTGAGAATCAGGCCTAGAGATGGGAGGTCCTAGGTTCAAATCCGGCCTCAGCCACTTCCCAGCGGTGTGACCCTGGGCAAGTCACTTGACCCCCATTGCCTAGCCCTTACAACTCTTCTGCCTTGGAGCCAATACACAGTATTGACTCCAAGACGGAAGGTAAGGTTTAAAAAATAAAATAAATAAAAATGGGAATATGGAGAGGGGGAAAAAACCTCATCATTTTTCACTGAGTAAAGGAAGAAATGACCAATATTATAAGGAAAGCAACCCCACTAGATTCAGTGAGGCAATCTGGTTGTTTCATCATTTCTGTCATGCATAGTTCTTATGACTAAAAAAAAACATTAAAGTCAAAAGCAGGACTAGGTTTGGGGAAAAGAATGATAAAATTTTGAATTAGAAACACTATTGGGAAATATATAGTTATATGCTTGTTTACTGTAAAGTCAGATGTCCAGAAGGTAGTTGTAGACATAGATCTGTAGTTTGGGAAAGAGATCAGTGCAGCAGATATAGCATTGTATAATAATAATAATAACTATTATAATAGCTTATTTACTTGGTTCTTTAAGATTTGTAGAGTGCTTTCTCCATAATGCCACCAACTCAAATAAGTTTAGTTTAGTCATTTTTTAGTCATGTGACTGAAATGACTTCATGACCCCATTTGGAGTTTTCTTGGCAAAGATACTGGATTTGCCATTTGCTTCTCCAGTTCATTTTACAGATGAGGGATTTGAGGCAAACAGGGTGAAGTGACTTGCCCAGGGTCACTCACCTAGTAAAATGTCAGAGGTAGGATTTGAACTCAGGAAGTTGAGTCTTTCTAACTTCATGCCCAGTACTCTATCCACTGTGCCACCTAGTTGCCCATATGCATATGTGTGTATATTTGTGTATAAATATATGTATTTTTCCTATAATATTAAAGACTTCATACATTTATATTAAAAAATCATTAGGGAAATACTTAAGATACTAAAAAACCAAGGTCTGGGAAAAGTTTAGGTAACATGGTGAATTTTGAGATAGAGAAGAAAGTTATATGGGGAGAGCCAAATAAATTCTGCAAACATTTATTACTGTTTATTATGTGTAAGACACTGTTTTAAGGGTTGGATGTACGCCTTCCTGCTGAGGCGACCCTAATTTGAGCTTTATAGAATCACAGAAGCTCAGAGTTGAAAGGGGTCTGAGGTTGTCCAGGACAACTAAAGATAATAAAAAGCTCATTTCGTTTGGCTTTTTAGTTGTGTTGGGGAAAGGGGAGGGCCAAAGAAGAGATATGAACATTGGCTAGGGTAGATGGTGTATGTTAATGGATATAGAAAAGAGCTGCTTAAATCTTGCCTTGCTTCTGTTTTCTTTGTTTAGGAGAATGATTTGGGGACTGGAAGAGAGGGAACAAAAACAGCTAATAGGGAGTTAACATCTGAGATCAGAAAGGAAAGAATAAGAAAGCATTTAATGAGTTTGCGTCACTTGGCCCAGATGAACAGCATCTTCTGATAGTGAAAGTTCTGACAGAGGAGATTGCTGAGCCACTGTTAGTGAAAGATCATGGGAAAAGACAGGGACAGTAGTATGGAAGAAGGACATTTATTTTTAAAAAAAAGCAATAAATCTTTAGTTTAATTTTTCTAGAATGTAATATTAAATGCTTAGTGAACATCTTAAAAAGAAAGCAATGATCATAAAAAACTAACATTGCTTCATCCAGAACAGATCATGGCACCCTAACTTTATTGAATTCTTTCTTTGATAGGGTAGCTAGAATGCTAGATAAGGGGCACAGACATTTTTTGGAGAAGTTTGTAGTTACTCAAAGCACTACATGGTTTTTTCCAAAGGCAAACCAATTCCCTCTCTATTTCCTTCAGAGACCAACTTATTGCTCACTCAGTTTCAGGCCAAGATACATATGTACTTATTGGCAATTCAGTGGATTATTCATTTAACTGTATATTGTCAAATGGACTTCATATCCTTGCTAAGTGGAGAGCGATGGCAGCCAAGAGTAATACTGGTTTGCCCTATTACTGTTGTCACTTCAAACAAATAATTTCCTAAATATGTCTGTGAAATATAATTGACACTGTTTAATGTTCCATTTAACATTTTCTCCACTTCTAAACTCTTTAGAATAGCTATGTTAGTTGGCCAAAAAAAAATGTATAAATATGATTATTTACTCACAAATTTGGATACACCTATAGGGCTTCACATCTTTTAAATAAATTAGAGAAAATTTTTATTTCAAATTTTTCCTAGAATTCTATAGCAGGATTGGGGCAAAAGGATGCCAAGAGAGGTGGAGCATGCCTCTCCTTTCTCCTTGGGGTCAGACTGTACCACAGGATGAATTTAGGCTCTGTGTGAGTTCACAGGAGAGCCCCATGTGGGAGATTCTGCCACCCCAAGATAATAAGAGACATTAAGATAGTGTTCTAAGGTTTGCAAAGTACTTTAATTCTTGCTTTTAAGGAGTTAACACCCAAAAACTAATGCCATAAAAACACTTGAGTATAATGCTGAACAGTATATAATTAAGAACTAAATTACATAGTACAGAAATTATAAATACTATAGGAGTTCAAGAAAGGGAGTAGGATTAACATAGGTTGAATAATTGGAGATGTAAAAGAAGAGCTGGGAATAGACCAGGACCTTGAGGATGAGTAGGGCTTAGGTAGCGGGAGGGTAGGTGGGGAAGATATTACTAGGAGGGGAGATGGTTTAACCAAAAGTAGTGGGAATGAGTATGGTCTGTGCACAGAGCAGTAACAATGTTGGCCTGTCTGTAATAGAGGGTTCCTCTTGGTTAGCAGTGGGTAAATAAAATAAGGTGTGGTCAAATTATGGGGTGCCTTGAATGCTAAAGAGGGGTTTCAACCTGTAAAATGCAAAAACCAGGCATTACAGAAAGCTGCTTAGAAGAGTGCTGTGACAAAAGTGGTGTTTAAAGAACACTAATTAGGACGGCAATGAAATATGGGATGGACTAAAGCATGGAAGAGACTAGTCGGGGAGGTTTATTAGGAGGTTGTTGCAGTCATCCAAATGCAAAGTGATGAGAGCCTAGCATGAGGTGATTATGGTGGTGTTGGTGGTAGTGGGATCAGTGAAATGTTATTTCCATTTTTTTTAATTTATAGCTCATGATGACTATCTAGATGCAAGGATGAAGGAGAAGAATGAATCAAAGACTTCTCCAAGTTTTTGCCTGTGTAACTCGGAGAATGATAGTGCCATTAATAAGTAAGTTGAAGGGGCAAGGTTTTGGAAGGGTCACGGGGAATGAAGAGATTTGGGGTATGTTGGTAAACTGAGTGGAAATATCCAGTAGGCAGGTAGAGATAGAGTTATCACTACTTGGGGGAAAGGCACAAAAATAAGGAAAGCTTCACAAAACAATGCATTACCAAATAGCTGCATTAATCTACTAATGAATTTAATGTTTTTTTAAAAGACTGATTTTCAACAGAGTTGTATTGCTCTGTGAAATACAGATACTTCAGATTCTTAGTGCGGCAAGAGGGGGAGGTGATGAATTACACAAATTGTCAAGTTCACTTAGATTCTACCCAGCTAAAAATTCTAAAGCTTTGGCAACTCCCTTATTAAATCAGAGCTCTTTATTTGTTTATCTAGATTTATTGTACTCCTGGGAAGATTTCTGGAATGAATACAGAAGTCTGTTCTGTTTGATTCACCTTGTAGCTTTGGACTGCATGTGGATTTAAAAGTTAAAGCCTTTCATTCCAGGTTTTACATAACATGTCCTCTTCCATTCTTTATTAAGTGGAACTGTCCCGTTCAGGAAATGTTTTGAAGATGAATTATTCTCCATATGTATGACACAATGAGCTCTTTAGATATTCTAAACTGAAAATCCTTTTATACTTGCAAAGAGGCTAGAGGCATTTTTTTAAACTGAGGGAAAATGCAAAATATGGAAGTTATTTATGTTAATATAATCACAAATTAATTAGAATAAAACATACCATAAGTACTGAGTAGAACAGTAATTGAGGATTTTTGTTTTCCTTCTAGACTACCTAGTGAGCTTTCTACAGCAGCTCCATCCTTTAAAGTTAGCTCAGGCTCAGCCCAGCTGGTATTTCTTAAAGGTGTTAGTAAGTACTTAACACTTTGAACAGCCCTCCTTAGGGTGGGTGTAGGGCAGCCCTGAACTTCTAAAGAAGGTGCTAAACTTTCATTAACAACTTGTAATAGAAACCACAGTTTTTAGGGGCTAGTTTGATAGCCGTGGCTTAAGTATTTACCCTGCAGTTATTAGAAAGGAGTGAAAAATGCAAATTAATAAAATCCAATTAAAATTGTGTTTGTTTAGTATAATAGCAGCAAAGGATGTTGTAATGAATATAGAAAAAAACCACAAATACTAACAGTATAAATGTTTATTTAATAATAATAATAGCTAACTTTTATAAAGAGCCTACTACATGCCAGGCTCTGTGCTAAGCACTTTACAAATATCCCATTTGATACCCACAATAACCCTGGGAAGTAGGTGCTACTTTTACAGTTGAGGAAACTGAGACAAACAGAAATTAAGAGATTTGTCCAAGGTCAAAGAGCCAGTAAGTGTTTGAGGCTGGATTAGAACTTGGGTCTTCTTGACTCTAGGTCCAGTAATGTATCCTTTTTGGATAACTGTGGTTAATAAGTGGTTTTGTTGTTTAAAAAGAGATTGAAAAATAAATATAAAATTATATTATTTACTAGATTTCTTTCTAGGTATGTGAAATCAACAATTATTCTATCCTTAAGTCTATCTTGAATAGAAGATCTTAGAAATGTTACCGGATTGTAGCTGTTCAGAAAGCAATCAATAAATATTTATTAAACATTTACTATGTACCAGGTACTGTGATAAGCACTGATGATAAAAAGAAAAGGGGAGGAATAGCTCCGGCCTTCAAGAAGCTTCTATTCTAATGGGCTGGGGGAGGAGAGATATATAATATGTGGTATATAGGGATATACACACATAGATTTGGGACCAGCAATTGGGTGGCAAACAGTGAATTGAGTGCTGGGCCTGGAGTCAATAAGGCTCTTCTTCTTGAGGTCAAATATGGACTCAGACACTTCATTGCTGTGTGACCCTGGGCAAGTCACTTAACTCTGTTTGCCTCATTTTCCTCTTCTGTCATATGAACCAGAGAAAGAAATGGCAAACTACTCCAGTATCTTTGCCAACAAAACTCCAAAACTCATAAAAAAGTTGGACATGACTAAAAAACAATTGAACAACTTTGCAGTTGCAGCAATTAAGAAAGGCTCAATGTAAAAGGTGGTGCTTCAGCTAAGAATTGAAGGTAACTAGGGATTTTAAGAGGGAGACGTGAGTAAAGATTCATTCCTGGCAGAGGTAGCTGGCATGGGAACCAGTACAAAAACAGAATCACATGAAATGTAGGGTCTATAGGGGGACTTGAGCAAGTAAGCTACTGTGACTAGTTTACTGAGTTCAAAAAAGAGAAAATAAAGTGTAAAAAGATTGGAACAATGGGAAGGGGGTCAAGACTTAGAGCTTTAAATACCAGAGGAATTTGTATTTGATCCTAGAAGTTAATAGGGACCCAATGAAGTTGGGTGGAGGATAGAGTGAAGTGGGGAGGGGCTTATGGTAGAACTGGATAATGAGGTTCTGAACTAGGATAGTGTCTTTGCGAGTGGAGACAACTGATTGCATATGTGGAGTGAGGGAGAGTGGGAATGTATAGAATAACATCTAAGTTTGCAAATCTGAGTGACTTAAAAAGACAATGGTTTTGACAGTAATGGGAAATTTTCAGGGGAAAATGGGTTTTGGAAAGAAAGTTCTGCTTTTGACATAATGAGTTTGTGATATCTCTAGAAACTCCAGTTCTAAATGTCTTAATAGGTGGTTCATGATGTAGGACTAGAGGGCACAAAAGACTTTGGGGCTGGATTCAGGAGTTATTTGCACAGACATAGCTCATTGAACCTCTGGAAGCAGATGAAGTACCCAAGTGAGATCCCATTGAGAAAAAAAGAGAAAAGGACTCAATATGGAACCTTGGGCATATTCACAGTAAAGAATGAGCCAGATGATGAATGAACAAAAGAACTGAGAAGTGATCAGGTGGGAACAGAACCAAGAGAGAACAGTGTCTTGAAAACTCAGAAAGAAGATGATAGTAGTTATTAAATTTTAAAATTTTTGTTACTTTCCCCAGATTTAAGCTCTGTTGAGTTTAAATTCATTATCAAATGTCCTTAAAGTAGATTACAATTTAAAATATAAAATTCTCAATTGAGAGAACAGAAAACTAAGGCCAAAATACAATTGGGAGTTTAATCTAGGTTTCTAAGATTCTAACATTGTCTCTGAATCATTACTTAGCTGCAAGAATATACTTGTTCTATTTAGGTAGTGTAGTGGATAGAATGCTGAACCTGGAATTCAAATCCAGCCTCAGACAATTATCAACTGTAAATCACTTACACTCTGTCTGCCTTGGTTTCTCCAACTGTAAAATGAGGAAAATAATAGCACCTACTTTCAAAAGTTGTGAGAATAAAAATCTGTAGTGATATTTGTAAAATGCTTTTCAAACTTTAAAGTAGCTATCATTATCATTATTAATGAGACAGAAGTCAAATGACTTTTATACTTTTCATGTATTCAACACTATAGCAAAACTAGACTTCCTGTTTCCTAGCTAGGTTCCTCAATTCCCTAATTCTTTTTATTTACTCACATTGTTGCTTTCATCAAAATGACTTTCCTATCACGCCCTTTATCTCTATCAGTTCTATCAGCTTGAATTGAATGGTATTGTGAGCATCAACATAACATAGGGCTCTAGAGCAGTACAGTCATGATACTCATAGTTTGAACTCTGCCTTCCTTCCCTCCTCCCTCCCCTTATTCCCTTCCTCCCTTCCTTTCCATCTTAGTAACAGTTCTAAAACAGAAGGGCAAGGGTGAGGCAATTAGGATTAAGTGATTTGCCCAGGGTTGTACAGCTAGGAAGTGTCTGAGGCTAAAGCTGAGCCAAGGACCTCTCAATTCCAGTCCTAGCTCTCTATCTCCTGTGCCACTTAGCTGCCCCTGAACTCTTTCTACAGTGGTATAATTTATTCCGTATACTACTCTAGAGAGCACATGTTGGTGGGTCTCACTTTATGTAGGAAGGTTACAATAATTTTTCTAACATCAGAGTTAGCCCAACCAGCTATCTGACATCTCAACTCAACTATGAGATTTAATAGTTAATGTTGACTAGGTGACAACTTTTTATATTTGTACTATATGTAAATATTATTATCCTTTTGTTTTTAGAGATTTTGCCACTGCTGTTGATGTTAACCCTACTACAGATATATAAGAATGGATTTATTTGTGTTCATTGTTTTTGTGGATTCTTCTGGTCAGTGTCAAATGTAATTCCAACAGCTGGGTACTACTGATGTACAAGAGGAAGGAAAAAACATGTAAACTCTATTTTATTACTAAAAGGTCAAGTCATATTCATAGACCTGAATTATATGAATAATTTGGATTATTTTTTGAAAGTCTGAACCTTTGATTTTATTACTACTGAGAACTCTTGGTGAAGAATCTCCCTCTAACAGTACTGATCAGCAATTATTATATGACTTTTGGTATTAGAGCTGCTTGGAACACAAGGAAGTGATGACTTTACCAGGGTCTCTCTGTCCATTGTCATCTCATAGCATGTCATTACCTATATTGCCTCTCATGAATAATCAGTTCTAATAGAGTCAAACTAATATTGTTTCCAGATTTAAAATGCTTTAGTTTAAATTTCTTTTTACTTCTCTCCCTCTCTCCCTCCCCAAAGGTCTAAAATAAAACGAGACATGAGTTAAGTAGAAGATACTCAAGTTTTAAGCACGCTTTTTAAAAATCTTTTTTCATGTATCTGTATTTGAGTATATGAGATTGATGACAATGTCTTTGATAAAATGTTTTGGTAATGTCCCTGGGGAAAAAAAACCTGTTTGACCAAGAGTTAATGTTGCCTTTATGGAAACAACTAATATCCAGAGCTTATTATTCAAACCAAGAGATCCAGATTCAGAGAAGTTAGTATATTTGGCAGAATAAAATAGTGATAGTTTGTTCTCTTTGGTAAGATGTTGTACCAAATGAAGGGGCATTTAAAAATCAATTATTTAAATAATTAGTATATAAGTTTTTATTAATTAAGTACTTTTTGATATCTCACTATAACTGCCTACCTTGTAAATTTTTCTACAAAAAATCTTTGGGCTGCTAGGAGTGAAGACAGTTAACTATAAGAGTAACAAGTATTGCATACTACCAGTTGTTTGTTTTTTTCATACCTTTAGTTTTTGTATCATGGTCATTTCTGGATATTCAACACACATACACAAACAATTCAACCTGCAAATCCTCTCTTGTAACTCAAGAAAAACACTTGACCCAAAGAGATAATAAGGAAAAAGACATGTACAAAAATATTCATAGGTGCGCTCTTTATGGTGGCAAAAAATTGGAAAATGAGAGGATGCCCTTCAATTGTGGAATAGCTGACTAAATTGTGGTATATGTTGGTGATGGAATCTATTGTGCTCAAAGGAATAATAAAGTGGAGGAATTCCATGGAGACTGGAACGACCTCCAGGAATTGATGCAGAGTGAGAGGAGCAGAACCAGGAAAACATTGTACACAGATAGTGATACACTGTGGCACAATCGAATGTAATGAACTTCTCCATTAGTAGCAATGCAGTGATCCTGAACAACTAGAAGGAATCAACGAGAAAAACCACTATCCACATTCAGAGGAAAAACTGCGGGAGTAGAAAAAACACTGAAGAAAAACAACTGGTTGATCACATGGGTTGAGGGGACATGTCTGGGGATGTAGACTCTAAATGAACATCCTAGTGCAAACACCAACAACATGGAAATAGGTTCTGATCAAGGACACAAGCAATACCCAATGAAATTGCACATGGGCCGTGGGAAGGGTGGGTGGAGAGGAGGGAGGGAAATAATGTAATTATTGTAACCAAGGAATAATGTTCTAAATTGACTAAATAAACTAATTCAAATAAAAAAAAAACATGAATAAAACCAACTGATTCTATGATTATGTCTTATACTATATGCAGCATTCTATACACAAAGTTCCCTAGTTTTCTAATAAAATTAGAATTGGGGCATTTCTTTAGTTCTTTTCCCTGGGATCCATTATTTTAAAATGATGATGTTCATTTTTAAAATTTAAGAACCACTGCCAAAAAATAATTTCAAGTAGTAATCAAAAATTCAAAATGTGGGGGCAGCTGGGTAGCTCAGTGGATTGAGAACCAGGCCTAGAGACGGGAGGTCCTAGGTTCAAATCTGGCCTCAGACACTTCCTAGCTGTGTGACCCTGGGCAAGTCACTTAGCCCCCATTGCCTAGCCCTTACCACTCTTCTGCCTTGGAGCTAATACACAGTATTGACTCCAAGACGGAAGGTAAGGGTTTAAATTAAAAAAAAAATTCAAAATGTAAGTGGCTGTATTTGGTATATGGAAACCATGGAAAGTGTATATACATATATATACATACATACTCAATGAGTTAACAACTAAGGTAAGTTTAAGCATATCCTTAAAATACATTGTTTGACTAGCTTTATTGAAAATGTTGCCAATTTTATATTGCAGAAATTATAAGTACTATGTACATATTTAGTCAAAATAACCAAAGTATTTACTAATACATGTATTTTAGGTAAATAATGTCTATAATTGGTCATTCACATTAGTTACTAGTTCTATTATGGTAATTATGTATATATGTTTGATTAACAATGGAAACACCTTATAATCTTTAAAAACATTATATAAAAATTAGCTATCATTGTTATTTGCTGGACTAAAAAGGAAAGCATTCTCCAGCTTCCTTTGTAAAAAAAGAAAAAAAAAGATGATGAGGGGAATCTTATAGAATGATAGAAATATAACTAAACCGTTCATCATCAAATAAAGTTGTTAAAATGTTGATAGTTTACTATTCAAGTTTATCTTCATTAACTCAGTTCTCCTGTCTTTATAATTAACACTCTCCAATATAACCTTGTTTACTTTATCCTAATTTCCTTAAGAGATTTTGTAAGGCCATGTGTAGAGAAACCAACATTTATAATCATCAGGCACATTGGCTAAACCTGTCTAAGATTGGTAGGCCCAAAAAAGCAGTATGAGAAGTATTAGCAGACATTCTTGGATGTGTTTTCTCAGCCAGGCCTAGGAAACTCCTACCAGAAGTATTTGTAAATAGAATATGGCCCTATGAGTGTGTATATCTGACTATCCACTTGATTAATGAATATTAAAGTCATCTCAGTATCATTTCCAGAGTTTTCTAAGTAAATATATGTGAGAACAGTTAAGTAAAAATACAAGTAGAGGAATGATGAAACTACAAAAAGGCTAGAGCTATTTCAAAACTTATATATCCCTTTTGTCTTATTTGCTATTTGATAAATAAATAACATCTAACTAAAGAAGAACAAATTCACTACCATTATTTTGCTTAACATTCTAATTTCTCTGATTCTATATCTTAGTTTGAATAATGAATCCTAGGTATTAATCATTGCCATAATTAAAGGCAACATTCACTCTTGGTTAAATTGTTTTATTCAGGGATGTTAAAAAAAATTATAGGGGAGCAGCTGGGTAGCTCAGTGGACTGAGAGCCAGACCTAGAGACGGGAGGTCCTGGGTTCAAATTTGACCTCAGACACTTCCCAGCTGTGTGACCCTGGGCAAGTCACTTCACACCCATTGCCTAGCCCTGACCACTCTTCTGCCTTGGAACCAATACACAATATTTATCCCAAGACGGAAGGTGAGGGTTTAAAAAAAATTATAGGAAATAGCAACCAAAAACAGTGACATAAAAGGGCTGAATATATTTCAGATAAAAGACCGCCATTTTGTGTGATGTGTCAAATCCCTTTTTGACGCGGACTGTTTGCACTATTTAAAGAAAGTATGCCTAGAGCAGTTATGGGGTTCAGTTGATGGAGAGACATTTCTAGGGACAAGAAGTTCTGAGTTCAAAAACCTGGACTCAGATTCTTCCTACCTGTGTGACTCCAGACAAATCACTTAATCCCAACTGCCTAATCCTTACCACTCTCCTGCCTTGGAACCACTATTTAACTGTTGATTCTAAAATGGAAGGTAAGGATTAAAAAAAAAAAGAAGCAAATATGCCGGCTTGTTCTTTTAATTCCGGCCTCTTCAGGTAAATGTGAATATTTCTGTTCTGTGTTCCTGTCTTCTTTATCACCATCCTTACTGGGATTAAAGACACATGACTGATGACCTTGGAGCTCTGCTAAAGGCAAGGACGCTCGCCCATTCCCTTCACTTTTCATTACTAATGGATACTTCCCTCTAGTTAAATATGGATATTTTTCTCATCGAGCGGTAGATGATGACTTAACATTTTGCTGAGAACAAGGAGTGAGCTCCACATTATATGCACTACAGAGATAGACACGGTTCCAATTGGCTCCTAATCTAAGTAAAGAAAAGAAAGCTTTGGTGGCTGAAGACAACAGTTGTTTGCTGCTGCTCCTTTGGAGAGAGATCTGGAGCTGGGAAGTCCAGGACTTACATGTAAAACTGTGGTGTGCCCTGCTCTCGTTAGACTTTCAACATGCCAAAATACCAACTGTGGAGGGGCCCCAGAGGACGAGAACACCCGAAAGAAAGAGATCGGGCCTCCCTTTGCTGAGCCCCTCTCTACGGTCCGGAGAGGCGAGATGGAGAAAGCACAAATCCCTGGGAGAATAGCCTGAGGTATGAAAGCAGTCTGGGTTATATTAAGAAACACTGTAGCCGACTGCCACGCAGTGCTCGCTGTGCCTTGTCAGAAACAATCAATGCAGAACATTCTACCGACTCCCGAGAGACCTTTTTATTGTAGCAATCTGTGTCCTGAAGCAACCGTATGGGGACAGCGCTCCGAGATGGATGTACGCCCCGACCTCCCCTTGAAGCTTAGCTCTTGGGCAAGTGACTCCCCTCTGTGAGTCTCGGCTTCTTCATTTAAAAAGTGAGGGAATTTGGCTCAGGTGACCTCTACGGTCTCTGTGCTATCACTCCGACTGTGGGGACATTTTCGGGCTCGGTGACTGTCGGGAACTGGACAAAATTCAGTCAATGCAGCACTATAAAAGTGATTAGCACCTCCTCCACGAATTAGCTTGGAAACTGAGTCAGATTTTTTTCCTGTTATTTCTGACACAGTAAAGTGACATTACATTACCCCTTCTTTTTAAAATGACGGTAATGGAATTTTGACTATCTAAATCAAGCAATATTGCCTGAGTTTCTCCACCATACATGTTAACAAAACTATCATCATGCTTAACTAACAGACAAAATGATTAGGAATGGAAAGGACCTTGAAAATCACTCACTTTTGTACTTGAGAAAGAGATTTACATGAAGTGACTGGGTAGGTCAGCTAATTAATTAATTGTAGGATTCTAGGCTCACAGAGTTGGTGCTGGAAGGGACCTTAGAGTCAGTGAGGCTAACTCATATACCCATTTTACAGATGTAACTGAGGCTCACAGAGGACAAGGGAATAATTGCCCAAGCTCTCACGGCTAGTAATTGTCTGAGGTGAGATTTGAAACCAGGTTTTCCTGACTAACAGAAAGGGTAGGACTAGAACTCAAGTCTTTACCCTAAGCTACAGAGCTCTTTTCTATTATAGCATCTTTATAGAAAAGTTATTCAAATTTTTTGATTCAATGCTTTATTTCTTGATCATGAGTAAAACAAAGGACACATTTTTATTCCATTTTTAATTCCATATAATTAATACTATTTCTTAATAATATTGGTTACTGCCACTAATTATATGATGAACTATCATATAAAATGATTGCCTAATTGAGTTTATATATGAACAGGAATAGGAAATAAGCACTTCTATAATGCTTATTATGTACCAGGCACTATGCAAAGCACTTCTATAAATATCTTATTTGATCCTCATAACCCTGCTAGTTAAATCTGTTATCCCCATTTTAGAGTTGAAGAAACTGAGGCAAAAATGAGGTTAAGTGACTTGCCCAGGAACACACAACTAGTCATCAGGATTTCATATTTGAATTTAGGTTTTTGTCATATCCAGGGTTCTATCCACTGTACCACCAGCTACCTCTTATAGTGATAGGGTTAGAGAACTCTTGGATAAAGACATTCCCTCTATCCATTTGGACTGGCACCTTAAGGAAAAATTTAGGTGTATTCCAGGCAAAAGTCTGTAAACATTTAATTAGGTAATTCAGGCAAAACCTTCTTTTTTTTTTCCCCTGTTATTTGTAGCTACATTACACCATATAGTACTATTTGAAAGCCGAGATTACAAATTACATATTTTGATTCTGAGATACTGCTGTACTTTGAGGACTAAGACAGGCCGACTGGAGATTTGTAACTTTTTAAAAAAAATGAATTCCAAGGGTTTTTGAAAATTGTATTTAAATTAAATCTGTAACTACCCTTATTTAGCTTCAGTTTACTAAATACTTCTATCTCATTTTCAATTTTAATTTCCAGAAAAACAATATGATTGAAAGAGACTAAGGAAAGATTTCTCCAGGTTGTCAGATTCCATAAATTCTTTCTTCTAAGTATATGCTTTGGGATGTATATGTATGCATAATGGCCTTTCATTAGAAGGAAAATGTGAGTAGTTGTCCTCTGTGCTTTTTTAAGACTATGTGGTTGTTCCCTAGGCACAATCCTTTCTGTAAGAAGTCTCTACATACAACAATTCATATAAAGTAAAGTTTTTGACTCCTGAATAAATGCTGAAGTTTGTCTGAACTTTAAGAATAGGTAGATGAGGAAGCAGCTTGGTGGCCCAATAGATTGAGAGTCAGGGTCAGAGCCAGTTCAAATTTGGCCTCAGACCCTTCCCAGCTGTGTGACCCTGGGTAAGTATTTAGCCCCCATTGCCTAATCCAGTGATGGTGAACCTATGGCATGGTGCCAAAGATGGCAAACAGAATACTCTCTGTGGGCACTCGGCCACTTTTCCTGCTTCCTCCCCCAGAGTTTGTTACTACAAATGCAGAGGGACACCCCTCACCCTCTCCACTGTGCATTTTTTCACATCACCCACCCCTCATGGGAGCACTTCCTCCTTCCCCTATTTGGGGCAAGATGGGGTAGGGTGGGTCACTCCATCCCTAGTCGAGGGCCAGCACAAAACTTGGTCTGGGGAATGGGGTATGGGTGGGTCTGGGCACTCTGTCTGTAAAAGGTTCACCATCACTGGCTTAGTCCTGCCTTCCATTCTTTTGCCTTAGAACCAGCATTGATTCTAAGACATAAAGGAAAGGTTAAAAAAAAAAGACTGGGAAGATTAATGAAATAATTTTAGACCTCTAACACCATAGACCTCTAACAGTCTTCTATATTCATCTGAAAGTTTTCAGAACCTTAGATAACAGATACAGCAAATACTAAAGATAGAAATCCCATACTTATCACTAATATCTGATACTTGTGAACCACCAGCATGATGTACTTGTACTTGTACAGACATAACACTTTTTTTCATAACAGAGTGTTACACCATGAGAGAAAGAGAGAAACATTAGAATTAGAGTTATGGGATTTTAATTTTTCAGTTTAATTTCATAGTTGCTACAATTCACAAGAAGGTCATCGCTGATGCATAACAATTAAGTAGCCATTCTAAAACACAAAACCTAGAGAAGGCGATTGGTCTTCTCTAATTTTTAATCAAATGATAGCAGTTTTGGAAATGAAGCTGAGAATTCCCAAGATTATAATCCATGCTCAGAACTGATTCATTCCATTTATAATCCTGCCATTGGACTACCTTTAAACAACTGATATGATATTTAACTGAATTTGAAGTCAGAGGAATTGGATTTGGATCCTGCTTTTAAATATATACATATATATATATTCCACCTGTGGGACCCTGGGGAGATGGCTTCTCCTTTGTAGATCTCAGTTTCCTCATCTACCAAATAAAGGGCAAGAACTAGACGATCTTTTCTAGTTCTGAATGTGCTAGGTAGCCTAGTGAATAGTGTGTTGGGCCTGGAGTCAGGAAGACTCATCTTCATGAATTTGAATCTGGCCTCAGATACTTTCTAGTTGTGTGATCCTGAGCAGGTCACTTAACCCTGTTTGCCTCAGTGTCCTCACCTGTAAAAATGAGCTGGAAAAGAAAATGGCAAACCATTTTTGCAAACAAACAAACAAAACACAAATAGGGTCACAAAGAGGCAGATATGAGTGAAAAATGTCTGAAAAGGACTGAGTCTATGATCTATGACCCCCCCAAAAGTAGAATATACCAACATTATTGTAATAAATACCACAACTATCCTCTTTCTAGGCTCATCAATCGATTATAAATTAAGCATTAAAGAGAATGAGCAGAGAATGCAATGTTTTCCTTAATTTAAGCTTCTCATGGCATTAAGTAGAAAACTTTGTTTTTAATTACAAGTAAAGTATCTTTGAAGAACTGGAAAATAAGAAGTATGATATAATAAATAAAAATAGTTCATTATTTGATATATTGGTATCTTATACTGCCTTAGGAGAGGGCAGTCATTATTTTGAATATAAATTTTCACTGAACAATAGTAGATATAAAAGAGCAAGTAAATATGATTATATGACCACATGGCATCCTTGGGGGGGGGGGCTTTACAAAATAAAATCTATTATCAGTTTGTTTTGATGGGATTTCCCTCTTTTACTCAAAAGTTAATTGCTGCAAAAAATTCTATTTCAATGAGGGTTCCATTAGCTGGTTTGTGTTTAATCAAAGTTTTTTTTTTACACATGAAAGCAATTTGAGTACTTTGGAAGGAGGAAATTGTGTTAAGTCTAATGTATTATTTTGAATTTGCAACTTGGATAAATGTGATAATCTCATTCTAAGAGTACAGGCCTTAACACTAATTGTTGATGGAATTGTGAACTGATCCAACCATTCTACAGAGCAATTTGTAACTATGCTCAAAGGGCTATCAAACTACCTGGCAATGATTATTACTAGGCCTGTATCCCAAAGAAGTCAAAGAAAAAAGAAAAGTACCTATATGTACAAAAATATTTATAGCAGCTCTTTTTGTGGTGGCAAAGAATCAGAAATTGAGGGGATACCCACCATTGGGGAATGGCTAAACAACTTGTATGTGATTGGGATGGAATACTATTGTACTATAAGAAATGACAAACAGGATTCTTTCAGAAAAACCTGGGAAGATTTCCATGAACTGATGCAAAATGAAGGGAGCAGAACCAGGAGAACATTGTAACAGCAGTATTGAATGATGATCAACTATAAATGACTTGGCTATTCTCAGCAATATAATAATCCAAGACAATTCCAAAGGTTTGATGATAAAAAATAATGTCTACTTATAGAGAAAGAACTAATAGCATCTGAATACAGATGGTAGCACACTTTTTAAACTTTATTTTTCTTGTTTTTATGGGAGGGGGAAATCTGTGGGCTTTTTTATAACATGGAAATGTTTTGTTTGACTTTACATGTATTTTCTATATCAAACTGCTCACCTCAAGGGGGGGGAGGAGAGAATTTGGAACTCAAAATAAAAAAAAAATGACTGTTAAACATTATTTTTATATGTAATTGAGAAAAAATAAATTTAAAAGGATAAATAACAAGGCAGTAAGATGGCTAAGTGGATAGAGCCAGGCCTGGAGACAAAAAGTCTGACCTCCAATACTTCCTAGCTTTGTGACCTTGGCCAAGTCACTTAACCCCAGGTACCTAGCTATTACTCCTCTCCTGCTTTGGAACTGATATGCAATATCAATTCTAAGACAGAAGGTAAGAGCTTAAAGAAAAAAAGAGTCTAGGACTTAGCTAGGTATATTACAATAAACCACTGACAGGATAGAAATCTCACAATTTATAGGAAAGTACCTAGAAAAACTTAAATTGTTGCCAAACCTCAGTTGATAAGATTTTCAATAAATGTAGCTGAAGGGATAACCAAAAAAAAAAGGGGGGGGGGTTGGTTTTCATATTTTGCCTCAGCTATCTTTAGTTATAAAGTGAGTGGGGCAGTTGGATCAATAAATTGTATTATCTAATAGATTGTATGACATATTTGTCAAAAAGTATTGGCTGGTTTTGCTATTATTATCTTTCACTTAGGGTTTTTGCTAGTGGGGAATGGAGACAGGTCATTCTGGCTTGTAGCAAATCATGTAATATGCTCTGTATCCCTTTCAATCCACCATACATTTTTATAAAAAAGAAAATAAAGTAAAATCCTCATATTTTGAGTGCCTAAAACTGCATGTTTAGAGATATATTGATATACATGCCTTATCTCTTCTTTTTTTTCTTTTTTCTTTTTTTTTACCTGAGTATTGGTTCCAAGGCAGAAGAGTGGTAAGGGCTAGGCAATAGGGGTTAAGTGACTTGCCCAGGGTCACACAGCTAGGAAGTGTCTGAGGTCAAATTCAAACCCAGGACCTCCCATCTCTAGATCTGGCTCTCAATCCACTGAGCTACCCAGCTGCCCCCTTATCTCTTCTTTTTGATAAGGAAGAAATGGTGTTTTACGGAAGAAATGGTGTTTTACCCACTTTAGGATCACAGGATTGAGGCTAGAAGAGACCTTAGAGACGTTAAGTTCTAGGATTCTTAACCTTTGGGGGGGTGGGGTGGTATAAGACCTCTCTGGTAGTCAACCTGGTGAAGTCTATGGACCCTTTCTCAGAATAAAGTGTTTAAATAATTGAAGGAAATGCTCCATTTTGGTTAGAGGTTAATATAAATTAAAATGGAATATTTTTCCCATCCAAGTTCACACAGCCCTTAAAATTTATCCATGGATCTCTTTGGGGTCTGCGGACCCTTGGTTAAGAATCCCTGATCTAGTTCAGGCCTTTTATTGTAGAGACGGAGAAACTGAGGCTCACAGAAGGGAAATGATTTGCTCAAACCGACACAGATTGAAAGTAATAGTCAGAATTTGCCCTGGGATGCTCTGACTCCAAATCTCTATATTCCATTGTTCCTTTTTCTATCCCTTGCAGCACTTAGAGAATACCTTGGCACCTAAAACCCATTGCACATATTTATTGAATTGAATTGACATTGGGACTTGTCCTGAAGGGGAAAACAAATGACAAAAGTAAGCAAATATACATGTCTCAGATCTCTCTCTCTCTCCTTCTTCCCCAATCCCCCCCCCCCCCCCTTTGTCTGTCTGTCAACCATTTGGCTGAGCCATGAGCATCGAATGTCGGGATGGCCTAGTCCAGCTATCTCCCGTTACAGATAAGGAGAGGCCTCTCTCTCCCTCGCAGCTTTCTTCCTTCTTCTCTCACCAGCACCAGCAGGCACGTTCCCTTCTTTGCCCCCTACATGCGCCGCAGGCTATTTTAATAAACTTTACAGACGTCTCTGAGCCTAGTACTACAGATGGGAAGGATGTTTTTAAATGCATACTTAGAGCATTGTGTCCATTGTTGTATCAAGTCACATTTGAGACAAGAATTGCTCTCTTTGGCTCTCCCAGTGATAACACGATGGAAATCACGGCTATTAATAATGAGAGAGTGAAGGTAATTAACAAAGTAGTTATCTGTGTGCCAGAATAATAATTTCAAATGCAGCTTTCTGATGACACCTACATAGTTTTGCCATGAACACTCTGGCCTGATGTTCACGTGAGGTCTCTTATCGCAAAGGGGTCTTAGAGATCATCCGGTCCATCTCCGTCATTTTACAAATGAGGCCCAGAGAAGTCAGTGACTTACCCACAGTGACACAGGTTCCGGGTAAAGGGCAAAGCTGGGTTTGGACCCTGGGCCTCTGACCCCAAAGCGGGGCTTCCTTCCAGTGCATCACACTTCCTAGATGTTGCCAACAAATGTATGCAATCAATTTACAGTATAAATTAATACTGACGATGGTAATCCAGAACACATTTATTATGGTATTGGGACTAGAGACTGCCATATTATTATTGACAATGAGCTCATCAGTGAGGGTACTTGTACCGGAGCCCCCTTTGGTTTGACAGATGGTCTTCTAGGATGAATATGGCCAACATCAGCTTTTTTTAAACTCCTCCCTTCTGTCTTAGAATAGATACTACGTGTGGGTAAGGGGCCAGGCCTATGGGGTTAAGGGACACACAGCTAGGAAGTTTCTGAAGTCAGATTGAACCCAGGATCGACTGTCTCCAGGTCTGACTCTCTATCCACTGATAACCCCTCGAGCGTAGATAGGCTAAATGTAAAACAGCAGATATGAAATATATCACTAGGCCACTTAATGGGACCTGCTCAGAGCTCACCTCTCCCAGCGCTGGTGGGGAGAACTTGCAGACTCCACCATATTTCAGTGAGGTATTAGTGTAAGACTTTAGTGGCTATCAGCATTTTGAGCCCTATTTTTACTGTCAAATAAAACCTTTAAGATTTTCCCTAATGAATGGAAGGAAACAAGTATTTATTGACAGGTACTGTGTTAAGAACTTTACAATTATTATCTCATTTGATCCTCACAATGACCTTGGAAAGCAAGCACTATTATTATCCCCATTTTACTGTTGAGGAAACAGAGGCAGCCTATGAATGAGTGACTTTGCCCAGGTTACATAGCTAGTGAGTATCTAAGGATGGATTTCAACTCAGGCCTTCTTGACTCCAGGCTCACCACTCTATTCACCTCACTACCTCACACCATCATGAATCATCAATCCAAGTCTGCCTCATCTTCCACATGGGTAATTGATTCTCTAAAACTTACAGTTACTTTTCTAGTTTGGGTTTTTTTGGGAGACTGTTTTTTTTTTTTAGTCCATCCTTCCAAATTGTGAATATCCATCTTTCTTCTCAATCTGATGCCTAACATACTAGCTTTCCTGTCTCTTCTTGGTTCCATCTTCTAATGTGCTAAGTATTTGTCTTCTGTGTCTGCATCTAACTTACTAACAAATTTGTTGAACAAAGCAAGGCCAAGTTCAGAGCCTTGCAAATATTCTTTTAGATTGTTTTTGATTCATTGATCAACACTCTGATCAAAATTGTTTAATCAAATATGGGGTTCCTAATTATTCTATGGCTAGCCCACATTTCTTCATTTTGATCAAGAAGTTTTGTCTTCTCATCATTTTTACTGCCTTGTATTTTTCCATACTACAATCCACTTGCATGCCATCACTTAAGGTCTTCATGATTTTTTGATGTTTTATGAAGCTACATTTTGTATGTTTAAGATAGATTAGCAAATAACTGCCCATGTGATCTTCACCATCACTTTTATCTTAAAGCCATGATGACTAACATTTCCTGAAACTTTCAAACCTTGGGGAGGGAAGACTTACCATACATGAACAGATTTTAGTGTTGTAATCAAATAAAATCTGACATATGTAATGCATAATTATTATTATGCTGCACAGTAATTAGGCATAACTGGTAAACAGTTTACATAAATGACTATAATTAAAAGGACTGTAATTAGTATTACTTTTTACACAGTCAGACAAGACATTTCTAGGGTCAGCTAGGGAAATGTGGAAGGGGATTTAGGAGGAGTAGGAAGTTAGCCTCTTTGAAGCTCACTTCACCTATAACCTAGAGGAACCCACATGGCCAGGCTTCCTGGTTTATATCATGTAAGAGATGTCTATCCAGGAGATAAGTCCCAGAGCATTTCTGTTCCCTCTTATAGTGGCCAGGGAACCTCAGGCTCCTGCCTTGCTAAATCAAAGAGAGAGAGGAAGCTAGGTGGCTCAGGACAGAGCCAGGCCTGGAAACAGGTCCTTGGATCAAATCTGTCCTCAAGTACCTCCTAGAGGTGTATCCATGGCCAAGACACTTAACTCTAATTGCCTAGGTCCTGTGGCTCTTCTAACTTGGAACCAATACTTAGCATTGATTCTAAAAGAGAAGATAAGTATTTTTTTAAAAATAACAATCAAAATAAAATAAATCAAGGAGAGAGAGGGATACTGTTCTGTTCTTCTACATCCCAATTTAAAAGAATATACTCAGATAAACCAGAGTTGGAATTACCATGTTAAATTGTAAAATGTAAAACAGTCCACCCTCAAAACTCAAACTACCAAGCTACATTAGTGGAAATTAAAGTAAAAAAATAAAATAAAACAATATAAATCAATGAGCAGATTTGGAAAGCTCAGGCAGACTTCAAACAGAGCAGCAATCATGCTAGGCCAAGCTAAGTTTATGGAACTATAGCTAGACAGAAGAGTTTATAAATTAACTACCATACAGCTCTGGGATGGGGGAATTTTTTTTGGAACCTTCCATTATTGACATTTTTTCTAAATTTTTATATTTTTCCCTCTCTCCCCTCCCACCACATAAACCTTAGAAAATATACTTTGAAGGTCTGAAATGTGAGAAAAAAATAAAAAAGAATCATATACTTACTTGGGAAGTATCTCAGAGAGCAACTAAACCAAAAGCTTGATCAAATTAAAATTGCTTACAGTGTTCTAAAGAAATCATCCAGAATTTTTGCTGATCCATTGATTTCCACTGATGTCCACTGATGGAACTCATGGCCCATGAAGGCAATCTATTCCACTAGAGAACCACTAATGACTGTTAGGAAGTGGTTTTTTTTTTTTAAGCCAAAATTCCCTATTTTACCCACTGTGCCTAGCTTTGCTTTCTGAAACCAAGGAGAAGCAATTTAATCCTTCTTCCACATGGTAGATTTTCAAATATTTGACATGGTTGGGATTAACATAAACACCTTGAAGCAGGGACTCTGTCTTTGTCTTTGCATTCTCTGCACCTGAGCATAGTACCAGGGGCAAAATGAACACTTAGTAAGTATTTGTTGAATTGAACTGAGTATCATGTGAGCAGCAAATGGCAAAATAAATATCTTGCACACATTTTTTCAACTGTAAACCTTAAAATAAAGAAATACCATGCTAGAAATAGATTCTACAAATAAGACAAAAACCTCCCTTCTCTCCAACTTCCCATTCAAATGTTCTACTTGAATATTTAAAGATCTCATTTCAATACCTGTTCTTGCCCTCTGACTTCATGTGCCTAAAGCAATGAGCTCAAGCAAACTCTCAGGCTTCTAGATGGGGTCCAGCTAAAGCATTTCCCCCAGCTACAGTGATTTTTCCTGAGCACCCTACTCCCCCATCCTAAAAGAAATGGAAGACATTGACTCTGCTCAAGCTTGCCATGGAAAAGAAGAAAAGGGAAGAGGGACTCAAGCAGGCTGAAAATGTGTTTGGAGATACAAGCTAACTGGGAAGAGGACACTAAGTCTGATGAAAACAAGAAAAGTCCACTCCTCCAAAAGGTTATTCACAGCAAGAGCCCAGACTGGCTGGTCCATAAATGCCCAATGTAAAGAGACAGAGGCCATAAACAGCCATCCTAAGTGTTCCATGAATCAGTGAAAGGAGCTAAGCTAAAATGTGAGAATGACTGAGAAAATAAAAGCTGAAATATAAAACGAAACAAACAAACCTATAAAAGCGTTGTTTCAGAAGATAAGCAACGGAAGATCCTCCCCCAAACAGAAGGAACAATGAGCATAGCTTCAAAAAGAAAGCAAAGTAGTTTTAAAAAATATTATATTAAGAAAAGTGAGTAAATATTGCCTGATAAAAAAAGTGAATGAATCAATGAAAAAAGAGGAAAAAATAGTAGATAGAACCTTGGGGACTCCCAACACACTGTGGAACAATAAAGAAACTATAAAATGGCTTAAAAGATAAAATAAATTCATAAAATAATTGAATTAAGTTAACTGACTTAATTAAAATAATGAAATAGAGTTCTTTCTGACCCAATGCTCATTTAATATTTCCACTCATTGTATTCTCCTTCCTTTGACATTAAAAATTCCATCACCAGAACCTACCAGTAGCTACATCAAAACATTTATTTAGACCAATAGTTAACATTTAACACTGACAAAATTCTAACAGCTGACATTTAGTGCTTTAAATTGTACAAAGCACTTTATATGTCCTTTCTTCTGAGTCTCCAATGATTATTCTCATTGTTATAGATAAGCAAACTGAAGCTTAGAGAGTTTGTCACTTGTCTAGGTTCAATATGACTAGTAAATGTGAGAGGTAAAATTTGAATCCAGGACTTCCTTATTCTAAATTCAGTTCTCTTCATTCTGTATTATATCCTTTACTCTTTAGAAACTAACTCATTTCTGTCAGGGCATCAACAGTTCTCTGGTTTCAGAGGATTGGAAACTTAGAACTAACTTTAGTTTTTTTCCCCCTATCTTTTGCATCTAATCTCAAGTTTCATTGTTGTTTCTTCATTCAAAAGTCTTCAAATCTTTTCCTTTCCAAATTTCATGCTATAACTGCTGGATTTCACCAGTTACATACATCTAGATGACTGCAGCAGCCTCCTAGCTGGTTGTGTCTCTTATTGCTCCTCTTCCCTAATCCATCTTGTATACAGAGACTGACAAATCTTACTACTAACTTAAAATATTAAAACATTACTTCATGTCACCTGCTCAAGAACTGATGACCTATCACAGTACATTTAAATTCCTTTGACTGGCTTTAAATGTTTTCATAAATCTAGCCTTACCCTAGTTATTCAATACACCCCAAAATACAACATACATTCTAATCAGGCTGATTTTCTTAGCTATTTCCCAATATAATATGCTCAATCTTACCATTCTGTCTTTGTTAATTTGATTTTCTTTTTCTGAACTATAGTTCATCTTCTGTTGTGCCTTCCCCAAACTTAACAGTTCTTTAAGACTTGGATAAGTTTCTTTCTTCCTCTCAGAAAAAAAAAAATCCCCTTCTTCCTTCCTATTCTTCCACATAAAGTTGTAGAATTTTAGAGATGGAAGGAATTTTAATACCAATCTTCAATCAATCAACATTTATTCCCTACTATATGCCAAACACTGTGCTAGCTGGATCTTTCTCTAGGACATACCCACTAACCAAGAGAGTCTAAGAGTCTGTCCCTGGCCTTCATCTCTTTTCCCTCCCTACTATCTCATCTGGTGATCTCATCAGCTCCCTTTTCCCCCTTCCCTCCCTCAAGATCATATCTATGCAAATGATTCTCAGATCTATTGATCCAACCCTAACCTTTCTTCTGGTCTCCAGTTTCCTATCACTGTCTCCTGTTATAGATCTTGAACTGGATTGGATGGCCCTTAGATAATGTAAACTCAACATGTTCAAAAGATCTTTCCCACTCTCTTCTGAATTTCCCTATTACTAGTAAGGATCCCACTATTCTCCTAGTCATCCAGTCTCAGAATTTTAGTTGTCATCCTGGATTCCTCACTCTCACTTACTCAAACATATATCCAATGTTTCCACATCTTGTCATTTCAGCCTTCACAATCTTGATCCTATAAGTCATCCCTTTCTCTTCTCTGACACTGTCACCACCTTGGTGCAAGCCCTGTATCACTTCATTCTTAGGAATGTTGCAATAGCCTCCTCTTTGGCCTCTCTGCTTCAAGTGTCTTCCCTCTCCCATCCACCCTACATTCAGCTATCAAACTCAAATGGTTTCCTATTGTCTCCAGGATCAAATATAAGATCTCCTGTTTGGCTTTTAAAAACCTTCATAGCTTGACTGCTTTCTACCTTTACAGTCTTCTTATATTTTATTCCCTTCCATATACTCCAAAATCTAGCTACTGTTTTACATTTTACTGTTCCTTGTATATGGTTCTCCATCTCTGGACTTTGTGACTTTTTGCTGGCTTTCTTCCCAGACTTAAAATGCCCTTCCTCCTTACCTCACCTCCTGGCTACCCTGACTTTTATTTATTTATTAGTTCTATTTATTTATTTTTAAAAACTCTTACCTTAGAATCAAAACAAGTACTAGTTTCAAGGTAGAAGAGTGATAAGAGCTAGGCAATTCATGTAGAGCAACTTTTCCAGGATCATACAGCTAGGAAATGCCCAAGATTTGAACCCAAGCCCCCTGACTCCAGGTCTGGCACTCTGGCATTCTATCCAATGAACCACCTTGCTGGTTCCTCCTCCCTGACTTTCTTCAAGACTCAATTCAACAAATTATATGATGGTGATGGAATACTATTGTGCTGTAAGGAATGATGAGCAGGAAGATTTTAGAAAAAGCAGGAAAGACTTATGTGAATGCAGAGTGAAATAAATGGAACCAGAAGAACACAGTAAAATAGTAATAGCAAAATTGTAGGATGATCAACTGTGAAAAACCCAACTACTCTCAGCAATACAATGATCCAGGACAATTCTGAAGGATTCATGACAAAGAATGCTACCTCCGAAGAAAGAACTATTGGAGTCAGAATGCAGATCAAAGCATGCAATTTTTCACTTTAGTTTGTATTTTTATTTTGGAGTTTGGGTTTTATATGAGTATTCTCTTACAATAATGAATAATACAGAAATAGCTTTTGCATGATAATACTGTATAACTCAGATCAAATTGCTTAATATCTCCAGGATTGGGGAGGGAAAAGAGGAAGGGAGACAATTTGGATCATATAACTTCAGAAAAATTATATAGAAAATTTGTATTACATGTAAATGGGAGAATAAAATATCCTTTAAAAAATTTTCACTTCAAATCCCACCTTCTGAAAGAGGGCTTTCCAAGATCTCCACCCCTCATTAGAGCCTTTCCTCAGAGATTCCTTCCCACTTTATCATGTGTATCTTGAATGAATATAAAGGGAGTTGTTTACATGTTGTCTCCTCTAATACAAAACTAGAGCTCCTTGAGGGCAGGGCCCATGTTTTTTCTTTCTTTTAATTTGAAGTGCTTAGCACAATGACTGGAATACTGCATATGTTTGATAAACATAGGTTGACTGGTTATGTTAGGCTCAGATGATAACAATTCTCATTCTCACAGAGCTTACATTCTATCAGAGGGATGAATAAATGTAACCTACTACTAGAAAGAATAAAACTAGTCAGGATGTATTTACTCTTTTCTAGTCCCTCTTCCCCTTTAGAAGGTCAGAATTGAATCTTCTCAGGCCACACCTATCTCCTCCCAAGGAGTGTTTTCTGGGTGTAACTTCTCTTTGGTCACAATTCTTTCTTCCTATCCCCACCTCTCTCAATCTGGGGCTGGAGATTTAATTAGTCATACTCTGTTAAAACAATTTGCTAACTTTTAGTTTAGGCAAAATATGCAATAATAACCCTTAGATCCATATATCATTCCCCCACTTTATATTATTCTTTGTACTTTATGTTAGAAAAAATATCTAATAAAATTTCTGAAGTTCAGAGTCTCCAGGTAGGAAAATTCTGACCTTTCAGTCAGAGGTTTTGTCTCTCTGCCAAATCTAAATTTTGCATATTTACAGGTTACCCCTAACTTCCTCCATTCCCCTTTTCTTGGGGTGGTCAACATATACAGAAGTATATACAACATGTACATACAACATACAAGACTTCAAGATAGATCATGGGTTTTTATATGAAACAAAATAATTATAAAGGAAGTAATTTAGATGACTGCTACTGATGAAAGGTAGAGATTAAAGAAGAGAAGGAATGCAAACAGCTTAAAGGAACATGTGGTGAAAGAAAAAAATGGAATCTGACAATGATATCTGGATTCATAGATTACATTTTGGAAAGGATTTTGAAAATTTTCTGGAGTTAGTGGAAAGAACTAACAGAGTTTGGGATTTTAGTCCTGGCTATTTTACAATTTTAGGCAAGCCCACAGACTCTCTCTTACTCACCTTCCTCATCCTTATAAATATAAGAGTGGAATAAACATCTAACAAAGATCCATTCTGGCTCTAAATTCTATATATGTTTCTGAAATGGCATCTTCATGGTTCTTGTCTTTCTTGATCTTTCTGTAGCCTTTGTGCCTGATAATTACCTTCTCCTCTTGTATAACCTTTCTCATCTGAATTTTTATAATACTGTTTTCTTGTGATGGTTCCCCTCCCTATCTGACTACTTTTTTTTTTTTAAACCCTTACCTTCCATCTTAGAATCAATACTGTGTCTTGGTTCTAATTAAGTGACTTGCCCAGAGCCACACAGCTAGGAAGTGTCTGAGGACAGATTTAAACCCAGAAACTTTCATCTTTAAGCCTGGCTCCCAAACCACTGAACCACCTCACTACCCCTTTGATTACTCTTTAACATCTCCTTTGCAATGTTTTCATCTAGTCTATGCCCATTAACTGTGAGATATCTGAAATGTACAAGCTGAACCTTCTTCTCATTTTAGGCTGTCTCAGTTGATGATTATTTTACCTTCTGTGGGTCCAACTATGCTGATTCACAAATTAATATATCCAGTCCTAGTCTCTCTCCTGAGAATTCTACACCTCCAAATATCCTTTGGATCTTAAACTAGATGTTCCATTGAAATCTCAAAATCAAAATGTCCAAAACAGAATTAATTACATTTCCTTCCAAATCCTTTCCTCTTCCAAACTTCCCTGTTACTGTCAAGATACCACCATCTTCCTAGTCACACAGACCTGCAACCTCAGAGTCAACCTTAGCCTCTCACTCACTGACTCCACATTCAACATCTATAGTCATCTCTTCTGTACTTCACTATTTCTCCACTTACACAGCCAGTGTCCTGGTTCAGACCTTCATCACCGCCTGCCTCCTAATTGATTTGCCTTGATTCTCTCCCCCATTCCACTCCATCCTCTATTTAGCCTACAAATTGATTTTCCTAAAGGACAGGTCTGATCACGTCACTCCTTTACTCAATAAACTCTAGCAGCTTCCTATTACTTCCAAGATCAAATATAAAGTCCATTTTGGAGGCATTTCAAACTCTTTGTCATCTAACCCCTTCCTACTTTTTCAGTCTTTTTTATACTTCCTTCTTTGCACTCTAATATCCAGTTACATTGGCCCACATTTATTTCTTGCATGTAACATATGGCCTACCATCTCTCCCAGCTGTGTGCCTTCGCACTGGCTATCACCCATGCCCGGAATTGTCTACATCTTCATCTCCGCCTCTAGGTTTTCCCGAGTTCCTCCAAGATTTAACTCAAATCCTACCCATTACTGGAGGCCTTCTCTCTTTCCTTCAAATTCTAGTGGCTTCCTTTCTTGGGTGACCTTCTGTCTACTCTGTAAAATCTTATATGTACTTTGCTATTGTCATGTGGCCTCCCCCAGTAATGCGAGGGCTCCTTGAGGACAGAGACTGTTTCTGTGTTTGACTTTCTCTGCGTGCCCAGTGCTTCATAGAGTGCTTGGCATGTAGTAACCACTCAATAAATTCTTTCTGACTGGCTGACTCATGAAGGAAATCAAATAAGATGATTCTTCTCTCACTCTAACCTAGGCAAACCTTAAATTCTCTAAGTGTGTTGGCCAAGGAAACCAGGTTAGCACCTCATTAACACCCCACCACCAAGAAGCAAACAGATTCTTTCACCATCTGCTCTTCTGGAAAGGGACATCACCAGGCTCACAGCTATCACAGTGAATGGACCTTAAATATGGAAGGAATCACGTGTCCTAACTATAAATATCAACAACCAAAAAAGTCTCAGAAAGGCCTGGAGATTTTTTGGAGGCATTAGCATGCTTTCTAAAAATAAACCTTGTGAATTTCATCCGTAGTGATTACTAAAGCAGATTATTTACTAGACAGTAATAACTGGGTTACAGAATGACCAGAAGGCATGTACAGGCTTATGCTATAGGAAAGAACTAGGCTAGAAATGAATTTGGAAGTCAGTTTCAAACAAGAAATCTCTACCTTATTTAGGTGACTAGATAAAAATGATTAATTATAAGCTTTCTGGCCTGGCTCAGTTTGACTGGGTGAGCTATGATCTCATCAATTTGGGTACTCTCTTCATCTTGGGTACCCTCTTATCTTGTGAGATTTTTCTCCTTCCTAAATACCCCACCAAGAAGGTGGGAATGCAGCTAACATGACGAGGGCTGGGGCTCTGCTTTTTCTTTTGACCACTATGTGGGTATTGATGGAGTACCTTGGCTGCCCACTGGTTATCAATCACTCTGTCACACCTTTCTTCTGGTCTCTGTCTCTGTCTTTCTCTCTCTGATGTCATCCATCATAATATTTGTCTTATACACTTCTCATTTGGCAATTTTTTTTTGTAATTTGACCATGCTCATTATTCATATGTCCATTGCTCTTTGGGTGATCTTCAACTTTGATTCTTTGGAGACTGTAGTATTTCATGACTTACAGCATCCTTAGAAGTATATTGCTATTTTAAAAATAGGCTTTTATTTCAACAAGAAGCTTGGGTCATTGAAAACTACATCTTTTCCCACTGTAGTTCTATTCGACTCTTCACCTAGTTCGCTGCCCAAGCAAAGTGTCTATGTGAGATATAACCAAGAATGTCACAGATTGCCCATAGAGCTGCATATCATAGTCTGCATGATTGGTATTTTTTCCTTTTTATGAATAGTTAGGGCTGTCTCTTTTTGAGTAATTATGTATTTCGATTGGGAGGCTCTGTAATTTTTGAGAGTTTGGTGCAATCAGTAAAAAGATCACCTGCAAATAGGACTATCTAGAAGACGTCACTGCCCAGGATTCTCTATTTCAGGTGGACTCTCTGCTAGACATTCTTCCTAACAATGTTAAGAATCTTTGGACAGAAAGCATTTCTCTGTGGTATGCCTTGTTTGATATTCATAGTCAGAGTTATCGAACAAATTTTTCTCTGGCTACTTATTTTCAGGGAGTCTAGTATGAGTTTGACATATTCATGGGAAACACCTTAATGGAAGAGAGTCTTTAAGACAATATTTTGACAATTATGATAGTAAGATTAAGACAAAATATTAAATACGCTTTTTTTCAGGGCCATTTTTGCTTCCTCAGGTAACACAATAGGAACTGTCTAAATGTAGCCCTTCCAGATAGTTTCTATTCTATTTATTGTTCTACTTGGTTTTTTTGGTTTGGTTTTTTTTAATGGATCCAGTATTATTGGATAAATAAATGGGTCTTTCCCCAAGCTTCCCATCAACTTACTTTTACCTTCATTCTCCTTGCTTTATGAGATGATACAGTTGATAATCTTATACTATTCTCCTTTATAAGATCTTACAAATGAGTTTCATTTTCTAAAATGATGCTGCCATGTCTCTGTTTAGCAATGTTGGCTGAATGAGGCAGTTTGTGGGCTCTTTTGGTCTCTTTTTTTTATGACTGATTTCTAGGTCAAAATTCTCTGTCAGTAGGGACAGCTTAGGTGGCTCAGTGGATTGAGAGTCAGGCCCAGAGATGGGAGGTCCTGAGTTCAAATGTGACCTCAGACACTTCCTGTGTGCCCCTGGGCAAGGCACTTAACCTCCATTGCCTAGTCCTTACTATTCTTCTGCCTTAGAACCAACACCCCATATTAAAAAAAAAAAATTCCCAGTAGGAGATAAAACTGTATTGATACCTGCTATTTTATCCATTCCCAATTCTTCAGAATCAACAGTTTGTTTAAATAAATTGGATTAGAATTGCCTCCATTATACACCATACTTCCCTCATTTTTAATCTTCCTTCTAATGTCATATTTACATTGATTATTGCTCTAATAAGTCACTGGTCCAACTTTAGACCAATTGATTTATAATATACATCCCTATGCCAGAAACAAATTATTTCCCATGGGCTCTAATATATTCAGCTTGACTTTTTTATTGATGTGATTTGGTGGTCACATTGTTCAATTGCTTTCAATATTCCTCTTAAATTATTCATTTAAATATAGGTATAGAGTTTCTGTATAACATGTAAGCTTTTGACTATTCTGTTTCTTACTGCTGAACCACATTTTCCGACGTGCTTTTTACCATTCTTCCTTAGGCTTTCCTTACCATCCTTCCAAAGGCTTTCCTTTGCACTGAAGTCACCAAGCACTACTCTAAGTTGATTTTATTTGGAGGGTCTTAGTGAATTCAGATTTTCTCTACTTCCTTATCCTTTGCAACTGATGTTGGCACATCAGCTCACCATGTACACTGCCCTATGTGATGACCAAATGTCCTGTGGAATGATGTTTCTTGTGGCTCTTATACATAGGATAATACCAATTCCTTTATTTGTCTTTCCAAGGAGAAAGTACAAGCCTTTCATTCATTCAGCTCCACCTTCCTTTTTGTCTTTTGGTTTCCCTTCTCATTGTTAGAATATCAAGCCTGAGTGAGAGGATTCCCCTCCATCAATAAGTCCATTCATTCATCACTGGACATCTCATATTCAGAGTAGCAAAAGTTATCTTAATGTTTATAGATAGTGTAAAACCATATGAATTTTAGCACCCTTTGTCCTTTTCTCTGGCTACTCTAACACCTTCGCTGATAAGTCCTTTTGCATTTAGTTAGGCGGATCCTTCAAAAAAAAGCAGACAGAGCCTTATCACATCTGAGTATCCTTCTTGCACATGTTTTCTGCTCACCCTGAGAAATGCTATCTTAAGCTGAAGGCATTCTATGCATTTACATCCACTCAAAACTATAGCTCATAAGCTCCTACTGATATGTTTACTTTTACTTATCTATCAGAGGATGTAATCAAATTAAATAAAAGGCAGATAACACAGTAAGAAAAATAACCATAGAACATTTCTCCATAAACCTGGGACACATTTTCCCACAAGACCACAGGCTATTAGTAGGAATTATGGACATGCCTAAGTAAAATGCAAGGAGGAACACACTTGGAGGAACCCTAAGTGGCTTGGGCACAAGTGGAAGGGCAGCGCATGCCTCTGATAACAGGAGGGTGCCAGGGTTTTCTAGGGATGTTATCTCCCTGCCTCTGCAGATCTTGCTGAACTTATACAGTAGTTTGGGATAGTAAGTAGTCCATGCAGGGTGGTGCTCTATTGATATCACTCTGACTATTGGACTTTTTGTTTCTCTGAGCATTTGGGTGAGGAGTTCTACTTCCGGCTTTGGGCTCAACCAGAGTCCTCAGAAGGGGTATAAGCTCTTCACAATAAGAGGAAGACTTAGTCTCAACTCTCTCTTGGTTTAAAATATAGAGGCTTAAACTTCACTGTTTTTTGTTTTTGTTTTCAAAATCCTTACCTTCCAATCAATACTATGTATTGGTTTCAAGGCAATAAGGGTTAGGCAGTGGTGGGTGGTAGTGGTATAGTGACTTGCCCAGGGTCACACAGCTAGAAAGTGTCTGAGGTCAGATTTGAACCCATCTCTCATCTCCAGGCCTGGCTCTCAATCCACTGGGCCACCCAGCTGCCTCCAACTTCACTGTTTTTAAAGGAAGTTGATTGTACATATCATTTTTGGGGCTTAAACACACACACACACACACACACCACAACTTTTATCTTCTGTCTTAGAAGCAATACTAAGTATTGGTTCCAAAGCAGAAGAACAGTAAGGGTTAGGCAAAGTGACCCAGAGTCACACAGTCCACCTAAGCTGACCCTCATGAGCCCTTTGTAAAGGAAAAATCCTTCGATGACTTCTTCTCCTCCCCTCCCCCCCACCCCTCCCCAAATGAGAGTCTGTTCATTCTTAGAGTTTGACTATGGTTGGCCTTGTCACAGTAGAAGTACATTCACTTCCAGAGGCCAAGCTCTTTTGGAACACAGAATTGGCAGTCAGCTAAGGAGCACCCAAGCCCTTCATACCTGCCTTGGGGCCTTCTATGCTAATCCTCTAACTGATTTAAGGGTTACGGAGTCTTTGTAATACAAGGAACTGAAAGGGAAAGGGGAGGAAAAGGAACAAAATCTCCTAAAGGGGTGAAGGCACAGCCCTCTACCTGGATTATTTTGTTCCAGTTTTTTGCCTTTATATTTTATGTAGGGGTTTTGAGATGTAGAGGCAGGGGCCAGAGATGACACTAAATGGTCTTTCATTTCTCAGGAAAGTACAAGATAGGTACTCATCTAGGAGATGGTGTGAGAGGCTTGAGGTAGAAAGGGAAAGTTTGAAATTGTCTCTGTCGGGAGTAGGAGAAAGAATCAATTAGGGAAGAATAAGAGGATTGTCCTGCTGTGATGATGGCCCATTTGAGATTTAGATAACATAAATTTGTTATATTATTTCATTCTCTACCATCTGTTCTAGCAGATTGTTCTTACAACCTTCCCCTTACTCCACCCTGCAATCACCAGCCTTTCAGAACAGTTCCTTCCCTAATTCCTACAAAACATGCCTTTCCTGAATCCTGAAAAACAAACCAAATTTCATTAGATTCTCTCTACTCCCTCAAACTACTGTCTTACACTTCTCTTTTCTTTCAGTTAAACTTCTAAAGCTTTCACTATTCTCTACTCTCTTTGTTCCTGACTTTTAAATTTATTATTATTTTTTTTTTCATTGCTTCTGTCTTGCCAAAACCCAACTCTGGATTTACTTCCATCTGCTTCCTCTACTTACGTGCTGCTCAATGGAGCTGGAGGAAATCACTACCGAGACAACTGGGTCTCTTAAAAAAACTTTTTTAAAATTGTCATTCAATTGTGTCTGGCTCTCTGTGACCCATTCGAGGTTTTCTCGGCAAACATACTGGAGTGATTTGCCATTTCCTTCTCCAGCTCATTTTACAGATAAGGAAACTGTGGCAAACAGTAATTTGACTTAACTGTAGGGTCACACAGCTGGTAATCGTCCAAGGTTAGATTTGAACTCAGGAAGATGAGTCTTTCTGATTTCAGGCACAGCATTCTACAGCCATCTAACTGCCCTTCTAACAAACTGTATCCTCTTGCTTTTTGGTCCTGACCACTGGTTACTTTAGTTCCTTACCTTCCATGGCTTCTGGAAGGTAGAAAACCCAAAAGATTTAAAAGGTCAAGATAGAGCTAAAGAAACATCTTAAAAGATCACCCAAACTAAAATAGGAAAGTTGCCTCCAATTTAGCCTCAGTCAAGTTATTCTCACATTATGAGAGAACAACCTTTTGAAAAAAGAATGTTTAAAAAAACCCACAACATTATTTAGTGGAAGTATAAGACCTCAACCTGCAAAATTGAACATATTTTCCTCCTCGACTACCTTGATAAAAAACATCACTTGAAATCTGACTGACCAAAGGATTTGAGTAGTTTTCTAATTGTGAACTTTTCTTGAAATTTAAATATTTCTGATTATATCTTTACATGTAAAACTAAACAGGAGGCAGAATCATTTCCTGCTGTGTTGGAAAGCTCTCAAAAGAAGAGAGAGAGCTCTTATGGGAAGAACTCTGGGACTGTTTTGAACAGGAGACTATAAATGTAGGTTGCTGTTTCATGTTTGTTTTCACTTTGAATTGTTTACTGGTGCTTACTTTGAAGCCTGGAGATAACATATCTTTAGTAAGTTCTAGATTATAGGTTCTTAACTTTTGCATCATGCCTAAGGAATTAAGGTTATGGGATTAAAATAAATATCTCTTGTATTTTAACACTAGTGATTATTTTTTCTCCAGTTTTTTAGAAAGCAAGTCATTTTTCTTTTTTATAGGTTTAAAAATCAAGAATTCCCCATTAAGACATTTTATGAGAGGGTAAAATTATTCAATAGGGGTTTTGTTTTGATAAAAATTAACCTAGATTTAACTACTTAAGCTTCATTGCAAAACTTAGCAATGGTATACTATGCAGTTAATACATTCACTGATTTGAAAGCCAAAAAAAGCCAGTAACAAAGGATCCAAATACTAAGGAATGAGTTACCTTCATGTAAATCTTTTTTTACATGATCAGAGCTTTTACTAAAATATTTATAGTTCACAATTATGGAGGAAAAAAGATTATTTATAAAGCTTAAGATGTTTTGCAATGTGAGTTAGCAATGAAATTATTACAAATACTCCTTATTAAAGGCCAAAACATTTACTAAGATCATCTTAGTTAACGCAGGAAAAATGGTCATTTTTTTCTCCTTCAAGATATAAGACTTTGATGGATATTGAAGTATGGCTCTGACAAATAATGTATTTACAACATTAGAAAAATAGGAGGCCTCTTATAGGAAGTTGTCCTTAACCTGAGCTTGGAATGAAATGGGATTCTAACAGACAAGAGAAGAGGAAGGAATGCAGTTCAGTCTCGGAAATAGCCTAATAAAAAACAAAGACAGGAGAAGATTCCTGTGTGAAAAACAGTAAGAAGGTCAATTTGTCTGGACCACAGAGTGAGTGAAGGAGAGTTATGTATAATAACCCTGGAAAGACAGACAGGAACCAATTTGTGAAGGGTTTTAAGTGCCAAACAAAGGAGTTTGGATAACTAGAAAATGAAGTGTAGATGTGATGTGCAATTGTAAGATGCCTTGTATACATTTCTATGAAAAAAACCAACAGTTATCTCACAGTAGCTTGTAGATTGTAGTTTAGGCTTTTATATAAGACTCACTTATTCATCCATCAGAGACAACACAGTATAGGAAAAAGATAACTCCTAACAGAAGACTATTTCTAATCCTGGCTCTGTTGTTCTCTGGTTGTGTAAACATTATAAGACTCTAATCTGAGAAAGTGCCAAGGACAATAAAAAGATGTGTTTTATACTGGTCTCTGCTTTCAAGGACTGTGCTGGGTACTTTACAAACACTATCTCAGTTGATCCTCCTAACAATCCTGAGAGACAGGTATTATTATTATTATTATTTTACAGTTGAGGAAACTGAGGCAGTCAACGTTTAAATGACTTTTCAGGGCCACAGTTAGTGTGTCTGAGGCAGAATTCGAATATACTCTTCCTGACTTTTGACCTAGTGTTCTATCCACTGTGTACCTAGCTGTCTATAATAATAGCTAGCATTTACATAGTTGACATGAGGTCTGCAAAGCAATTTACAAATATTGTCTCATTCTATCCTCACAATTACACTAGGAGGCAGATAGTATTATTATCCCAGTTTTATAATTGAAGAAACTGACATAGCTAGTAAGTATCTGAGTTGTAATTTGAACTCACGTCTTTCTGACTCTAGATCCAGAGATCTATCAACTGAGGCCATGTAGAAGGGGAGATGGCATGTACTGGTATAAATATAAAACAAAGAAGAATATAATTTGTGTTCTAAGAGAGGTAGAACCAAAGGACTATAGGAAAGAAAAGGGAGAAATCATATTAGGAGTTATCATGATATAGTAGAAAAAACAAAAAGGCAAGAGGATCTGGGGAGGAATTCTAGCTTTGTCATTTAATATCTATCCAATATTAGGCAAGTCATTTAGCCTCCATTTGAGTCTCAGTTTTCCTACCTATAAAATGAGAGGGCTGGATTTCCACCTCTAAATCTATGATCCTATAAGCCTAGATGGGAAATCAACAAAGATTTCAAGGTACAGGAAACATTCAAGCTGGGATCTGAGGAATAAATGGGATACAGATGGAAATTGGCTGTGGGAGACCAGAAATTAATTCTTTTTTATTCTATTATTCAACAATATGATATAAAATATTCCATAAGGGTCCCACAATCTATGGCACAGGCACACATTAAAAATAGGCTTAGAAAGTGTTAATAATAATAATAATAACAATAGTAAATACATATCAGTATTTCATAACTTTGTATTTACTTATTTTACTTTACTTAAACTACTCCATATTTACTTATTCTCTCTAGGCTTATTCTAAATGTAGCCCCACTTTGAAGGCACAAGGTTTCCCAGGATATACAGCATCTGATATTTAGGAGAAACACTCTGGGAGGCTGGGTGTGAATGGGATTCGTTCATGGATCCTTCTGAGAGGAAAGCAGAAGAGGAAGGAGAGGCATGGAATTTGAGGGGAATGAATTAATTCTCCATCTTGAGAGAGAGAAACCTATACCAGGTTCTTCTCATCTATTTACTCCCCAGAATTTGCATGGAGAAACATTCTTCAAACTCCTGATTATGAGGACATGATCATGGGAAGTGTGGCCACTGTGCTTCTCAATGAATTTAGTTTGGATAAAATGGAGTAAGTCTGTTCTCCCCTCCTCCAGGTTTTCCTCAGGCTTTGAGCTAAAGGGGAAAACACTGATTAATTGCCCCCCTTTCCCGCATCTAAGCAGGAAGCCCTTTTCTACTCCTGGCAGTCAGGAAATCACTGGTTGCCTTACTTTCCACTGCTTGCACTGATAAAGTCCCTCTCCTCATTGAGCGCTTTGTTCACTCCCCATTTGTTATACTTGGTCCTCTCTGATTTATTAAAATTAATTTAATACACTGACTTTTGTAACATGATTATTTGAGGAGTATTAGAGGAAGGAAGTTAAAGCAGGACTGGGAAAAAACCCCAACATATGCATCTAGCACTTGCAGAAGCTAACTTTGGGCAGGGACATAACAACTGAAAAATGGGCTATCCCTTTCTTGAGGGTCTGGCAGTGGCCACTTTAGGAAGAAATAAAGATGAAAGAGGGTGATTTATAATCCATACATGAATTCCCCCAAGACAGTCTACCTATCATGTCTCTCTATCCCTCTATTATATTTATCTATTTACCACATTGATGTTAATATCTATATTCCATTTTAATCTGCCACACTAATCTATAACTATCATATATTTTGTCATAGCTATCTTATCTGTTATTACTTATCATATCTATATAATAGAATGCATAATTTATTTACCTATCATATTTCTTTCTGTTATCTTTCTATCATATCTATCCTTATCTGTTATATTTATCGATAGACATATCTTTAGAGACATAGACAGATGATAGATGGGTGGATAGAGGACTAGATTGATGGACAGATTGATAGAGATGTTAGAGATGTAATATTTGAATGTACTCAATAGCCATGGACAACAGAGGGAGAGAGGAGAAGAATTCTGCTTCATATACTTTTCTGGGTTTCTTTTCCTCTGAGTCACCTGGGGGGACTTGACCACTCTAGATGTACAAAAGAACATAGGGCAATACTCCTATATGTACAAGGTTATAGGTGTCCTTATTATCTCTCTCCCCTCCCCCATTAAAATGTAATTGTCTTGTAAGTGGGATCATTGTATCCTTTGCATTAGTACCATCCAAGACCTAGCCCAGATCCTGGGACATTTCAGGTACTTAATAAATGCTTGTTGATTGGCTGATAATAGCAGAAGCTAAAACTCACAATATGCTTACAATTTTGCCTAGTACTGCACATCTGTCATTTCGTTGGAGCATGCTTCATCATTAGTAGCACAAGCCTTTTGGTTTGCACCCTAGGAGCTGTAGTAGAGCCCACTACACAAGACACTCCCCAAGGACACCCACAATCCAGGAAAGTTCCAACTTGGGTACATGTGGGAAGCTACCGAGGGGACTAACCTCATTAGTGAGTAGAGTTGGCATCTCCCTCTCTTTTCTCCCTTCTGATAGCACTATTTACTTTTCAATTCAAGAGCCAATTTAGAAACCCAGACCCAGAAGTAAGCACAGACTTTTTCTTTGTAGGCTGGCTCTAGATGATTATCGTTAGGTGCTGCCTTTCCACTCCACAGATTTATTACTCTTGCCTTCCTGACTGTGGGAGCATAACAGAATCTGTTGTAATATCCTTATATGTAAAAAAAATGTTTGCACTGTTCATAAAGACACAATACTAAATGCTGGGAAAACAGAGGGAAAAAAAAGAAATAATTTCATCTTCCATGAATGTAAGTTTTACTGAAAATAATCTTAAAAAGGGACAGGGAATTACAAATAAAGAAATTTCACAATCCTAAAGTTGTATTATGTACAACTAATATTTTAAAATTTACCTTACCTTCTATCCTAGTATGAATTCTAAGACAGAAAGATGGCCAGAACTAGGCAATTGGGGTTAAGTGAATTGCACTGGGTCACACAGCTAGGAAGTATCTGAGATCACATTTAAATCTAGGACCTTCCATTTCCAGCCTGGCTCTCGATCTACTGAGTCACCTCACTGCACTAGCTAATGATATTTCACTTGACTCTTCTGTGACTTAGGCTCAAACTTGTTTTCTGATTCTTGCCTAGTTTTTATAACCACATCACATCCAATAGGTTACGGTGTTTTCAAGGTTTTTATGTGCTTTCTATGAAAAATCCTCCCTTGAGTTTTTGTTGCTCTTTTCTTTTTCACTGATTTAGATGTCATGTATGATTATAAAATCATTCCTAGTTGCGCTTCTGTGTTGGAAGTTGATTATTGTTCCATTTAATTTTCCTCCATGTCTGAAAATCCCTTTTGGTCAATAACACTGATTAATTTGCATTCTCTGTCTTATCCAGTGGGAATTTACCTAAAAATTCCTATAGTTAAAGTCTCTGAGTTAAGGATAGGGACAAACAGATACAAGGCACAAACTGGCAACCAAAAATACTGTTCATTTAAAAAAAAAGACATAGACATTAGCACCATGGGAAAACCATGTTATCTCAAAATGTGATGAAAGATACCACTACATGCTTCTATAACAGTTCATGTTCCCTTAAAAGTACTTTCTAAAATCCTGAAGATCTTATGAGAAATGTTATCTTTGAAAAGGACTCCAGAAATACTGAAGCCAATAATATTAGAGGACACAGTATTGTAAATAGAAAGAGAATTATTCCTGGTTCTAGATCTGGGTCAAATGCCACTGGCTATGTGACCTTGTACTAGTTATTTAACTTCTCTGGGTTCCCTTTTTCCTCTGTAAATGGTTATACTAATACTTGTACCACCTAATTTACAGAATGGTTATGAGGATTGTGCTCTGTAAACCTTATATATTATATATATATATATATAGTATATATGTGTATATATATATACATATTATATAAATGTATAGCATTATTCTTAGACATCTCTATTGCTATCTTGAATTTTTCACATCATCCTCATTTGCAAGTACAGGTATTCCTTCCAATTGTAGGGGTTAGAGGTATGGCACCCTCATTATCTGGAAAATCTTTGCAAAAATTTTTGGTCCTTCCTTTGCACCAGAGGAAGAGTCTGAAACTTTTTCTTTTCTGGGGTGTTTATGGTAAAATAAATTGTGTATATTTATATATTAAAAGATATTTTGATATTATATAATATTATACATATACTTTGTGCATTTCTGAGTTTCTAAACTTTTTCTGTATCATCTGTGGTTTCTGCAAAACTCCCCCCCTAATTCCCTTTTAATTTCTTATATTGACCTGCACTATATTGAAACTATGATGAAGAAAGTCATGATGTGGAATGAATACCTGTCTATCCCTCTCCATTCTCTTACCCCCTAAGCCATCCCTTAAAATCAGTTATGTAAAACAAACCAATTCATCATCTGCCAGTATATTCAATATTCCATGTGCCTAGTCTTCCACTTCATTAAAGAAGGGAAAGATGCATTCTATGAACTTTCCCTTCAAGGCCAAACTGGGTCAATATAATGAAACCTCATTTAGGGAGACATATCTTTTTCTTGGTTCTGCTTAGCAAATCTTTATCAGTTCATATATTTGCCGGGTTGAATCTATAGTATATTTAATGTAGCATACCAGGTATATTAGCATCATAATGTAACCTCCTGTGGTTACATATTAATATTTTCGTGGGTGGACACCTGAGAAGAAGATTGGAAACTGAGGGAAAATGGATAGAGGAAAGAGAGAGAGACAGAGACAGATAGACACACACACACACACACAAAGGAATAAAGACTCAGAGATAAGGAGTTTAAAAATATGGGCTCATCGTGCGTGTTCTTCTTCTTTTTTTTTTAAACCCTTACCTTCCATCTTAGAATCAATACTGTGTATTGGTTTTAAGGCAGAAGAGTGATAAGGGCTAGGCAATGAGGGGTTAAGTGACTTGCTCAGGGTCACATAGCTGGGAAGTATCTGAGGCCAGATTTGAACCCGTGCATGCTCTTCTGATGGTATTGAGAGAGAGCTCTACATGTGTCCCCAAACTTTTATTGGAGAATTTAGGAATTAGGAGGTAGCTAATGAACATGTGACATGACATAGGTTTTAACATTGGCTCAATTGACAATCATGTAATCAAAGAGGGGGAGGTTAATCAAACATATGACTTGGTAAGGAATGTGGTCTAACAAGGTGTGAGCGAGGACCCTGTGGCAAATAATGTCCTGCTCAGGAATTCTTTTGTCCTTTGGACTGAAGATTTGGAAATACAATAATCAATAAGTAACATGACCATGAGTCTGGTATACGAACACATAAGATACAATATCAATACACCAATAATACTTTCAAGATGCTAATATACCTGGTATGCTACATTTAAGTTGTAGATTCATGTGATTTCATATGTATCTAATTATTTACCTATTGTGTTCTCCATTAGAATGAATGTTCCTTGAGCACAGAAACAGTTTTTTGGTCTGCTTTTGTATCCCTAGGACTTAACACAGTGCCTGGTACAGAGCAAGAGCTTAATAAATACTTACTGACTGGATTACTAACTGCAACAAAGGCAAGTGAATTCAGGCCACTGAGGTTCTCTAGGAGCATAAGGTGCCAAGAAAGGAGAAAGTGCAGACCTGCACTGATAGAAGGAAGTGCATTAGGCATTCTCTCTCTCAAAGACATCACAGTTCCAGGCCCATTGCATTCCTCATATACAAGAATTGTGCTATGGGTATGGGTTGTCATCTGTACTCACTGATTAGCTTAAGGATTCACTGAGTGAGGTATGTTTCTTTATTGCATTTTTCTTCAATAACTACATAGGGGGTGGGGTAATCACTTAAAAAATCAAACTTTCGAAGCATAAATCAGACTTTTTGTTAGCATGCTTTAAAAAAAATACCTTTAATGTGAGTTATCATAAGGCTCAAAGAAATCTTTTTGGAAATCTCTCTCCTATATTATTGTAACTTGTAGGAAGCATGCTATAAATTGACAAACAGAAAACTGTGTTTGGTGAAAGGAATTAGATATGTCACAGGCATCCATCAAATAACTTCTTCCATGATGCTCAAGTCTGTTCCCTTTTTTTCATTAACCCTACCACCACCCAAATAAGCCTTCATCACCTCTCACCTGGGCTACTGCAATCATCTACTAACTAGTCTGTCTCTCCTTTCCCAAATTCTTCTTCCATAAAACTGCCAAATTGATATTCCTAAACTTAGATCTGGCCACGAAGCTTCAAAGGCCCTAGAATGCCTCCAGGATAATACACAGTGCTCTTTATGGCTTTTAGAATCCATCACAATCTAGGTTTAATCTACTTTTTTTCAAGATGATTGCTTATTCCCATCTTGTACAAATTGGCCTCCTTGCTATTTCATGTAAACTATACTGATTTTCTTACCTCTGTGCATTTGCAAAGGCTATGTGCTCCGTGCTTGGAAAATATTATATCTTTATCTTTGTCTCAGTTGAACTTTCTTCAAGACTCAGCTGAAGTACAACCTCCTATACAAAGCCTATCCCCTGGGTGCTAGAGTTCCCCCACCTGTGTCCTAAATTTATGTACCCAGAGTACCTCTCTAGGGTAGAGAAGTAGCACAGATGATAAAAGCACGGGGCCTGGAAATAGGAAGACCTGGGTTCAAATCCAGCCTTAGCCATTTACTTTCTATGTGACTCTGGGCAAGTCACATAACCCTGTTGTCCTCAGTTTCCTATCTGCAAAATGAGTTGGAGAAGAAAATAGCAAGCCACCCTAGTATCTTTGTCAAAAAAACCTCAAATGAGGTCGTGAAGAATCAGACAAAATGGAAGCAACTGAACAACGACAACAACATTATGTTCTTTCTATTTGGATATATTCTTGAGGATGCTTGTACTATCTCATAGTATGGAAAGGTCATAGTCCATAGGATGACAAGTCAAAGTGTTTTTACCAAATTTTACCCATTGTTAGTCAAGTGTTTTCATCAAAAATACTCAGGATGTGGCATGCTTCCAGCCATAGGTGGAGGCAAGCCCTTAAGAAATGGGTGGAGGAGAATATTGAAACAGGAATGGGGGTGGAGGAGCATAGTGTGACCACACCATGGAGATGAACATTAGGGACTCCACACGTGGCCAGTCTAGAGAAAACAAGTAGAAATGCCTCATGGCCCTGCCTAGGGTGCCCATGTACCCTAGTCAAATTAGTTTTGATAGTTAACAGGGGCAGAATGTTGATGAATAGCTAAGTGGACAACAGGTAAGGCTCCAAGAAGCTCAGCAGCTGTGGTCCATGTTTTTTCTTCTCATTTTCCTCAGTAGACCAGCTAAGGCTCTGCCTGCTGTACCTTGGAGAAATGCAATCATGAACTGGTGTGGTATCTCTATGTTCCTCTGGATTCTCCATTTAGTCCACAGTTGATCCATATTGTTCTAGAACTAGCAACTAGACTATTAAGACCATATATATATACATATAAACTATCTATAAGATTATATATTTAAAGTATAATAAGCTTTTGTCTGAATATATATAGTATGACTGAAAGTGAATGATGATGACAAGTCCCGTAAATCAGACTGGGGGCCATAAATGTGTTCAGTACTCCTTCTCCAAACTAAACCTCCATAGGGTATTCAACCCAGGACACAGAAAAGTCATGAATAGAAGAAAGACTTCCAGTCTAAATATGGCCTCTATAAATACTAGATTGTTTGGTTTGTGCAGTATGCCCCCAGTTCATCAAAGGCTTATAAATTCACTATTTCAAAATCTGTGAGAGTAGGGCTAATAGTCTATCTCAATAATATATTCTCTTTCTAGTACCTGGTTTATTACATTGCACTGGTCGGAACTATTCATAAACTAGTACCAGGTGTTTAATTATTAAATTGAAAAAGTATCCATTAATTAAGTAAAATATAGAGTTACTCTATATTTTATATTTTATTTTATATTTTATTTATATAATATATATATATCTATATAATCATATAGAGTATGATAGGCCAACAGGGAACCTGTACAGAAACATGTGAAGTGGATAATTGCCTCCATGAAAGATTTGTAGCTGAAGTCCAGGTTTTCTTCTCTGAAAGTAACATACACCAGCTTGACAAAGTACCTCAAAGCTTTCTAATGGACACTGCAGGGGGAATATATATTTAATTACATATGGGTAGGTACAGGTTTACTTCAATCCCTCTAGATATAGTCAATTTACAGAAACAGTCATCATAGAGATCAACATATTGAACCTTCTTCTTGTGCCTCTTACAGGTTAAATCACCCTTTCCCATGTCCTGGTCTTACATGTAGTTCTCCTATGACTTAATAGGCACTGAATGGAAAGTATCATATGGGATTAGGGGCTATCCAAAGTTTCTTTTAAAACACAGAGGCACCATACCGATAGATCAGGATATACCATTCACACTGACTATAAAATCTTAGAACATCTTCAAACCATTTACCTTTAGTTGTTATAGACACAACTACTGAAAACCAAGAAAATTAAGTCCTTGTCCCCAAAGTCCTTGACACTATCAATTTGTTCAACATTAGAAATTCATGTGACTTTGTCAAATGAAATATCATTAAAGAAAATATATTTGCCTCTGTGCCCTTAGGACCAAAGGACCTTTCTGTCTGTCTTGCAGCTAAAACCTATCAATACTTAATAAATTCCAGTGACTCCCTATCACCTCTAACATAAAAATCCTCTAGCATTTAAAGCCCTTCATAACCCAAGTCCCTCCTAAATTTCTAGTCTTTTTACACCTTCTATCTTGACACGTATTCTTTTTTCATTTCTTATGGCACAATAGTATTCCATTACAATCACATACTGTAACTTGTTCAGTCATTCCCCAGTTGATGGGGATGGAATATCTATCCCTTCAATTTCTAAAGTCTTTGCCACCACAAAAAGAGCTGCTATAAATATTTTTGTATAAGTAGGTCCTTTACCTCCTATCTTTGATCTCTTTGGGATGCAGACCTAGCAGTAACATTGCTGAGTCAAAGGGTATGCAAGGTTTGATGATCCTTTGGACATGGTTCCAAATTGCTTTCCAGAATGGTTATATCAGTTCACAGCTCCACCAACAGTGTATCAGTGTATCAGTGTCCTAATTTTCCCATACCTTCTCCATCATTTTCCTTTTTTGTCATATTAGTCAGTCTAATAGGTATGAGATGATACCCTAGAGTTTATTTAATTTGTATTTCTCTAATAGTGATTGGAGCATTTTTTCACAGGTCTAAAAATAGTTTTAATTTCTCCATCAGAGAATTGTCTTTGGTCATTTGTCATTTGGGGAGTGTTTTGTATTCTTATAAATTTGACTGAATTCTCCATATATTTGAAAAATGAGACCTTTGTCAGAGACCTTTGTTATATTTTCCCTCAATTTATTGTTTGCCTTTTAATCTTGGTTGCATTGGTTTTGTTTGTGCAAAATCTTCTTAATTTGACATAGCTAAAGTTATCTATTTTATATCTCATAATGTTCTCTACGTCATATTTTGACATAAATTCTTCCCATATCCATAGGTCTGGCAAGTAAGTATTTTGTGCTCTCCTGATTTGTTTATGTTATCCCCCTTTATTTCTAAATCACATATCCATTTTGACTTTACCTTAGTATATGGTGTGAGGTGTTGGTCTATACCTACTTTCTGTCATACTGTTTTCCAGTTTTTATAACAGTTTTTGTCGAGTAACAAGTTCTTCCAAAAGCTTGGATCTTTGAGTTCATCAAATTGAAGGTTATTATGGTCATTTACTACTGCATATTGAGTGCCTGATATATTCCAATGAACCAGACCAGACCAGTACCAGACTGTTTGGATGATTGCTGCTTAATAATACTGCTTGATCTGAGACTAGATTTGAATATAGATCCTCTTTACTCTAAGACTAGAGCTATATTCACTAGGCTACTTAGCTGCCCCCATTTATCTTTTATATAGTTTGCTTTGCATATATTTATTTGTATACTGCCTCTCCCCCATTAGACTGTGAATTCCTTGAGGACAGGGAATATCTTTTGCCTTTTTTTGGCATCCCTAACATTTAGCATTGGCACCTCGTAGGGGCTTAATAAATGTTATTGACAGAATAAACACGTGGTCTCTTTCATCTCCCTCATTAGAATATGAACTCCTTGAGAGAAGAAACTTTTCTATTTGTATCCCAAGCACTTAGCAAAGTGCTTTGCCCAGTGTAGCACTTAATAAATAAAACCTTCATTCATTCATTCATTCATTCATTCATTCATTCATCAAGGGAAGATCAGTCTCTGATGGAATCCTTTTTATCTGCTTTGAAGGGTAGTGTTCCACAATTGTTATACCAAATGGTTTGTGGATCTTGTTAAAGTCTTTATAAATTGTCACTAGAAACTTTTGGTGACTATTGCTATGACATGGCATCTGAGAATGTGTCCAATTATGTGAAGTGCGTGCTCAGACCAAGGAATTTAGAAGGGTGGATAGAGAGGGAGGTTAGCAGGCTTCCTGCAACTCCTGCTACCTTCCCACTTCCATCTCTGAATGGCAGTCACACTTGGCTTTTGTCATAAACCTATTTTCATGCCAGGATATGATGCAGAAACCCTCCCTTGTGGTGGACTTTCCTTATAACTGTGGGCTCACTTCATGCCCAAACTACAATCCTTAAATTCTTTCCTATCATGATTAATTGGAGATGGGTGGGAAGAATATATTATCTAGTTTATTGTTAACTCACAGAGGATACAGGGACACTTCTGCTACCTACATCACCAGGAGGGATACAGCTTGAAGGAGAGAGCATGGAGCCAGGACAGAGTATGTGTGCCATACAATTATTTAGAGACTTTCCATCATCATTAATATGTTGAACCACAACTTTGAAGTCCTGGAGGACATTCTAAAGGAAGGATGGTGGCCACTGCTATGTATCATGGTGGGGTAAGAAAGGAGAATAAATGCTATTGCCACTTTTTAAAAAATGAAGATTGTATTAGAGAGTCATTTCAAGGATACTTCTAATCCTGAGTTCAAAATTGCCTCTCTGGACCCTCGGTTTTCATCTTAGCCCTTTGTATTTCCATATTTAGAGAAATCCCTATTTCTGACTTAATCCAACTCTCATCTTATCTATGGTCATCTAGACACTTTTTGAGAATCTCTCCCTTTTTTTCTCTGGGAAGGAGCTGGTTTCCTTTAGCTCTGTTAATTGCCTAATTACTGGTATGTGTCAGGCTCCTTGTGGAGTACATGACACTAGTGATCTTTCCACTATACTGTACTCTTTCTCCCATTATTGCTAATTTTGATGAGTAGAAAGGGGAATTTGATTCTTCAGAAATTATGTTGGTCACCGAATAAATAACAAGAATACAAAAATGTGAGAGATAAACTATAAAATGACATACCATTTCCATTATCCAATATCTAGACAAATTACAAACCTTCTTCCCCTTTGTCCTTTAGAGAACTTTGTGATACTAAGATGAAGCCATTAAAACAGAGCCACTAGAAAGTCATCATGGCAAAGTACAAGAAACTATAAAGAGAGTCCATCAGATAAAGTATCTGCCTGCCTCACTCACTGGTTAGTGAAACTGAGTGCTATAAATGCTCATTAACATAACATTCTGTACAATTATTACTGCAGCTGGGTACCATGAATATTTTTCTCAATTGACAGTCAAATTCTTGATGAAATCTTTGGGAACTTTTCTTATAACTGTGAAGGCACATGGATATTAAAGTATTAACTTTAAATACCTACAATTTGACAATTTGTATGTTAGTCGACAGATATGTGTCTGGCAATATTTATCAGGAAACAGTCCCTTAGTTTTGTTTCCAAAGACTATTCACAAGTAACCAGGTACTTTTCACAGAATGGTTTGATGCCAGTGCCATTCTGTGTCATATAATTGTGGGAGCACAACAGTCAAATCTTAAGAACTACACTGCTGTGAGCTACCAAGGGACAGAATAATTCTGTCATTTAGAAATGGGAGATGCTTTTAAGGAGAAAGCAAACCCAGAGGGAGCCTGTGATCTTCTGGTCTTGTCTGCTTCTTCATTGGGCTTAGGAAGCTCTTTCTAGGCCTTTGCATTAGGAGAAGTAGTTAAAGGCTATTCAGAGGTCGCAGAGATAGAGGAGACTTTAGAGATCATCTAGTTCAACCTCCTCATTCTATAAATGACATAAGAAGCCCAGAGAGGTCAAGCAATTGCCCAAGATGACACAGCTGTTCCTGAGGATATCAACCTGCAACAGCACCATGGTGAGAACAGTGCTAGAGCAGCATGGACCACAGGGTTGGAAAACTATGAGACACTTTGCTTTTCACAAAGACATATATGTACATGTCTATATCTACATACCTGTGTAGCATGCACGTGAATACAGCACAGTATATATCCTATATATTCAAATATATCCCTCTTGGCCATGGATATACACGGCACGTATATATAAATGATGTATCCCTCACTAAAGTTTTCTTCTCATGTCTTGCCATGTGACTGGGTTTTGGCGGCAATGGTAGTGGAGTACAATCTCGCTCAAGGCTCCTTATCAAAGGGTGGTCCATCCTCTTTCTAAACCGTTACCTTCTCTCTTAGAACTGATAGTAAATATTGGTTCTAAGACAGAAGAGCGGAAGGGCGAGGCAGCTGGGCTTAAGTAACTGGCCCAGGGTCACGCAGGAAGTGTCTCAAGGCAGACTTGAAGCCAGCTCTGGTCCTCTACCCACCGGGCCACCTAGCCGCTCAGCGCGGTCACTCTCCTCATGAATTTTATTCACTCTCCTAACTAAGGAAGAGGCATAAAGGAGTTATGGAGTGATACTGCTTCATGTTGGTGGAAGATGAGCCTCAGCCCCGATTAAATCATGAGCTTTTTGATGTACTGAAATGTGTATTCATAGTAAGTGAATGTCAAAAATATACTAAAATGTTATATATAAAACTATACACATATATTAAATATACAAAAGTGAACTGCATTATGTTTGGTGGATGGTATTTTGAATATGCTTCGTTTTCCATAATGTCCTGGCGGACTAGCAGTCCCAAGAGCTAACATGGGGGAAGAACATCTTTTCAAAGAAGGCTGTAAAGGCAACCAGGACGGGGTGAGGCATAGGTTAACCCATGTAGGGAGCAAACGACAGTGACAACACCAGTTGATGCTAGGCTAAAACTGAACTTTCAAAGAAAAGAATCTCCCTTTAAGGAGGGGCTAATGTCATGCTCTCAGCGATCCTCTTACTGTGGGTTTCGTTTCCTTTATCCCTACAAAGGTAACTGGATTATAGCCAGTGGGACAGGGTAGTCAGTAAGGAAGGGTCGCTCTGGACTTATTACTTTTAAAACAAGTACTACGTAGACATGCTAAAACACTACTAAAATAGCTAGTAACTAGCTAGACTCTGAGGGGGATCCCCTGGCCCTTTTCCAGTACTACTCAGGGAGACTGAGAAGAGATACAGATTAAAAAAAAAATAAACCCTTACCTTCTGTCTTGGAATCAATACTATGTATTGTGTAATTGATTACTGTGTAATCAATACTGTGTATTGATTCCAAGACAGAAGAGCACTAAGGGCCAGGCCATGGGGGTCAAGTGACTTGCCCAAGGTCACACAACTGGGAAGTGTCTGATGTCAAATTTGAACCCAGGACCTCCCATTTCTAGGCCTGACTCTCAATCCACTGAGATACCCAGCTGCCCTGAAAAGCTACAGATTTTTGAAAGCATGTAGAAAGGCTGGGGCTGGGAGCTGTGCTTCACTTCATGGAAGTAACTGATGCTAATGGTAAGAAAGAAGTCAATAGCAGGGCAGAGAATTGTCAAGAAGTAAGGCAGAGCCTTTATGTCACGAGTATTTCTGACACAAGCATTATGTTTTTGTTTATGTATATATATACATACATACATACATACATATATACATACATATGGTATATACACATATAGGCAATTCCCACTTTTTACTCACAGTATATTTTTTAAAAAATAGACTACTAATGCTGATGATATTTTTTCTAATAACATTTTAATTGAGGTAGGAGGAGAAGAAGAAGAAGAAGGAAGAGGTAGAGGAGGAGGAGGAGGAAACAACCTTGAACACAGACTTTCCTGATTCTGAAGAAGGCTTTCTATCTATTACACCATGCTGTTTTCTCATCTTTTTCATAAGTTTATTTTTTAAAGTGGCACAAATGTTGAGAAATAGATCACTCATGCAAAAGGCCCCAATGTGCTATAAAATAAATATATTTATAGCACATAAAGTGCCTTACATAAATTTGAACTAATATGTTACTTCTAATAATCATTTTATGTTTGATTAACAATAATTTTATTTAACTTATAAATTAGCATGGCTTTGGGGAAGTTAGATAATTAAAATGGCTAATGTCTCTTAAAAGCTGTCCATGAATGTTTGAATTATTCTATAAAAAGCAAAGGAATTAAAAAAGCTTAAAAAAAAACCCAACAGTACAGCACCTAAATATTTTAGTAATGAATGAGTGAAAAAAGCAGTAGGTGCTTACTATGTGTAAAGCACTAGGGATACAAATAGAAAAGTGAAGACTTCAAAACATTTTAAAATAGAATAGAAATTCATTTGCCCTAAGATAACTGAGTTGTATTCCTAAATGTGGAGTGGGAAGAATACTAGGTCTGCAATCAGAGAATCTGCCTGGGTCATGTAGTCCTTTTGTAACTTTGGGTAAGTAATTTAACCTCTATCCCTCTGTTGCCTCATCTATAAAATAAGGGGATTATTAAACTAGAAGCTGCCTTCCAACTCTAAATCTCTGATCCTATTTTCTTCTAATCAGTTACAAAAAATACTGAATGAACACTTTCATATTTCTATGTCAGTAGACTACCAAGAAAAAGGATTTTAAAAGAGTTATTGGAACTGCAGGGAGTAACATCAGTTTTAGAGGAATCCAGAACTAAAGGGCATGAAAATCCAGCAAAAAAATAAACTAGCAAATTGGTCACTTAATTTGGTCTCAGAAGAATTCTATATTTTCTATAAAACCTATAGATTAGCATAATACTACTGTTTCTGCTATTATTTTGTTCAACTATAATGGTTCAAACTTGATTAAAAAGAATGTGACACTTTTGGGGTAATATATAATGGAGGAGCTTCTCATCTTCATCCCCTTTAATTCAGAAAAGGAACAGTTATTCTCTGACTGCTTCCTATTGGCAATGAGGACTTTTAAAATTGGCTGCTGCTCCAAAACTCTGGATATACTAAAGAGGAAATCCTCCCCGCTTTGGCTCTCTTCTTCCTGTTTGCTTTGAAGTAAAAGAAGACTTTCGGAGCTCCGGAGTATTGGTGAGCCCACAGGCCCCTAGGTAAGCCTGTTTTGTTATGTGCCTTCCTTTGGTATGGGGCTTTATGAGATCTTGAAAGTCACCTGGTATTCCCCTTCTCAGGCACCTGAGCAGCTGAGAGGCAGCACTGCCTATCCGAGAGGCCATAGGTGTTGGGAGGAAGAGAGAGAAACCACCAGAAAGAAAAGAACTCACTTGACATTGAGATGCCCAGTAGAGACAAGATGTAAAACAGTGAATGAGCAGCCCTGTCATAAATGTCCAAATGAGGCTGGGATGATACTAGCTTCTCAAATGATTGCACAATTCTATATTACTTAGCATTTCCTTTCCTCTGTAGGAATAAAACTGCTTGTTCCATGCTTCCATGTTTATTCTCTGGCTACTATTTTGCTTCCTTCCTCTATTCAGAGTAAAGCCCAAAATAGAATTGTTCCTCAGGAATCGGAGATGGGGACAGAACGGAAGCACTGGGAGCCCTCTTCCCTTTGAGGAGATGGGCAGCCTTCTCGTGAGGAGTGGAGGGCAAACCTGGGAAGAAGACAGAGAGCACCAGCATCCTCCATGTTCACCAGCTCCTGTGGCTTTAGCCAAGCAGACCCTGGCAAGCAGCTGTGCTAGATCAGCAAAACCATCTCAAGTCTATTGAAGTATCTCAGTCAAGGAAGAACATCTTGTCAGTACATATATGATAACATTTTACAAAATGATACATTGGGAAGTGATGTTGTAGTAGTAGTAGTAGTAGTAGTAGTAGTAGTAGTAGTAGTAGTAGTAGTAGTAGTAGTAGTAGTAGTGGTAGTGGTAGTAGTAGTAGTAGTGGTGGTAGTGGTAGTAGTAGTAGTAGTAGTAGTAGTAGTAGTAGTGGTAGTGGTAGTAGAGGTGGTAGTAGTAGTAGTGGTAGTGGTAGTAGTAGTAGTGGTAGTGGTAGCAGTAGTAGTAATAGTAGTAGTGGTAGTAGTAGTAGTAGTGGTAGTAGTAATAGTAGTAATGGTAGTGGTAGTAGTGATGGTAGTAGTAGTAGTGGTAGTGTTAGTAGTAATAGTAGTAGTATTTGTAGTAGTGGTGGTAGTAGTAGTAGTTGTAGGGCAGCTAGGTGGCTCAGTGGCCTGGAATCTAAAGACCAGAGTTCAAATGTGGCAAGTCATTTAACCCTTTTTGCCTCAGTTTCCTCATCTATAAAATGAGCTACAGAAGGGTATATCAAGTCACTCCAGTATCTTTGCCAAAAAAAAAAAAAGCCTCTAAAAGGCATCACAAAGAGTCAGGCATGGCTTAAAAACAACTGAACAACAACAAAGTAGTAGTAGAAGTGGCAACAGTCATAGTAGCAGCTGTGGTGGTGGTGGTAGTGATAACTGTAGCTCTTTAAGGTTTGCAAATCACTTTGCAAATATTTTGTTTATATTGTAGCTAGGTGGAGTAAGCACTTATATTGGAGTCAGGAAGATGTGAGTTCTAATATAGATCAGATACTTCCCTTAATTTCTATTTGCCTGTTTCCTCATCTGAGGATAGGGAAAATTTGGATGTGCCTGGAAACAAGCAATAGGGACACAAAAAAGAGGCAAAAGCTCCTACCCTGAAGGAGCTTACAGTCTAAAGAGGGAGACAATATGCAAACAAAAACATGCAAAGCAAGCTAAACTCTGGATAAATAGGTCATAATTAACAGAGGGAAGGCACCAGAATTGAGGTGTTGAGGAATAATTCCTATAGGAGGCAGGATTTTAGTTGAGACTTAAATGCTTATTCTCTTCCCCACTTATCATAACCATGCTGGGAAGCAGGTGCTGTTATTATCCCCATTTTACAGATGTGCAAATATGAATAAGGGAAGGCCAACTGAGGGCAAGTGACTTGTCCAAGTTCATACAGTTAGTTTCTGATGTTGGATTTGAACTCAAATCTTCCAAACTCCAGGTCTAGCATTCTATCTATGAAGCCTCCTAGTAGCCTATAATGTTACTATTATGTGACAAAAATGCTATATTTACTTTTTAATCTAATACATTTTGTCTGAAATGTTGGGATACTGAAGTTTTAAATGTTATCTATTGATACCAAAGGCCTTGAGATATAAGGGTTGTTGCTTTCAAAAAGCATTTGCTGAGATTTGTTAAGACCATCATGTTTAGCTTTATAATTTTATGTATCGACCATAAAAAGATAGACCTATCAAGCGGGTGAACAGACAGTGCCCATCTTGTAACATATCCCAGAGATGCCCAGCTCCAGCTTGTTTGGCCACAAATACTTTATTTTAGGGATTAAGTTCTTTGACAAAATGATGAGGGAAGTAAATAGCCCCAAGGCTGGGAGCAAGGTTAATAAAACAGATAAGAAAATAGAGGTCTGCTAATTTAGCTGGTGAGAATCACCCCATCCCTATTTCTACTGAAGTTTTGGCTCTAAGCTGGGGAACAGAAAAGCCTCCTCTAAGGAAAGGAAAACCAGATAAATGAAATACTGTTTAGGCAACCCCTGCTCTTTAGTGCTTTGAATTCACTGATGAGCTCATTCAAAGCTTTCTGACACCCATAATTCACTTCTTGTTTGTCAGTTTCTGTAGCAGTGACTGACCCACTTGTACAGGGACAAAAGGAGGCAGTGGAGGATAGACAAGGAAATGGCTCCTATGAGTTTATGTGAAAAAACAGACCTAAGGCTCATTTCCCTGCAGTAGTTCTCTAAACCCTGCCTTGATCATCAAGTCTAAAGAGGGAGAATTCATCCTTCCTTTTCTTTTCCATACATACATACATATTTTTATCCCACATCTTCCCTTTTTTAGGCTTCCCTTGATGTTACTATGAAGTTTTTTTCTTGATGGGGAGGATGAAGGGAGGGAGAACTAGCTGATCAATTAGTCAATCAGTGGGCATTTTATGAGAGCAGCAAGCTGGTGGAAGATAACTTCCTGAGTTCAAATTTGACCTCAGACATCTACTAGCTGTGTGACCCTGGGAAAGTCACTTAACCCTGATTGCCTCTATAAAATCAGTTGGGGAAGGAAATGACAAACTAATCCAGTATCTTTGCTGAGAAAACTCAAATGGGGCAACAGGAAGAGTCAAACACCACTGAAAATGACTGAACAAAAAGGTATTTGCTAAGCACCTACCATGTGCCAGGCACCATATTAGATACCAGAGATAGCAAGACAAAAATGAAAGAATCTCTGCCCTTGAGGACTTTATATCCTTTGGGGGGAGACAGCATGTATATATAAAAGTACAAATAAGACATATGAAACATAAACATAATTAACTGATGGGAAAAAACACTAACAGCTTGGAGGGGAGATCAGGAAGGTCTTATGTAGAAAGGAAGCTGAACTTTAAAGGAAACCAGAGTTCCCCAGCGGTAGAAATGAGATGAGTTCATTCTCCGTATGAAAAGCCTGGGCAAAGGCACAAAGATGTTTCGAGTAAGAAACAGCAAAAAGGCTGATAATGGGTGAACTACAGAGCATGTGAAGGAAAGTAATTATATAATAAGGCTGGAGAGGTAAGTTAAGGTAAAGCTGTAAAAGGCTTTAAATGATAGAGAAATTTGCATTTGATCCTAGAGGTGACAGGGACTCATTAGTTTACTGAGTAAGGAAGTGATGTGTTCTATGTGCTTTAAGAATATCATTTTGAGAGGCAGTTAGATGGCTCAGTAGATTGAGAGCCAGGCCCAGAGATGGGAGGTCCTGGATTCAAATTTGGCCTCGGATACATCCTAGCTGTGTGACCCTGGGCAAGTCACTTAACCCCCCATTGCCTAGCCCATATCACTCTTGACGGAAGGTAACGGTTTTAATAAAATAATAAAAAGAGCGAATATAACAAATGAAGAGAAGTCTCTGTCTAGAGCCAGGAGCACATCGACAGTTTGAGGATGCAGTATAGAGGGTGGCACAGTAAAGGAGCCTGAGGAGCAATCGCAGACAGAACAGCCAGGATGATCCTGACAAGAAAAAGAATCTACAAGGAGAGACTATCAGATCCTTCAAAGAGATCAAGAAGAATGAGGATTACAGAAAACTCATCAGATCTGGCAAATAAGAGACCAAGGACAAGCCAGATCACGGAGGTTTGATATGTGAGCTGGAGGAGAAACAGAGGTGAGAAGAATAGAATTATTATTATTATTATTATTATTTTTTAGGAATTTGGCTGAGAAAGGGAGCAGAGAAAGAATGATAACTTGGGGAGCTGCTAATGTCATGTTGTGGTCATTGTTCAGTCATGTCTGACTCTGTATGACTCCATTTCAGGTCTTCTTGACAAAGATTCCTTCTCCAGCTCATTTTACAGATGAGGAACTGAGGCAAACAAGTTTAAATGACTTGCCCAGAGTCACACAGTTAGTATTTGAGGCCATATTTGAACTCAGGAAGATGAAACTTCCTGACTTCATGCTTGGTACTCCATTCATTATATCACTTAACTGCCCCACTAGTGTGGAGGGTAGATATTTAAAGTAGGGGAAGACTTGGGTGTATTTATAGGAAGCAGAGAAAGAGTCAGCAGAAAGGGAGAGATTAAAGATTAGAGAATGAGAAAGAAATTATTAAAAGGACAATTTGTTGGAGAAGGCTAGAGGAGATAACATGAAAAGTAGATCTAGGGACAGCTAGGTAGCACAGAGGATTATAATACCAGGCCTGGAATCAGGAACTTGGGTTCAAATTTGACCTTAGATACCACCACCTAGCTGTGTGATCTTGGGCCTGTCATTTAACCCTGACTACCTAAGCCCTCACTGCTCTTCTGTTTTAAAATTGATACTTACTATCCATTTTAAGACAGAAAGTAATGATTTTTTAAAAAGGAATAAATCTAAAGGAGTTGTCCATGGCATGAAGAAGGGTCACCTTCTCATCATAGACTAGATTAAATGAGGAGAGAATGGGGATGATGTTGGTATTTTGAGACCAAGAAAAGAGGTAGAAAATGGAACAAATGACTTCTGGTTTTTGTGTGTGTGTGTGTGTGTGTGTGTGTGTGTGTGTTTGTTTTTTAATAAAGTTAATACCTGGAGGAGAGAGGTAGAGGAAGCCAGAGGATAGAAGAAAAGGTTTGGAACAGTCACTCTTGGGAAAGGGATAAAGAACCAATTAAGCAAGGGCAAAAGGATTATTTTGCTGCAGTGAGGGCCAAATTGGGAGATGATGATGTAATATTGTAATGGACTTAGCAAGCATGGTCTTTCTCTAGTTCCATTCTGCCAAAGAGGAGAGAGATGTTGGGAGTGTGGGATCTGTCAAGATGTTAACAATGATAGGATATGAAGCAAAAGATTTGAGAATATTTTCTTTTTTGTCCTAAAGGAGTTTATGTTATTCTGGACAAAAAACCCAAAAGTGCACAGAAAAGTAAACACACAAAATACCTACAAAATGAATGCAAAGGAATTTTGGGGAGGAAGAACATTAATAATTGGGGAGATCAGGAAAGAACATGTGGGAGGTGGAACAGCATTCTAGAATGGGGGACAGCTTGTGCAGACATGGGGCGGGGAGTTGATGGGAAGGGAAGCAGTTCAGAGAAACTAACAAAAATCAAGTTTGAGAATATAGCCTCATTTACTTCTAATGCACAAAAATGGAAGTAAAAACAAACATTAACAATAATAATTGTAATTTTTTTAAACCATGAAAAACATGGAAAACCTAAATGATGATTTGGTTCTGACTGATTAGAGAAATTAACTTTTCTAAACATAGGAAGAGTTCAAAAGACATGTTGCATTTCTCTATTTATCTCTGTAAAAAATAAATTGTATGGCTTTTGACCTTGTAGAAGAATGTCTCTGTAAAGCAAAACTTACCAACTGCTCTGCCAATAGCTTTTCCCCTCAAGTTCTGTATTGAGTGTAAGAAGAATCTTTTGCAGATGTTCCAAAAATACATGAAACAGTTTTAATGTGTATTATTACTGTGTATTTTACAGAGCTTTGTTAGGAATAAGAAAGTGGATGATGGTGACTTAATTCCTATTATAGACTATAAAAGATATGAATACTTCTGATCCAATTTTATTTTGTTTTTAAAAAAATCCAAGTTTTGAACAACTTTCCTTTTTATTTAGGGAAACTGTCTCTCACTTTATGAACAATAGAGCAGAATTTTGGTGAAAAGAGGCAATCCCTTAGAAACTTAATAGTGTAAAATACCTTAATGCTGAGTTAACTGCAAAAATCCAACAGAAAGATATGGGCATTTGTAGTAGCAAACATAAAGACTATTCTATGAGGGTATGTTTTCTCTATGAAGCTTATGCAAACAGAGCTCCCAGGAAAGGAAACAAAGGCACTCAGTGTAGCATGATTATCAGTTCTTTGAATTCTCAGATCATCTGTGCATGCCTAAAATAACTTAAGTAGATTTCACAAGAATTAACTCATTGGTAGCACGGTTGCCTATGAAGGGAGACTGGAGTAACTTTATTTATTTATTTAAAAGTTCTTTTTTTTAATGGTCACATTATTCTAGTTGTTCCCTCCTCTCTTCCCTCCCCCCCGCCTCCTGGAATTGACAAGCAATTCCACTGAGTTATACACAAATTATCATGGAGTAACTTAGAAAAAAATTTCCTACTATTGCTTTCCAGTCAAATACCCACAAAAATTATTATCAAGGGAGGAGTTTTTTTTTTAAGCATTCTATATTTTTCATTGGTCTGTGGCCCCATTTTTTTCTCTGCTATAAAAAATGTGGAATCTTCAATAATCATGAGAATGTAAAAGATGGATCAATCAATGGCTTGTTCAACTATAAATTATAAGAACTCTTTTGTTAATTGTATATTCTTATAGTAAATTACCATCATTTAATCATCTAACAAGTGTTTTTGAGAAGAAAATTTTCAAATATTAGTTAAGTAAGACAGAGAGTCAACTTAGAGTGAGGGAGTCCTAGGTTAAAGTCCTGTCTCTGATACATACTGGCTATGTGAACTCGAGTAAGTCAATTATGTGTTCTAAGTAACTCTAAAACAATAAATTCCAGAAAAAGTGCCAATCTGTACTGACAGAGGGAATTTCTTCACTGAGAACTCCTAAATCAATAAAATCATAGGCATAGTTATATGCCTCCCTTTGGGAATATTATACTTTCAATAAAAAATAAAATAACAATACTGAATTTAAATGACTCAAATGGCATTTATATAAATTACAAAATTACTTTTTGTCTTCTCAAAGTGACATTTCTTAGAACTTCCCTGATAATTTTATTTTTATTTTTTACCAATTGCATGTAATAACAAATTTCCACACAAGTTTTCCCAAGTTATTTGCTTGTACTTATCTCCTTCCCCATCTCAGTGCTGGCCAATGATTTGATCTGACTGATAAATGTTTTTTTAATCCTCATTTTCTGTCCCAGGAATAACCCAGGACAGAAAGGCAAGGGCTTGGCAAATGGGGTACTTAGGATCACCCAGCTGAAAGTATCTGAGGCCACATTTGAACCAGGTCTACTGACTCTAGGCCTGGCTATCTACTGTACCACTTAGCTGCCTTTAGAACTTCTCTGATAATTAAAAAGGAAACAATGTTTAGCTAATCGTACCAACGAGAAACCTTCTATTTATCTGCGAAAGTAGAGAAGAATTCTTCAACTTTCAAGGAGTAACATCAGTATTCATTGAGTTAACTTTATAAGTTGTGGTTGATTTGCTCTTGTTCCATTATTACTATGAAGTCTAATAATATATTTCTTCAAGATGAGAAAGATGTCTAACCCATTATGCTGATTCATTAACTAGAACAGTGGTTTTCAAAATTTGATTCAGGGAATTTCTGAGGTCCTTAATACGTTTCAGGAGTTTAAATTATTTTGGTCTATGAAATCTAAATATTTTTATAATAATATTAGGGTTTTTAATTCAAATATAGTAAATGTTTTTTAAATTTTAATTAAGAGAATTTTTCCATGGCTACATGATTCATATTCTTTCCCTCCCCTTTTTCCCCCTTCCCGTAGCCAACATGCAATTCAACTGGATTTTATATGTGTCATTGATCAAGACCTATTTCCATATTATTGATTAAATATAGTAAATGTTGGTGGCAATAACTCACATAGACAAAAGTTATTTGAGGGGGTGGTTCTCAATAATTTTTGAGGAGGAAGGGATCCTTAGACCAAAAAGTTTGAGAACCTAATTAGGGTGTTTTGTTATTCTTGTTGTTGTTTTAAAAATGCAAATATGAATGGAGAACTCTTTCTTGCCCTAGTAAGCCAAGATGCCTTTATAATGGGTTGGTATATAGACACTAATTCCAAAGGTTATTCATTTGTTTATGCATTGATGTATTTTCCTGGTTCCCTAAAATAAGTTTTCATACAAAACTTTATTCTAACAGATCATCACATTTTGCTTATCTGGAAACTAAAATATTTGAAATGGAATGATTCTCTATTCTCAATTTACTCAGAATGTATAATAATTTAGGCTTTAGCTAAGCTGAAACTTCCCTTTTCTTTGTCTAGGAATAAGGGGTTCACTGAACAAATAGAGGGGACAAGAGTGTATGAGCAATGATTTACCTGCTTTTAGTAGAGCCATGTGATTTGTAACAGAAACATTGCTTATATAGGGAAAAAAAATCTCATTATTGTAGTCTATAACCTAAGGCTGTGTTTTTGCTTTTAGTCACTCAGGCTCAGATGCTAGTCTTTTCTCAGTCTTTTATTGTATAAATAAAATTATTCTATGTTTTGTAGTAATGCGAGTTTGGGGATTTGTAAGAGGAGCAGATGGTTAAAAATTGAAGTTCCTAGGTTCCAGCAGAGTGAGAGAAATGAGCCAGATAAGTAGGAGGTCCCTTATGTGCACCCAGGCTCTAAATGTCAATAAAGGACTCTGAGATGAAGGTTCTTCAAACTACTGCCTAAAGAAGATACAATTTCACCAGCAGCTTCTACAAATTCAATGTTATCAGCACTATTGATAGAATTCCAGGGGTAGAAGGCTTCTAGGAACAAACTGCTCCCATTTATCTCTGTTAAGTGTAGATTTCCTTCTTTTTTTTCCTTATCAAGAATTGTTAGAAGCCATAGTAGTCCACAGTTCCAAGGGATGTCAAAAAAATAGCACTTTTCTCAATCTATGAAAATCTCTGTGCAACATGTTAAATTAGGTTCATCTTGTGAAAGGAACAGGATCTTAGAAAGTGATTCTCATCCAAAGATCCAATAAAAACCACCAATTGCAAAGAAGTTACTTAAGGACTTCTATTAATGCTCCTCAACTTTGCTAGAGATCACATTGTGAATGAATGTCCCTTAGAGTAAAGAAAGAAATTAAGAGATCTCCTTCGGGTGAAAGTCTGTTTGTATCATAACCTTCAATCCCATTTTGGATGTTAATTTCCCCATGGCTAGACTCATTAGGCAAAATGGAGAAATAATGAAAGTTTATCATTCGTATCTTTGAAATGCCTCCTTCTAGTCCTTCTTTCCCATATTTTTGGTTTCCCGTTCCTGCTCTGTAGAAATGTAGAATCCCTATATCCACTGGTATAGTGGTAACCACTTGAATGGACTTGAAAGAACTGTTAAATTTTTCAATGCTTTAATTACAACTTAGAAATTAGCAAACCTTAAGAATCAGGGCTTTATTTATTGATTATTTTTTAGAGTTGAGAAAGTGATGGAAAAGGGTCAGTTAGGTAGCACAGTGGATAAGAGGGCCAGGCCTGGAATCAGGAGGACCTAGGTTCAAATCTTAGACAATTTCTAGCTGTGTGATACTGGGCAAGTCACTTAACCCTGATTGCCTAGCACTTGCCACTTTTCTTAGAATTCATATTGATGAATGTTGTATTCAGACCTCTGTTCTTCTCCTTGCATTTCTCCTAGAGTTGTCAGGCAACAAACACCTTATCAATCATTCCTTGGCTCTTTCTATAATCACATTAGCTCTCAGGTACGTGACCATCTTCCAGGAGAAGGATCAGCCTATTAAGGAAGACTCTGGCAAGAATCTTGCCAGCAATGAAAGAAATAGAGAGAGAGAGAGAGAGAGAGAGAGAGAGAGAGAGAGAGAGAGAGAGAGAGAGAGAGAGAGAGAGAGAGAGAGAGGGAGAGAGAGAGAGACCTACCTCCCACCCCATATGATTGTCACAGGACAATTTATTTCCTTTTTCTGTATAGAGGTGGACCTCCTATTATCATATAACCCAGAAGATTTTAGTCAGCTTCTACTTGAACAGAAGACCCTCTGCTTTGTGGATCTCTACTGAGATGGAATCAGCACCAGGCACTTGCCAAAATGGAACACCAGAGAATAATATGCCTAAAATCTGAGACAAGCAGAGCAACAAATCAGTGCACAACGAGGAGAGTGAAAGCAAGGTCCCAAGATCAGCAGGTACCAGAAGAACCCAATGGAGCAATGCATCCAGCTAAGTAAAGCATACAGTGAGGAGCAGGTCCAGTAAGCCCAGGGAATCAATAATATTTGCAGGAGAGCTGCCAGGACTAATGAAGATTAGGTCCAGTAAGAACAATGCAGTGATATCAATAGACATCAGGGGACCTGAAACATCAGATATATGATTTGCCTCTCCACATAGGTATACACCCTCAAGGCTCTGTCCTGGGGTCTCTTCTTTTCCTTCTATACTCTCTACCCTGATAATCTCATCACCTACTATGGGTTCAGTTATCATCTTTAGGCAGATGATTTTTCTCTGCTGATCATGAGTCCTACAAGTAAAATTGCCTATTGGACATAACAGCTAGATGTCTCATAAACATTTCAAATTTTATATATCTAAAATATTATCTTCTCCATCCATTCCAAATTTCCCTTTTACTGTTAGGACATCATTTTTCTAGTCTTCCAGATTTGCAACCATGGCATCCCCTCTACTTCCTCACTCATTCACCCCAGATATCCTATCAATTGCCAAATATTCCTCCATAATGTCTTTCATATCTGACCCTTTTTCTGTATTCACACAAATACCACTCCTGGCTCTCAATGACTCTTGTCTAGACTATTGAAATAGATTTCTGATTGGTTTCCCAAAATCAAATCTCTCTCTACTTTGGTCCAACCTCCACTTAGCTGCCTAAGAGACTCTTTTAAAATTTGGGTCTACAGGCAGGTAGGCAACACAGTGAGTCCAGTACCAGACCAGGAGTTGGGAAGACCTCGATTCAAATTGGCCTCAGATACTTAGATGTGTGACCTTGGGCAAGTCACGTAATTCTAACTGCCTAGTTCTTGCCACTCTTCTTAGAATTCAAACTAATCCAGATGGTAAGGACTTAAAAAAAAATAAAGCTCAAGCCTAACCATGGCACTCTTTCTCAATATACTCATGCGGCTTCTGATCACCTCTAGAATCAAATATTAAAGCCTCTGCTTGATATTTAAAGATCTTTACAACCTGGTCTGTTCCTACCTTCATTCTTTTTTACATTTTACTCCTCTCCATGACACTCTAGAAAATCTACTTGTTCAAGTTTCTCTTACATGACACTCCATTTCCCATCCTGTGTCTTTGAATTGTTTGCCCCCAATATCTAAAGTAATATATTCACAAACTCCTGCCTCAACATCTTTGGCTTCTTTCAAGACTTAAGGAAAATGCTGCATTCTGCCGAATACCTGAGTCTCTCGAGCCTTCCCTCAAAGACTATCTTTCTTCTCTTTGGTATGTATCTTATACATACACCATGTCTCTACTATGTCAGCTTCTTGAAGGTAGGATCTATTTTTCTGTTTTGCTAAGCCCAAAGCTTAGCAAAAAATCTGTCACATTTTAGGTATTTGATATATTTCTTCATTGATTGAAGGAATAATTATTTTTTGGAGTCTTCATACATAATCCTGCTTCTCGCTTACTCTCTTTATTTGTGTGAATAATTGTGTTAGAGTGTGGTCTAGCTTTATGGAAGGAGGGAAATTTTGTTGCAAATTTCTTACCAAACTATTTTGTTAAATGCCTCTCCTTTGAACTAATTGTTTCTTCTAGTTTCCCAGAAATAAGTAAATACATCAGTGGAGATCATAAACTCTCATTTTGAGGGGATGTGGAATAACAGAGGGCCTTGAACTTGGAATAGCTAGCTAGTCCAGGGGTCTGCCACGTAAGGGAGTTCATCAAGTGCTACGTTGTCATTTGTTTCTTTGTACTATTGAGTTCCACTGATTTTCTCTTCATAATGAATCTACCATCTGCCCTCTCTTCTCCACTTACACACCTTTACCCAAGTTTAGAGCCTTGAAATACTTTAGTTTGTGTAGCTGTGGTAGGAATTAATTCCAGTCATGGTGTTCATCCTGTATCAACACAGAGGCAGGAGAGTTTAGGAAAGCACCAGGGTATAGCTGGTGCAGGACTTTGGCAAGAATTAGAGTATATAATGGGAAGTAATATGAAATAATCCTGGAATGATAAACTGGAGCCAATTAATATGGGACTTTTAATGCCAAACTGATGAGCTTATACTTTATACTAGAGGCAAAGGGGAACCACTAATATAGACAAGCTTGTTCTTTATTTTGGCAGCTGTAGAAAAAATGGATTAGAGAGCTAGAAAGGCTAAAAAATGGAATTCCAATTAGGAAGACATTGTTTCACAATAGACTAGGTAAGAGATAATGAGGACTGAAATATAATGGTGACTATAAGGATGAAGAGAAAGGAACAGATATGAGATACTTTATGATGGTAGAATTGATAAGACTTCCCAATGGAATGGTATGGGTGGGGTGAAGAAGAGAGAAGAGTCAAAGATGACTCCAAGTTTATAAACCTGAATGAATAAAAGGATGTTTTTTTTTTCAACAGAAATAGAATAACTAGAAGAGTGGGTTTGGGGGGAAATAATAAGTTTTAGTTTGCACTTGTTGAGTTTAAGAGGCTTATGAGACAAACAATAAGAGTTATCTAACAAGCAGGCCCTGATGTGAGACTGGAACTCAAAAGAGGGACTCAGAAGAGATAAATAGACTTAGGAGTTAGGTGATAATTTAATTCACAAAAGCTGATGAGATTCCTAAAAGATGTGTAAAGAGAGAAGATAAAGAGGCTCAAGATGGAGTCCTGGAGAATACCTATAGTTAAGAAGTAAGACATGGATGATAATCTAGCAAAGGAGTCTGGTGAGCCTGTTAAGACAGATGGGGAGAACAAAGAGAAACAAAAATGACATAGAAAAAATCACAGAAAAAATATCCAGGAGGACAGTGTAGACAACAACATCAATTATTGCAGAATAGTCAACAAAGATGAGGACTGCGACAAGGCTAATAGATCGTAAAAAAAAAAAGGCTATTTGATATAGCAATGAAGACATGGTAATTGTGGAAAGAAAAATTTCAGCTGTCTAGTGAGGTGAAGAAGAAGAGGAGGGAGGGAAGTAAAAGGAGAAAAATTCCCTGCTATATCAAACAGATCTGGAATCATAGAAAGTAGCAGGTTCAACATGACAGTCAGAAGAGAACCATAATTTCAAAAGCCATAATCTCATAGCCATAATTCATGGGAAACAATGTCTAAGAAAAAGGCTAGCAATATAAGCTGTTCTTAGATGATATTGATATACTATATATATATATATATATATATTTACATGACAATGTAGCTGAATAGGGAACTTTTTAGTTCAGTTCTGACTTTCAAAAGATGAAAGCAGGAGCAAGAAACTGGGAATCAATACAAAATAGTAGCATTGTCTTGTAAGTATGATGTCAGGAACACCATTGCCCAGAGTGAGCTAAGGCTGGTGATGAGTACTAAGGACAACAAAAAGATCACTTTTTCTTTTCTTCTCTCTCTCTCTCTTCTCTCTCTCTCTCTCTCTCTCTCTCTCTCTCTCTCTCTCTCTCTCTCTCTCTCTCTCTCTCTCTCTCTCTCTCCATCACTTATTTCACTTGTTTTTTTCTTTTCAATGGAGAATGATCTTCAGAAGAAAGATAGGAAAAAATGTTTTGTAGGTAGTGAAAACCCAAAATAAGTGAGAGGATGAAACAGCAACTATGTACCCTCAATCAATTCAAGTAAATAGGCTCAGACAAATTATATTCTAGGATACTAATAAAACCGGTGGATATGACATGACAGCCAAGAAGATTCCATTTTAATTAACTAACTAATTAATTAATTGTTTTAGATTTCAGGAAGAAAAGCATACATTTAGAATAAAACTGTTGAAATATAATCAGTCCTTCTCAGACAAGTGGAGTACTCTGTTCAGTTATGGATGCTATGTATTAGGAAAGATATGAGTTGAAGCATGTCTAGAGACAGGGATAAGGATGATAAAGGGACAGACAATTTGTCACATGAGGATTGGTTGAAGGAACTGAAAATGCTTAACTTAAAAAAAGATAAGATTTTGGGAGAAAAATGTGATAGTAATCTCCAAACATCTGAAGTCATCTAATGTCTCTTTTACAAAACAATGGGGTAGGTGCAGAATTAGGATCAATCTGTAAAAGTTCTAGGGAGGTAAGTTTAAACTTGATGTAAGGAAAATTTTTTTTCGAACATTTAGAAAATAGACTGAAATGCCTCAGCAAATAATAGTTCTTGCTTAGTGGAAGCCTTCAAGCAGATGCTGTAGGACCACTAGTTAAGAATGTTGTAGAAACTGGATCAAATTGCTTGCTAGCTCCAGGAAGGAAGAGGAAGAGGAGGGAGACAATTTGGATCATATGATTTCAGAATACTTATGTGGAAATTTATTATTACATGTAATTAATAAAATAAATTATTTTCATAATAATTTAAAAAATGTTGTAGAAGGAAAGATATCTATTAGACTAGATGGTTTCTGTGGTCCTTTCCAACTCTGAGATCCTATGTATAAACAAGTAGAAGCAAGGTACTGTTTAAGGCCTAAGGAGAGAAGAATAATATTCAAATGAGGTTTGGAATCAAGTAGAACTTCATGGAAGAAGTAGCATTTGAGCTAAATCTTTAGGGATGAATAGGCAAAGCTGCCAAGGAAAGATCAGCCAGGGACAGGGTATTACAGGAATAGAAACTAGTGAGATCAAAGCCATGGTTACAGGAATGTTTGAGATATGCCCAGGTATGATAAATAGTACAACTGCCTGGAGTACAGAATATAATGAGAGTAATGTCAAATAAAGTGGAAAAGATAGTGTGAAGCAAGAGTGTAGATCATTTTGGATGTCAGACTAAGGAAGGGGGACTTAATTTGATGGGTGAATAAATTAGGGAATTATTGAAGGGATTAAAAAAATAAGTGATAAGATCATATCTGTGCATAAGGAAGATCAATGTGGAAGCAGGGGAAAAGAGAAATGAGAGAGAATGGTGGGGGCTGGAAAAAACCCAACAAAGTAGGTTATTGCATCACTTCAGTTGGGTGGTAGTAAGATGCTATGCTAACTTTGTGAAAATAGGAATAGAGAGGATGATATAGTTACAGAAATACTAAATGAAACAAAGTCAACTTGGCATTTGTTTGTAATATTAGAAACCAGTAGAAAAAGCTTTATATCTGGCAAAACAATTTGAACTTTCATTGACTTCCCCGCAAATTAAATTGCTATTTGATACCTGTTTTTCTCATAAAACAATAGCAAACAGGACATAGAATCTTGATTAAGATTTGTCACAATGTCATAAATCTGGAATAAATAAATGAAACACTTATTCTCCAATATCCATTCACTTTCTTTCTATAACATCAAAGAATGGGCCATATTTTTTAAACACTAAAGTAGAAGTAGTGATTATATTAATATACTCACCCCACCCAAGTTCATTGCTACAATACTTGAATTTTTGCCAAAATGTTTGGCTTACTGCTAGAATACACCAAGCACAGCACTGTTTTTGAACATTATTCTACCACTCCCTTAAACTTTCCACTTTACAAATATTTTTATATCTCTGTTTACTGCGTATTTGTAATTTTTTTGTATATAAGGAGTTCTGACCAAATTTATTTCATGAACATGTGTTATATAGTTTTAAAATTACAGTTGAAATAGCAAACAAAAATTAATATTGCTATTAATAGAAATATGTTTTTATCATAATAATCACAAATAAAATGACATTTATGAAATTGTGATGGGAGTGGAAATAGAAATCATAAGAATTGAAGTTGGAAGGGACCTTGGAAATCATCTAGTCCAAGCTCTTCATTTGAAACCCAGAAATGTTAAATGAAATGATTTGCCCTCTGTTACATAGGTAGCATAGTAAAAAGCACCCAGAGATAGGATTCAAACTCAGGTTGTCCCGATTCTAAATTCAATGTTCTTTCTACTATATCATAGTTTTCACAATTGAACCATATACAATTGTCACATCCTATGTTATAAACTTAGTGATGGTTTTATACATTTATTTTTCTTATTTAACAACAAACTACAACTAATATAGAGGGTCCTTGAATGACAAAAAAGGTTGCATTCAAAAAGTTAATCAATAAATTGTTTTTTTGTTTCTAAGGAAAATGCATTTCAAGTTCAGACAGATTCTAGGCATAGTTCAGAAAGCCTGAATTAAATTGTAATAGAGTTGAAATGTTATAGAATTTGAATGAAAAATAGTAGAAGCAGATCTTATAAAATCATTAGTCATTAAACAAAATAAAATGAATAAATAATAAAATTTTTAAAAATCTTCGATGTTGGAATTTTAAGAAAAGCAAGCTAAGTAGAGGAACATAGCAAAATGAGTGGCAAAGACTTTTGTGGAAATTATAGAGGAATCTTCTGGAACTTTTTTAGGGCCCTAAAGGTTGGTGATATGATTTCTTTTCATTAATTTGGTCCAATTTTGCTTCTAATCTTATGACTTTTGTTTTTCATGTTTTACTAGGCATTTTGTCTTATAATGGCATATGGCCAGGCTAAGAGTTGTTGAAAGAGAGAGACAACATATATAAATAGAACTTTCCTCTACCAAACTTCCCCATTTCTTTCAAGGTCTCCACTATTTTACATTTACCCAGGTTTGTAAATTTAGAGTCATCCTCAAAGATTCTTTATTCTCTCTTACTCCAAATAATCAATTATTGTCAAGTTTTATACAGGCAACTCTGCCACATATTCCAAATCTCTTTCTTTCCAGTTCAGGTTCTCAATCACTTCTCACCCAGACTATAGCAATACCCTCTAATTGATCTTTGGAACTCAAATCTGTTCTCTTGTATAAAAGGACTAGAGGTGGGGGCAGCTGAGTGGCTCAGTGGATTGAGAGTCAGGCCCAGAGATGAGAGGTCCTGGGTTCAAATTTGGTCTCAGACACTTCCCAGCTGTGTGACCCTGGGCAAATCACTTGACCCTTAGCCCTTGCCACTCTTCTGCCTTGGAACCAATACATAGTATTGATTTCAAGACGGATGGTAAGGGTTTAAAAAAAAAAGACTAGAAGTGCCACTAGGTAGGGCTAGTTCTTTTTCTTAAAGACAGACAGACAGAGACAGAGAGAAGAGAGAGAGAGAGAGGTTGAGGAAGAGTGGAGAGAAAGGAGAGAGAGACAGACACAGACACAGACAGGGAGACAGAGACAGAGAAGAAGACAGAGACACAGACCAAGAGGAAGACAGGCAGACAGACAGAGGCACAGGCAAAAAGGAGACAAGAGAGAGACTTTCAGTCTGGTAATAGTTTTAAAGAGGCAGACTATTATGGATATGAGTTCAATGGAAATAAAATTGTACTGATGTTTGATTGGCTCAGAGAATCAAGACTTCCGGCTGCCTGCATACAAAAAAAGTGCTGCTCCCTAAGGCCTGACCTGTTAATCATCCTGGGCAGTACAGAGAGGCAGGGAAGTCATGCTCAAATGAATTAATTCTGGACAATTGGCTAAATATCCTTTTCTTGTTCTGCATGCCCTTCTCTCACCATGGCTAAATAAAGCTAGTTTTGTTAATTGCTAGATGGACTGGGTGTCTCATTTCATTCCAACCTCATACCTGAGGTACAAGTACAATCTAGTCAGTCTTGGCCAATTAAACCTCTAATCCATCTTCTACAGAGATGCCAAAGTGATTTTCATGAAGCACAAGTCTGACCATGTCACTCCTTGGCTCAATAAAATCCTGTGGCTCTCTACTATTTCTAGGTCCAGGATCAAAAAGAAACTTTTCAGTTAAGTCCTTCACTACCTGGCTCCAACCTAGCTTACCAGGTATATGTTACAATACTCCCTTTTGAATAATCTAGAGTCCAACTAAATTAACATTCTATTTTCCATCTCCATTTTTCTAGGGTTGTTCCTTTTGCCTAGAATCCATTCCTTCCTTTGCCTCTTAAAATTCCTAGATTTTTTTTAAAAGCTCAGATTAAATAAGATTAAATAATTAAATAAGAAGAAATAGTCACTGAACCAGACACTTATGTCAGACTTTCATATCTTCAGGATAGCTTTCTTTCCTTGATGGAAATTCTATTACCCTCCCCCCCCCCATATTGTTCCTCTTTCATCCAACTTCAGGCCAAAATAATACAGATTTAATAATTAAAAGGTATATATGTTTCATTAAGTTTAGAATTTTCTCCAGCTGGGGCAATATCTATTATTAGCATATTTCTTCATCTTTTCTAAAATGACTATGATTATTATTCATCATAGAATGTTAGAACTAGAAAGGATTTTAGGGATGTAGTTCAATCCCCTCATTTTTCAGCCAAAGAAATTGAGACTCAAAGGAAAGGCCTGGGCACTTGTGTACCTAAAGAACTTTCCCAAGTAACTTAGAATAATCCTTGCCACACCTAGAAAAACTACTAAATATTACATAATTACTTAAATTCTGATTTCAACATGATTAGGAAGTGGAATATTTTGGTTAATTGATTTTTCCAATTAAAACAAACTTGTCTCTAGAAACAGTACTAGTAACAATATTATAAGCCAATGATACTTTTTCAATAAATTAAAATTCAGTAAAATACCCTGGACACAACTTATAATAAAGAAAAATAGTTCACATTTATATAGCATTTTGTTGTTTTTAAAAAATTGTAGCATATCACCAACAAAGGCATAAAGAATGTATCTATGTCAAAGGAGGTAGGTCAATATTGTGTTACCAAAGTGAGGAATAACCAATAGACAGCTTGCATATTCTACTGACCACCATATAGTATTAAGCAATCTCGAGGAAGTCTGTTGGCCTGTTGCATGGAAATCCTATGGAGGCCATGGAAAAAAGTCTTCCAAGAGGAGCAGACATGGATAGAGATAGTCTGCATCAATAGAGGGTGTATCTACATCAATGATATGAACTAATCCAAGAATTATCCAAGTATTAATGTGTGGTTTGCAAATTTAGGGTATCATTGTCTTCATTTTTTTTTAAACCCTTTACCTTCTGTCTTGGAGTCAATACTGTGTATTGGCTCCAAGGCAGAAGAGTGGTAAGGGCTAGGCAATGGGGGTCAAGTGACTTGCCCAGGGTCACACAGCTGGGAAGTGTCTGAGGCCAGATTTGAACCTAGGACCTCCTGTCTCTAAGCCTGGCTCTCAATCCACTGAGCTACCCAGCTGCCCCCTGTCTTCATTTTTAAAAGCTTTTTACTAACAAAATTTAATCATCCTTTGATGATTCAGATTGTCCCTTGAGAATGTACATTAAGTACCAGTCTTCATTATGAAAATAATTTTTCAATGCTAACAAAACTGAGAGCTTAGACTAATGGAACATTTATTAAGTACCTACTAGGTCCCAGGAATAGTGATAAGAATGTGAATTTGAAAATCGAAACCATAATCTATCTTACTTTCAGGGCAAGGTGTTTTCTTTTGAGTAGTCTTCATACAAGAAGAACCATACAAAACTTGAAATGAGAACCCGGGAGAAATCTAGGTCTACAAATAACTAAAGGAGAAAACATGCCCAGTGAACAAATATGATATTACCATTTTATTTGAAAATGGGGCCACTAAAAACACTTCTTGTGTTTTATTCCAACATTTCTTTATGCATTATTTAACGAGAAAGAATTTGATACCTAACCTTTTAACTTGTGTCACTCTTAGTAAAATCTGAGGTTATTTTTATAGACTAAATTCTCCCTAAAGTGCTTCAGGCTAAAGACACAGATAAGACAGAGACCATAATCTAAAGAGAATTTTGTTTGAATGGAAAATAAAAAGCAGATGATAAAAAGCTCTTCAAAGTTCTTCTCAGGGTTGTCTTACTTAGCTTTTTCTCCCAGGGGATATGGAAAATTCCCATTGCAGAAAACCACTGAGGGAAATGATAACTGTCTGAGTCACATAAAGGAATTACAGATATAAGTAGAAAAACACTAATAATACCTATTAAAATACTAATTTTTAAAAGCTTATTAACAGCTTCAATTAATCAGAGGATTTTTCTACTTTTTACTTATTAGTAAAGATTATTTCCTAAATTAAAAATATGTCTGTTATGTAATTCAGAAAACTTTAAGGGTTACTAGACACATTATGTATTTAATTTGGTCCTTACAATTACCTCCTGAAGGAAGCAACAGATTTATTGTTATTAATCCCTCTTTTATAGGCAAGAAATCTGAGGATCAGAAACATTGACTAACCCAAGGTTACATGGCTAGTAATCAGCAGAACAAGGTTAATTGACTCCAAACACAGTGTTCAATCAAAGTTGGTCTAAGCCAGAGGTCCTTAACCATTTTGGGGAACCTTGGACTCTTTTAGTGGCAAGTCTGATGAAACCTAGGGACCCCTTCTCAGAATATTGTTTTTTTTTAAACCCTTATCTTCTATTTTAGGATTGATACTAAATATTGGTTCCAAGGCAGAAGAGAAGTAAGGGCCTGGCAATAGGGCTAAGTGACTTGCCCAGGGTCATATAGGTCAGATTTGACCCAGATCCTCCCAACTCTAAGTCTGGCTCTCTATCCACAGCTGTGCCAGAATATGGTTTTGAAATAATTGAAGGAAAATTTAAATTTCAGATAAATGTTCATGAAAATAAAGATATAGCATTTTTTCCCATCCAAGTTCTTGCCCCCCTTGAAATTTATCCATGGACCCTTTATAGGGGATCTGTGTAGTCCAGGCTAATCTTATTCTGGATCAAGGATTATCTCTACATTTTTCCTCCATTTCCTCACTTATTACTCTTCTCAATTCACTGCAATCTGGTTTTTAGCTCCTCCACTTAATTGAAATGCCTCTCTCCCAGAATGCTAATATTTCTTAAGTCCTAAATCCAATGATCTTTTCTCAGCCTCCATTCTCCTTGTCTTCTCTGCTGTTTCCAGCATCATCAAAATTCCCTCTTCCTTTTAGATACTTTCTCCCTCATTGACTTCCATGACACTGCTCTTTCTTGCTTTTTTCTTGTCTATTCATTCTCAGTGTCCTTTGGTAGCTTATCCCTCTGTTTTGCACTAATGTGCATCCATAAGGCACTCAGGTCTTTTTCCTCTTCAATAGTTCCAATTAGCTATGCAAATGACTTTCAGATCTATACATGTAGCTCTCATACACACTTCTCTGATTTATGCTTATCCATATTAGCAGTAGGTATTTAAAGACAGAAGGGTAGGCAAGGGATAAAGAGCCAGGCTTAGTGACAGGAGATCTTGGGTTCAAATTTGACCTCAGACACGTCCTATTTGGGTGACCCTGGGAAAGTCACTTAACCTCCAACTGCCTAGCCCTTACTACTTTCCTGCCTTGGAAGTAATACACAGTATTAAGTCTAAGAAAGAAAGTAAGGGTTTTAATAAAAAAAGATAGGAACTAGACTTATACTTTTCCTGCTATAAAGAACTCCCAAGTAAGGTAACACCCTCTACCAGTGCTGCAGGCAAGCACCTTCTCTGCAATTTATATTCTTAAGAGAGCTGCCTCAACACTTGCCCTGGGTCTTACAGCCAGTATGTATCAGAAATAGTACTTGAACCCATGTCTCCTCGTTTCTAGCCCAGCTTTGTATCCACCATACCAAGATGTTTCTCTGGTATTCCAAAATAAATTTGCTCTAGAACAGGAATTCTTAACCTGGGTCCATGAAATTATTTTTTAAACAATATTTTATTTTTTCTTTAATTATATGCAAAAGCAATTTTAATACCTGTTTTTCTTTTCATTTTGAATCCTAAATTCACGCCCTCTCTCTCTATCCTCCCACCTCCTCCCTGAGATGGTAAACAATACATGTTCAGTGATGTAAAACATTTTCATGAACTTGTTTTTTAAAACTATTTTGTTAATTGTATTTCAATATTAATAGTTTCCTTTGTAATCCCATATATTTATGTTTTATGAATTTAAAAACATTCTTCTGAGAAGAAGTTAAAGGAGATATGATACAAGAAAAGGTTAAGGATTTCTGCCCTAGAATGTATTTACTCTAGAATAGTACATGGTGACAAATATATTAGAGTATGTTTTCAAAAAAGCAATTCTTTATTAAAGGTGACTGGATTTTTTTTAGAATTAACACAATGAATGCCATGAAAAGTTCAGAGTTGACCTATTTTTAATCAAAGGGCACAACCATGTGACCAGAGAGCTTGTTATTTCCTTTTCCTTGATTTGCAGATTAATAACTGCCATTTCTCTATAAAGCCAAGCTGAGGTTTGGTTGTGGTTGTGTGTGTGTGTGTGTGTGTGTGTGTGTGTGTGTGTGTGTGTGTGTGTGTGTGTACCCACCTTCAATTGTTTTATCTTTTCACGCATGAAGGGGAATTCAGAATGCTCATTTCAGCCAACTATACAGCTGATACTTAATGTCACAGCCAATGCCATCATCACCTGGGAGATGTGTCTGCGGTGCCGAGTCAGCAGTGTCTCCTGTGCTGAGCCAGCATGCCGCAGCTGTCCCTCAGCACTTCAGAATCTGTTTGGCTACAGCTGAGATAACAGAGCTCTGCATCCAGATGTGTCACAGTCTGCACCTCTGAAAACTCTCAAAGTGGAATTCCGGAGTGGGCTCTTGTTAGGGTAACAAAGATGCTGTGCTACAAAACAGAAATTCCCAGCCCTGGTTTTATGGCCCCCATGACATCCTTAGTGACCCTTGGGAATTGCAAAATTCTCAAAAAAGCATTCTCAGAAGAAAATGATAGTAATTCACACATTAATTTAAAATAGAAATACATAATATGGAAAATATTTTTTCCTAGGCTTATGTGACAGAGAATAAATCTTGAAATTAAACTAATAAGTCATATCCCATTACAATTTCAAGATGATTGAGATCTTCTTTGTTTATAAACTCCTTGGTTTGGTATTTAAGTCCCCTTCCTAATCTGGCTCCCTGCCATCTTTCCAGGCTGATCACACATTGCTTTCTTTCACAGACCCTGCACTCCAGCCATATTGTCCTGCTTGATACAGGCACAGTCTGTCTGTCTATCCCCAAGTCTCTGAATGCCCAACTTTTAGAATCCCTGCTTTCTTTCAAAGCTTCAGCTTCCCACATGAGGCCTTTCCTAATCCTCTCTCTACCTCCAAGTCACTGGGAATTTACTTTTCATATATCCTATATTTTCCTAGGGCAGCTAGGTGGTGAAATGGATAACATATGTGGTCTGGAGTCAAGAAGACCAGAGTTCAAATCCAACCTCAGACACTAGCTGTGTGACCCTGGGCAAGTCACTTAACCTCTGTGTGCCTCAGTATCCTCATCTGTCAAATGAGCTGGAAAAGGAAATGGCAAACTATTCCAGTGTCTTTGTCAAGAAAATCCCAAATGGGTCGCAAAGAATCAGGCACAACTATAAACAACTAAATAACAATATATATATATCTGTGAATGTGCTGTAATACCTCAGCAGAATGAAAGCTCCCTCAGAATAGGGACTATATCACTTTTTGTTGGAGGTCCCATGCCAAGCTCAGTGCCTGTTATTTATTGGGAATTTATAAATATAGGTAATCCCAAGTTTTGGAGCAATTTTAAGGGCTTTTGGGATACTCTCTACTTATTGAATGATTGACTACATGAGGTTTTTGGAAAATAGATTTATTAGTTGTCACATAATTGTTTACATTAATATCAGAAGTTTTCATTAATGACCAATGTTTCTGGAAAGAAAATTACTTATTGCACCTAATTTTTGAGAATTCTAATAATAGTATAGACATTTAAATAATATGAAAGAGCTCTGACTTCATCAGTGTGAATATTTCAGCTTTCAATGCAGAATATTACCCCTCCATGCCATAGCAAACAGTCTTCATGAGTTACTATGATGGCCAAAGAAAATGTATCTCATAGCCAACTCTCCAGTGATGAACTTCTCCCCGATTATGGAGGCGGATCCTTAGAAGATCCTCACTATTAGTCAGAGGGACCAGACAGAGAGCATTTCCCTCTTCCCCAGACCTGCCACAGCTTGCACTCCAGTCCCAGCCTTTGAGAACTGAGGATGACCATGATAAGATACCGCACTGAGCAGGATGTGTCCCATATTAACTAAGCAAGATTACAGAGGACTCTTAGCACCCCTATACTTGGGTCTATCCATGTAGGCAAATGAGAAATATTTCAGGACATAGTTACAAAACAGAGTCCTTAATATCTGTGACCAGGGTTAAAACAGCAGACATTATGGAAATGGAACTAGCTTCAGCTGGGCAGTGTCCCAAATTTGAGCAAAACAGCAAAGATTACAGGATCAATTGTTATGTCTAAACTATTATCCAGTCATTATCCAGAGTTTGTCAGACAAACATTCTACATAAATGGAGTTTCAAGAGATTACTTAACAAAGAATAGGATGGGGAATAAATTATTCAGGTTTAGGAGAGGTTAAATATAAGAAATTCATTTTACCTATTCTTCACAATTGAGTTTAGTTTCCTGTATGATGTTAATTCTCTAAATGAAATGCCTAATACCTTTTGATTAGGGGTTACAGATCTTTTTTTCCTATTATTTTACATGTATTTGTAACATTGAGCAATGAAATATCAATACTTTATGAAAAAGGGGCTTTGGATAATTGGTAAATGGTCAGTTTTTAAAGGCATCTCTAAAAATGGACAAAGTACAGTTATTTTTTTTAAAAATGCTCAAACTAAGTATTTTGAACAAACTTAAAAGAGATTTCAGCTTCTCATCAGTTACACCGCAGTGCCCCAAATGGCAATTATAAAGAACTCACATTACCATGTATTCTACATTTCACTCAAAAGATATTCTGCTTGGGTTAAAGTCTTTTTAAAATAAACTTTAATTTTTTTTCAATAGCTACAGTTGGAACATAATCAACATACTATAAGATTATCATAAGGAGGCACATCCATTTATATCTATTCATTTCTCACGCTTAATTCTCAAAAGGTTTATGGGCCAAGTTGAATTTTTTGAGGCAAGAATTGACACTTGTTAAATTCTATGTATGTAAAAACTCCCTTAGTAGTGAAAAGTTAAATCTAACTCACCTTATACAATTTGCATGATCCAAAGCTAAAGTTTATAATAATACGAGTGTCTGGTTGGGAATAGTTTTAGGGAATTGGAGATGTTAAAACAATAATATAATATATATTTGTAAATATATTATAAAATAAAATATAATATTGTAATAGAGATATGAAGAGAGAAAGATTTTGCAGGACTTATGGACCAAGATGCATCTAGCTCTAGATGTCTGTCAAGCCAGGGTTCCAATGGAATGTCCCCAGTTGGTTGGCAGTTTGAGCTGACAGGGGGCAGGGGCTTCTGGTGGACTGTGTCTCTGACTGGAAGTCACTCTTCCCTGGAGGCTTTTGGCTGGTCACACTGAGAAGAGAAACTGGGCTTTTGAACTTAGTCTCTGGCTCTGAGCAGTTGGAGTTGTCCAGGGAGCCTTTTGGTCTCTGTGTCTGGGACTGGAAGTCACTTCCTTCCCTGGAGGTTAGACTTCACTTTTGGACTCTGGTGGGGCTGACTTGGTTACTTGAAGTTCTCTGACTTTGGACAGTTGAAATTGACAAGAAGGAGAAACCTAGCTGAAGAAGAAGAAAGATCTTGAAAAGCTATTGTCCTTCATCTCCCTGTCTCAGAGTCACAGTTTGTGACTGGACTACTTTCTCAATCATTCATTTATACTAGGGAATTCCTCATCCCCTTTACCTCAGTTTCCCATTCTATTATTCCAATAAACCCCTTATCTGAGAAAGAAACTTAGAGTATTTTATAATTCATTCAGGGGGAAGGGAAAATTGGGAGGAGAAGGGTGGCAGGAGGAAGAGGGTTGGAGGAGGGAGTGAGGGAGGAAGGAGGTTAAGAAATAGATCAGCCATCGTTAGGGATCAATAGGCAGATTCCTCAGAGCAGTCCCTTGTGTACCAGTATCCCTGTGTGTGTGATAGCATCCCCCCAGCAGCATTTCTCTGTTTCCCTCCATTAACAATAAGCAGGTTTAGATTCCTGTAGCAGCCTCTCTACTCACAGCCAGCCAGAGAACAACAGCCATTGCTGCAGTAACAGTTTCCCCTCAGTTCACCTTCACTATCTCAAGAAGTAACAGTTTCTCTCAGTTTACTATTTTATTACAATATAAAAGAGGAGAGTTACTAATTCTGAGAGGGGAGGAGTAGAGAATGCCGATTTCTATTTGGTTCACTAATTTTTAAAAACATTATAGTGTTATCAGTCAGTCATAAAGCATTTATTAAGCACCTACTAAGTGTCAGGCACCTTGTTTTAGCCCTGAAGATACAAAGAAAGACAAAAACCAGTCTCTGCTCTCAAGGAACTCAGTTCGATATGGGAAATGACATATAAACAACTATGTATAAACAGGATATATACAGGATAAATTGGAGATAATCTTAGAAAAAATACTGGCATTATGGGGAATGAAAAAAGTTTTCCTGCAGAACTTAGGAATTTAGCTCATTCTTGAAAGAACCCAGGAGACAGAGATGAAGTGGGAGATAATTCCAGGAATGGAGGGATAGCCAGTGAAAATGCAGTGAGGTTACAGAATATTTTGTTTGAGGAATAGTAAAGAGGCCTTGGCATTCATGATGTACACATTTTTTTCAAGCAAAATATAGTTTGGTATGTTTGATGAAAAAAATCACCCAGCACTTTAGAATCTTTTGATTTTCTTCCTAATGAGGCCACTGATTTTTATCATTTACCATTTTTTCTCTTGTACAAATCTCACCCTGTTTTTGCATATTTTAAAATTTCTTTCCTCAGTTAACAGAAAAATTTGAGACTGAGGTCCTGAGAAAGAGATAGATGTACCAAAATTTGTAGTCATAATTTATGAATCAAAAAGATTTATTAGATTCTTTCTACAATACCCTTAACATATGCTTTATTACCTGAAAGACAAAGAAATTTTTGACTAATTTTTTAGGCTCAATATTAAGTCTTCCAACTCTATATCTATAATCTGATGAATAATAATCAAAGGCCAAGCATGGAAAAGAACAATGATATCATGCTTGTGCATTAGGAAGAACAAACTGGTAAAAATATAAAGGATAGCTTGGAAATGGGTTAAGACTCAGGGCAGATTTTGATCTAGCCATACCACTGCTGGGTTTATACCCCAAAGAGATAATAAAGGAAAAAAGACTTGTACAAAAATATTTATAGCTGCACTCTTCGTAGTGGCAAAAATATTAGAAAATAATGGGGTGTCTATTGATTGGGGAATGGCTGAACAAATTGTGGTATCTGTTGGTGATAGAATACTATTGTGCCCAAAGGAATAATGAACTAGAGGAATTCCATGTGAACTGGAACGACCTCCAGGAACTGATGCAGAGTGAAAGGAGCAGAACCAGGAGAACATTATACACAGAGACTGATACACTGTGGTACAATAGAATGTAATGGATTTCTCTACCAGCAGCAATGCAATGATCCAGGACAATCCAGAGGAACTTATGAGAAAGAACAGTAACCACATTCAGAGGAAGAATTGTGGGAATAGAAACACAGAAGAAAACAACTGCCTGATCACATGGGTCAATGGGGATATGATCGAGGATGTAGATTCTAAGCAATCACCCTAATGCAAATATTAATAATAAGGAAATAGATCTGGATCAATGACATGTAAAACCCAGCGGAGTTGCTCACTGGCTATGGGAGGGGGATGGGAGGAAGGGAGGGAAAGAACATGAATCATGTAACCAGTAAAAATATTCTAAATTAATTAATTATATAACCCCCCTCCAAGACTTGGGGCAAAGAAAACAGCTAGAAACTTTAAGCTAAAAAAGTCAAATAACAAAGTCCTTGACTATAGAATATAGACAATAAACCAAGTCCTTGCCAGTGGGAATAACAGAAGGATAAAAATGAGAGATATTACAGAGATGGAATGACTAGTTTTGGTAGTTGATTAGATGTATGGACAGAATAAGGGATAGAATAGTTTCATAGAAAGCAAGGAAAGAAAAAGTATCAAGGAGGGGGAGTAATCAACAGATTTAAATGCAGAAAAGTCAAGAGGCTGAGAAGAGGTCATTGGATTATAAACTAAGTGATCTTGGAAAAAACAGTTCTTATAAGTTAGTGGTGACAGAAACTTGTTTCAGAATGTTCAAAGGAGCACCCCCCAACACTAGTCTAGGATGCATTCTACACGCAAAGACTCCCTGCCTTAATCTATTCCATTATCCCCCAAAACTACAATGCTCTTTGTCAAATGTGCTTTTTTTCTTTAATTTCTTTTTTTATGCTGTCTAAATCATCCTAAAACAGCTAAAAAATAAGAAAGCTCGAGGAAACATCAATGCATTTATGACATTTTTTATAAGAAATAAAAGCATCAATCTATTCTTTTGGGGAAAAAATGAGCCCTTGGAATCCTTAAGATAATAATATAGTAGTAGTGGGGCAGTTAGATAAGCACAGTGGATAGAGTGCCAGACCTTGTGTCAGGAGGATCTGGGTTCAAATCAGACCTCAGACACTTCCTAGCTGTGACTCTGGTCAATTCACTTAATCCCAATTGTTTAGCCCTTACTGCTCCTTCTTCCTTAGAACTCATACTTAGTACTGATTCTAAGACAGAATGTAAAGTTTTAAAAAATAACAATGATAGTATGAGGAGCAATAGTAATAGCAGCAGCATGCTGCAAGTGGCAGTTAGGCAGTGTAGTAAATAGGATTTGGGGCCTGAAGTGAGGAAGATTCATCTTCCTGGGTTCAAATCTGGCCTCAGATACTTACTAGCTATGTGACCTTGGGCAAGTCACTGAATTATTGTTTGCCTCAGTTCCTCATCTGCAAAATCAGTTAGAGAAGGAAATGGCAAATTGTTCCAGCACTTTTTTAAGAAAACTGCGAATAAGGTCATAGTTGGATAAAATTGAAAAACAAATTAGCACTAGTAGAAGTAGTAGCAGCTAGCAGTTATATATTTCTTTAAGTGAAGCATTTTACAAATATTATTTTATTTTATCCTTCTACCAACCCTGGGAGAGAGGTGCTACCTCTAATTTACAGATAAGGAAATGGAAGTAGACAGAGGTTTAAGTGACTTGCTCAAGGCCACACAGCTAATAAATAACTGAGCCTGATTCCTAGTCTGGCACTCTAGTCACTGTGCCACCAAGCTGACATAAATTAATAAGTACCTTTAAAGATGATCAAAAAAGTCTATGGTATCATCTGCTTTGTATAGTTCTCATTCTCTTTCAATTAGAGCATAAAATATAATGTTTAAAAGAAGTTGTCCACCTGGGAATAGTTCTTACATTTGAAAGACATTGCCTAAAGCAAATAAATTCTCATTCATATTCACTTGAGAAATATTTAGTATATTTGATGAGAGACAAAGCTGAGATTAAACAACAAGAAGATCAAGAGAAAAAGAAATGAAGCACATTTTCATAATATATTTTAGGAATTATTTCGATCATCTTTCAACTCATATCTACATGACAGTAAGCAAACATTTTGAGATATAATAAAATGTGTGTTTTAATGAATAAGCTGTATCCACAAGACATCTAAAATTATGCAATATGAAATGATATTTTTGAACCTAGGTGAATTCCCCCCTATTTTTGATTACCTCAGCTGATAAATGTTCGCTAATTAGCTGAAACACCCTCATTCTGAATCTCCAGTGTAACTATTCATTCCCCAGATCTTAAGTCCCATATCTCCAATCTTAAAACTTCATAATGTGAGTATTCCCATACTTGGTGCAGACAGTAACTCATTAAAGGCTTGTCATATCTCTTGTTATCCTCATAAATTCTCCATACAGGATGTGCTCAGAGTGCTGAAATTCTCCTACTCAGTCTTTTTCTATATCAAATAAAATAATGTGAAATACTTTGCCAGCCTTAAAGCACTATATAAGTACCACCTATTATTATTTCATGGGCACCAATGCATTTGGTCTATCCAATTCTCATGTCAATATTTCATTCTCTCTAAATATGTTGATATACCTCTTTTTTCCAATACTAAATTCCCTGAATGCTATCTTTTGTATTCTCTATCCTTCCCCTGTAATTTCTGCCCCTGAAATTTCCTGCCTATGTCATCAGTTCTCTTAATCAAGCAGTCTTGAAACTTTATCATCATGTGCAAATCATTTCTCTCCATCACACCAGTCAATTCTTTTGAAATGTATTTGAACAAGTGAGATTGACAGAACCAGAATAATATAGTAATTGGTGATTACCATATTTGAGAGAAAGACAGACAGAGACAGAAAAACAGAGAAAGATAGAGAGAACAAGGGAAATAAAGACAGAGAAACAGAGGGGAAGGAAAGAGAGAGAGAAAGAGAGAGCAAAGTCAAAAGTGATGATGATTTAGAACTATAAAGTTTTGAAGAAGACACAGAACAAATATTGTGAGTTGTTTATTTCATTAAAATGTATGGCATAAATTCTGGAGAACGATTTGGAACTATGCCCAAAGGGCTATAAAATTGTGTATACCCTTTGATCCAGAAATATCATTACTACTAGGTCTATCTGCCAACAATGTCAAAGAAGAAGAGAAAAGGATTTATATATACAAAAATAATTATAATAGTTCTTGTTGTGGTGCCAAAGGGTTGGAATTTGAGGGGATGGTTATCAATTGGGGAATAGCTGAACAAGCTATGCTATATGATTGTATTAGGATTAAGAAATGATGAGCAGAATGGTTTTTTAAAAAACCTGGGAAGGGCCTCAGCCACTTCCTAGCTGTGTGACTCTGGGCAAGTCACTTGACCCCCATTGCCTAGCCCTTACCACTCTTCTGCCTTGGAGCCAATACACAGTGGCTCCAAGATGGAAGGTAAGGGTTTAAAAAAAAAACCTGGGAAGATTTATATGAACTGATACAAAGTGAAGTGAACAGAACCAGGAGAACATAATACATAACGACAGCAAAATTATAATGATGGCAAACTGAAAGACTAAGATACTTTGATCAATACAGTGATCTAAGACAATTCCAAAGGACTCAGGATAAAAAATGCTATTCACCTTCAGTGAGAGAATTGATGAACTCTGAGAGCAGAGTGAAGCACCTCATGTTAGGGAAAACTTCTGGTTAATGTCAAGGCTAACAGTAAAAATCAGAATCAATGTTATATGTAAATAAGATAAGTAAGTACCAGATCTCTTTCTGTGTGGATTAAAAAATATAGTTATAGGAAGATATATAGAAGACATAGAATTTGATAATCAGACCAGAGAAAAATACATAACACATTACCTTATATTGGCCAATTTCTTTTTTTGGTTTAACAATATGCTGCAAGTTTTAGAGTTCTGTACTGGAAACTACATACCCAGGAGGAATTCTGCAGCCATGTAGAAAAAGAAAAGATGTGATAATGACAGCATCCATAACTTTTTCTGTGCCCTGGAGAACCTAAACCATCCCTTTTCATTATGAAGTTGAATCTCAACTTGCCAAAATAATGCCCTATTAACTTACCATCACAGAAAAATATCTCCAAGAAAACAGCAGGTGCAGCTACCACATTTTTCTCATTCTCTTTAGCAAATGCAATAGATCACACGCAAAACCACTCCCCAGGCAAAGCCCAAGAAATCAAGGCTCAGAAGCTAAACAAGCTCCAAAAGCCTGGAAGCCAGAGTAATGGCAGAGCTCAATTAATCTCTGCTTCTAGATTCTGATCATTTGAAAAGGGATATTCTATTACCAAATAATTTTGTGGTTCTAGAAAACACTGCCTTTATATATAAATTTCTCACATGCTAAATAATGGTTACTAAACTATAAGACTAATGGTGCAAAAATGATGGCTCAGTATGGAGAATGAGGCACAATTTTGTACATGACTAATGTAGGAATTTGTTTTGCTTTTGACTCTGTTTACATTACAAGAGTTTTGTATATTTTTCTTCCAGGGGCTGGGAGGATAAAATATAAACACTTGATAATGCATATAGAGTCAGAATGAAGGACACCGCCTCAGCCAGATGTCTCTTTCTACTGTTACACTACTTATTTTCAAAGGTGCAAATACAGGAAAACAAGCCCTCTACTTCAGAGGCCCCATATCTGTTTATTTTATAGCTAATATTTTATTTCTGGTTTTGTTTGTTTGTTTAGGATTCTCAGAATTAGGTTATCTCACTCTAACAGGGCCACAGCTATACTTTTCTTCACTCCCCCTTCCCTACCATAAGAGCTTTGATTTCAGAGGTAGAGAATTCCCCATGTGAAATTCCTTCCACCAGGGCAGTCTGCCATCTACTCTGCAACCTCATCTTCAAGAGCCCCTTCCATCCTGAGAGGATCTGAGCTGCCCAGTGTCACAGATCCAGACTGTATTCAGAGAAAGGATTTTAATCTGGGTCTTCCTGGCTCTAAGTTGGCTTTCTATTCTCACATTTTCTCACACTACTTCTAACTATACTTCCCCCCCCCCCAAAAAAAAGGAGGGAGGGAAGTTAGGAGAAAGAGAGAGAGAGAGAGAGAGAGACAGAGACAGAGACAGAGAGACAGAGAGACAGAGAGACAGAGAGAGAGAGAGAGAGAGAGAGTTAGTTTATATATATTAGGATCAAGTAAGCTAAGGGATAGGCAAAAGCAAATTAGGATAAGAAGCTAAGTGGTTAGTTTGCATAAATGATCTAAGCTTACTTGTCCATTCCAAACACCCCACTTTATCTCTGTTTACCTGCCTGTGCTCTACCTTTGGGCTAGAATTATGTTTTAAGAACAGTGGGATGTTTGCTGAATGGCAGGAAGTGGGAAGCAGGAAGCAGAAAGGGAGGACAGAAAGGGAGACAATAGGGAGTATAAGAAAGGACAGGAAATGAAGAGTAGTTATATACACAGTTGTGCAATCCAAAGTGAATTTCCTAATACTCCTAGCTTCTGCATCCAGAGAAAATGTGGTTAGTGTGAGTGGCCCTGCCTGTTCTTTGGCCCTGGCTCTGCTCCCAAAGCATATTCAGGAATCTGAGTCAAGACCTGTAACCTAAAGTAAGGGCTTTCCCCACCCCTCAGGTTAAACTCTAGTATTTTATTTTTATTGCAATTACTATAGAGGAGAAAAAACAATTAAGACGGCTGGGAAGGGAGATAAGGAATGGGGAAAAGTATACTTCTTTGATTTTTTTTCCATTAGAGGGAGTAAGAAGAAGGAAAAAAAGTAAAAACATGGAAAAACATCAGAAGAGGAAACCTTAACAATAGTTAGTAATAGAGATTCTAGTAATTTTGTAAATTGTGGTAAGATTTAGGGTACCCGTTAGATAACAGCAAAAACATTAAAACATTATCTTTGTACTAAATTTCTTGAGATCCTAAAATCTTTAGTTAGTAGTTCTCATATTTATCTAAAACTAGTTTAGTTTCTTAAAAAAAAGAAAGTGGTGTGAAAATGCAAGGATTAGTCAAGTGAAAAATTTCTAATTGGGGCCTGCAAGGCCTCTATGTGGCCAGAAGAAATGATGGCTTTGTTTTGCTTCTTTTTAAACCCGTACCTTCTGTCTTAGAATCAGTACTGTGTATTGGTTCCAAGGCAGAAGAGCAGTAACAGCAGGCAATGGGGGTTAAGTGACTTGCCTAGGATCACATAGCTAGGAAGTTTCTAAGGTCAAATTTGAACCCACCACCTCACATCCCTAAATTTGGCTTTCAATCTACTGAGCTACTTAGCTGCCCCAGAAATTATGATTTTTTTTTTGTCATAAAGTGATATTTTCTAAGGAAAAGAAATGGCAGTTTAAAACAAAAAAAGGTATCAAAAGGGAAGTAGTTGTAAGAAAGCAATAAAAAGAACATTAACTGAATAATAAACCTAAAAGATAAAGAACTAATAATGAAGTAATGATTTTAACAGTAGTCAGGGAATACGATAGAAATAACAGGGATATAAGACACAAGTTCTCAAACTTTTTGGTCCCAGGGTCCTTTCTCACTCAAAATTATTGAGAAACCTTAATAAGTTTTTGTTTATGTGGATTATATTAATTTATATTTACTGTCTTTGAAATTAAAATGTCTTAGTATGAAAAGTAGTTTTGACCTTACAGAATCACTGAGTGTGTGTGTGTGAGCTCTCCTGTGCTCCCCATCCCCATCCCAGAGCTACTATTAGTGTCTTTAAAGTGGAACATGGCAATCCAGATGGCCAAACTTCTAGGGCAAATTGCCAAGTTATGAGAGTTGAGAATCGCTGCTCTCAAGTTGTTTGGGGAATTCCTTAAACACCGATGACTTTATCAGGGATGATACCGTGCTCTGAAAGTTAGAGTATATTTATGTCCATTAATGCTTTGTTCAGAGGATAAAAACCGCCTCACGATACACTGCTGGCTGGGAAGCTGCACGGGCACCTCCTGAAGGACATACTTCCCCCAGGGGAATTGCTACCAAGACAACTTGGTTGATTAGGACTATTGGGAGGGCAGACTCTTGTCCAAAGAGCCGCCCCACGTGCTGCCCCGTAAAAGAGAGCCGACAGAATGCTTTTATGTTTTTCATTGTTCAGTCATTTTTCAGTCACATCTCACTCTGCATGAAACCATGTTAGATTTTCTTGGTAGAGACACAGGAAGAGTCTGCCTTTTCCTTCTCCAACTCATTTTACAGATGAGGAAACAAAGGCAAACAGGTTTAAGTGACTTGCCCAGGGTCATACAGTTAGTAAGTATCTGAGGCTAGATACGAACGCAAGATGATGAGCCTTCCTGACTCCAGACCCAGGGCTCTATTTATTGTGCTGCCTAACTGCCCTGGGTAATAGAGTGCTTTTAGCCCCCTTTTTGGTCCTTTTCCCTCATCTCTTTCTTACTGACAGCACACAGCAGAGAGCACACAGCAGAACTCTGTGTGTGTGTGTGTGTGTGTGTGTGTGTGTGTGTGTGTGTGTGTGTGTGTTGGAGGTGGGGACTGGGATGGTTCCTCATTGATATCCCAAGAGCTGCTAATAGTGATTTTTTTTTACCCTAACCTTGTCTCAGAATCAATACTAAGTATTGGTTCCACGGCAAAAGAGCAAGTAAAGGTTAGGCAATGGGGGTTAAATGACTTGGCCAGGGTCACATAGGTAGAAAGTATCTGAGGCCAGGTTTGAAGCCAGACCTCCCGTCTTCAGGCCTGGCTCTCTATCCATGGAGCCACTTAGCTGGCCCTTCCTGGTGTCTTTAAAGGGGCCCATGGCAGTAGTAAATAGATATGTGCTCTATGTGCTCTATTGTGCCATGGACAATGTGAATTCTTAAACTTTCTGGGGTGATTGCCGAGTGTTGACACTAGCAGTTCTCACTTCATGAGTCCTGTGTTCTGGTCTTCTTGCCAGAAAAGGAGAATTTCCTAGTCGTGTGAGCCTAGAATCAAGGCTTTTATTCAGAGAAGGAGAATCTCTGGGCAGCCCTGGCTTTCCATGTGGTCTTGTGAGTAAGGCAAAGTGCAAAGACTTCAGAGATCTAGTCTTCCTCCTAGTGCAGGAAAAATTCCTGAAGGATGTGAATCTTGAAGAGTGATATGGTTCACTCATGTGGTCCTGGAAGCGAGGAGCAGCAGCAGTAAGGAACTAAGGTAACTGGATTCTTTTTTTACAGTGAGTTATTTAATCTAGCAGCAGCATTTTACCTTTCTAGGGGTCTAAGCCCTAAAAGAGTCCTTGAAAGGAATGTTAGAGAGGGATTGACCAGAATAGCAAGTTGTTGTGTGATTAGAAGTCCCAGGTTTTGTTCTCTTTCTTCCAAAGGGAGTCTGTGCAGACAATTTTTGAAGTTTGTGGAAAAATGAGGATCTACTAGAGGGGGAGGAGAATTAGGCTGACTGCTTTGAGGATACAGTGAATTCCCAATGTTTTCTCTGTTATTGTTCAGGGGCTGTTATGAGTCCTTTGCATCTTTTCCATTTTCTGTGATAAAGACTATCTTGTATCCCAATAGATACCTCTGCTAATTTGAACACGTATATGGAGCTCAGGAACCCTTTTACCTACATATGGGAAAACCTAGGCATGAAGTATAGTTGTGGATTTTCCCAGTATAAAAACAGACTGGGACAACATGAGCCAGAGAGACAGCAATATTTTTTGATTGACCTAAAGCTTGGATTCAGTCCAAATAAGCTCAAGAGCTTGAGGCACTGGGCCACTGGTTACATCAAAATTGATTGGAATATTACCATTTAGTGATATTGCTGGGATAACAACATAATTAAAAATAATATTATATTGAATAGATAATAAATTATAATATTCAAGAGAACTCTAGAGGAAAGAAGTCTAAGTTGAGAGTAATTTATTTTCAAGAGTGAAATCAAACAAAAAAGATATAAAAATAACTGCTGTATGAATTGAAAAAGTCAGGAGCATTTTCTTTTCATATAAAGGTAATAACAGTAGCTGCAATAATTAAAATAGATCTAGTATTTTGAGGTAGAATCAGTCTAAATATAAGATCTTATGAAACTACAAAAAGATTTTGGAAAAATGATGGATCTTAATATAAATAATATTCATAAGTGACATCAAGACACTATAATTATGGAAAACTATTTTGAGGGATTTAGGTTGGAATAGTTTTCTGTGATCTTTGAAAGGGAGGACATTAGTGGCATTACAGGTCTGGAGAACTGTTTTTTGTTTTTTTTTAAAATAAACCCTTACCTTCTGTCTTGGAGTCAATACTTGTGTATTGGCTCCAAGGCAGAAGAGTGGTAAGAGCTAGGCAATGGGGGTCAAATGACTTGCCCAGGGTCACACAGCTGGGAAGTGTCTGAGGTCAGATTTGAACCTAGGACCTCCCGTCTCTAGGCCTGGTTCTCAATCCACTGAGCTACCCAGCTGCCCCCTAAATGGTTTTTTAAACAGAGGAAGCTGGATTAATTTAACTTGTCCTTAATTTCTAGCAAAATTCTAGGAGGTAGCACTTTAGCGATACTAATTATTTTCATGTAATTATAAGACATGGGATTAAACCCTGGAGATAAAAAAAATGCAAAACAATTCTTGCCCTCATGGAGCTTACATTCTAAGACAGAGACAACATTACAGAATCTTCAAATCATACTAGGTATTCATTGTTTCTTATAGTTCAGTAATATGTCATTACATGTTGCATTAAATTTGACATTCTCCATATCAATATAAAATTATCTATGGCATGTATTATTTTGATGTTAAGGAATGTAGCATCTTGCTATAGTGCAGGTCTAAAAGGTATAAAGGACTTCTTACCTTGGTGGAGCTTGGCATAATGTCTGCCTGTCCCCCAGGTTCTATGAACCAGACTCTTGCCACCCCAAACATCTGTCCCTAAACAGATTTGGGGTGCTCTTGTCTCGTTAACAAGCTACAGCTTATGAGTCAATACCTGTTGCAGAAGATGAAGAAGTAAAGAAATTCTATGAAGAATCTGATAATATCTTCCTCCAAATCAATTTAACATATAATTGGAGATTTCAATGAAAAGGTAGACCAGAAAACTACAGCAAAAATGTGCTTGCAAATATGAATCAGTATAAGGAAATGAAAGACTAAAGATTACTTCAGAATCACTTCCCTGTACATCATGAATACTTATTCTAAAGAAGAGGGTTGAAAGGTACTGCATGTGGCAAGTGCTAATGTCACAAAAAAATGAAATTATATATATATATATATACATATATATATATATCCTAAGAAACAGTAGACTGCTCATTACTGCCATGACATACATTTCAAAATCACATGTACAGTCAGTTCTTAAAATAGTAAAGATCAAAATTAACACCAAATTAGCAGAAAGGATGAAGATGAGAAGATACCTTGGGCAATTAATAGTATCTCTAACCTGACATTTTTCAGATGCAGATTATTGCAATTTTGAAGGAAGACATTTAACTGAAGTAAAACAACAATAATAATGATGAAGTGAAAGAAGGCCAACTCAGCCAACAGAAACTTGACTTCCTTGCTGAATAGAGATGGCATTGCAAGGTTATGGTATGTTTTAAGTATAAACTTATTTAATTTATGCTCAAAAAGTAGCATGAAAGTTACTTTAAGGACTTATATGAATAGATTCAAGGGGTTGTTGGAGCATACTCTACCAGTATTTATGAAATATAAATAAAAACCAAACCAACCCAAACCCAGAAGGCTTCTAGTAAACAAACTGGATCATATATCAAGGAAGATTAGAAGAAAATGGACAAAAATCAGACAGGATAAGAATATAATCTCTGCTATTAGGAGGGTGCATGATGATAAGATCAATGATTCTTTGGAGAATCAATGCGTTGAAGTGATTTTGAGAGTTGAGTTTTGGTAGTGACAGAAATGAATTACAGAGATTTGGGGGGATATGTGGATAGCGAAGAAGAAGCAAACTGAAGAAGCAAAATGTGTAACCTACTTAAGTTAAAATATTTATCAGTAAAAAGGAAGAAAAAAGGGATGCTATCTATAGGCTGCAGTAGAATGAAATGAAAATTTTCTCAAGAAGTTGAGATTCTTATTTGATAATAGTGAGAAAGAAGCCAATGGAGGGGGAAAGTTGGAAAATGTTGGACAGAAGGAATAATTGAGAGAGAAAAAATATAGAAAGGATTTGGAAGGAATGGGATTTTCCACATTTCTTACAGTTTTAAGTGATATGCAACAATACAGGTCAGGGAGTTAGCTTTAGTAAGGCAAAAGAAAAAAGTCATCTCTTCTTTTAAGACAGGCAGTAATTGAGGGAGGGAGGGATGGGTACCTGTTCAAAATAATTATTTTGTGCTAGAAATGTATTACAATGTATTATGCTTTGTCACATAATTCATTTAAATTCATTAAAGGAGAGCACTTAATAAATGTTTGTGGAAGTAAAGTCATCAAAGGAAGAAAAAACAATAACTGACATTTATATGACACAAAGGCTTACAAAATACTGTATAAGCATTCTCTCCTTTCAGAAAATAAGAAAGAAATGTTAAGCAAATTGGTCTAGGATCTATAAAGAGATTCCCAACAAGTAAAGCAAGTCAGTGTCAGTACAGTAGTCTGGTTTCTGGGCCAAAAAGAAGAAAATTGGCCCCTCTCCTTTTGCTAGCTATAGAATTGCTATTGTTCTGTTAACCACAGTTAAAGATAAAAGGTTATCAGGCAAATCCCTATGTCAGCAAACATTGAAAATTGAGCACTGGGGGCCTAAAGAAAGTAGTAATGGAAGAAATGGGAAAATGGAAAGGTGAGGTCAAAGATATCTACAAACTTCACAATTCTGTTTTAGGTTTATTTCTGGTGTGAAGAGATAAACAATTGAACTCTAAGGTCCTCAGTTTTTGCTTGACCCAGTTTTAACAAGTAAAGCAAGCATAATATAAATTCAAATTATTAATATTCATAAAAACAATAAATATAGCAATGTTCATTAGTCATGAATAATTAACTTGGATCAATTCTCTATGGCATACAATTCATATTGTTCCAGATTACAGCCTTGGGACAACTCCTTCTGAGTATTTGGTCAACCTCTCAGACACCAACTTTTATGCTGGAATATATCTCTTTGGCAGTAGTATCAAACTCAAAAATGGAAATGGGACTTAAATAATCCATTCCTAATGATCCTGGGGGCAATTTATTGACTCAGTTTTAAAATATAATATTATTATACTGTATTTTATATATTATACTGTATATCATACTGTATTTTAATTTGTTTTGTTAAATATTTTCCAATTACCTTTGAATGGGGGGGGTGCCCATCAATTGAGGAATGGTTGAACAAGTTGTGGTATATATGATTATGATGAAATACTATTGTTATAATACAAGCAGGTTGTTTAAAAAAAACTTAGGGGGGGGCAGCTGGGTGGCTCAGTGGGTTGAGAGTCATGTATAGAGACAAGAGGTCCCTAGGTTCAAATTTGGCCTGAGAAACTTCCTAACTGTGTGACCCTGAGCAAGTCACTTGACCCCCATTGCTAGCCCTTACCACTTTTCTGTCTTGGAACCAATATGGAGTATTGATTTCAAGACAGAAGGTAAGGGTTAAAACAACAACAACTTAGGAAGACATATGAACTGATGCAAAGTTAAATGAGCAGAATCAGGAAAATACCATTCACAGTCACAGTAATATTGTAATAAGGATTAACTGTGAAGGACTTGACTTCTCTGACCAATACAATGATCCAATAAAATTCCAAAGGTCCCAAGATGAAAAATGCTATCCACCTCCAGAGAGAGATCTGATGAACTCTGAACGCAGATCCAAGCATATTTTTTTCACTTTATTTTTTTCTTTTTATTGTTTGTTCTTGTTTTGCTTTTTTTTTTTGCAACATGGTTAATATGGAGATAATATTTTGCATGATTTCACAAGTATAATTAGTATCCTATTGCTTATCTTCTCAGTGGGTGAGAAAAGGATAGTAGAAGGGAAGGAAAGCCTTTTGAACTAAAAAATTTTTTAAAATGAATGTTAAAATAAAAAATGAAAACAAAATTAATCTGGTTTGAGTGTATATTTGACACTATTGTTCTATGGTACAAATCTTAAGTAGAATTTTTGAATCAATCTCTTCAGAAATTCAATAAATTTTTGAATGCCTACCTATATAAGCCCCTGTGCTGAGTGCTATGGGGAATACAAAACATAATACTTTGTCTCTGTCTTCTTGAACTTAAAACAGGGATAGGGACTAGAACTGTGATTTCATTATTATTGTTGATGCAGTTGAATAGAATGCTAGGCCTGGAGTCAGGAAGACATGAGTTCAAATCTATCCTTAGGTACTTAACTAGTTTGGTGATCCCGGGCAAGTCATTTAATCTTGTTTGCCTTAGTTTCCTCATCTGTAAAATAAACTGGGGAAGGAAATGACAAACCACTCCACTATCTTTGCCACAAAAACCCCAAATGTAGTCACAAAAAAGCTCAACAATAACAACAAAGTTCAAAATGAAGAAATGCCAAGTCAAATGGTCAGCATTTATTAATCTCCAAATATTTAGCCCATGATGCAATAAGTGTTAAGGATATCTCAAAAAGGAAAAAATATAAAGATCCTGTTCTCAAGCAGCTATAGTAAAATAGGGAAGAAAACATGAAAACAACTATATACAAAAAAGCTACATACAGGATAAATCTTCTTAGAGAAATGGTATTAACATTAAAACTTTTTTAAGATTATATTTTATTTTTCCAATTACATGAAATAAAAACTTTCAACATATATTTCCCAAAATTACAAGATCAAAATTGTCTCCCTTCCCTCCCTCAGAGATAATAAGCAGTTTGATATTATTATATAGGTTACACATGGATTGCCACAAAAATATACTTTCATATTATCATTGTTGTAAGAGAATACTAATATAAACTAAAACCCCAAAATATAAATTTAGATAAACTAAACAGAAAAATAGTAGCTTTGATCTGCATTCCAACTCCAACAGTTCTTTCTCTGGAGGTAGACAGCTTTCTTTATGATAAGTCCTTCAGAATTGTCCTGGATCATTGTATTACTGAGAGTAGCTTAGTCTTCCACAGTTGATCCTTCCACAACATTGGTGTTACTATGAACAATGTTCTCCTGGTTCTGCTTATTTCACTCTGCATGAGTTCATTTAGGTCTTTCCCACTTTGACTGAAAACATGAAGGCTTCTTGCAGAAGGTGAGATTTTAGGTGGCAACAGAAGAAGCCTGAGAATCCAGGAGGCAGAGATGGAGACAGAATACCAAATGAGGGGGAGAGTTAGTGAAAACATACAGTCAGGAGATGGAGTGCCTTTCATGGTGTTATTGGATCACAGAGAACATAGGAGAGAGTAAGCTATAAGAATCCTGGAAAGGCTGGAAGAGGCTAGATCATAAAGGATTTTAAAAGCTAAAAAGGAGTTTATGTTGGAAACTGGAGGTAATAGAGAGGAAATAAAATTTGTTGAATAGGGGAATGACACAGTAAAACCATATCACTTTAATAGTTGAGAGAAGGATAGACTGAAGGGAAGGAAGACAAGCAAAGGAAGATCAAACCAGAGATTATGCAATAGTCAAGTGTGAGAGTGAGGTGATAAGGGGCTTGTCCACAGTGATGTAGCATCAAAGGAGAGAAGAGGGCATATATGAGAGATGTTGCAAATATATAATTGTATAATTATGCAAATGTATAACTGATATAGATGTTGTGGGTGAGAGAAGGGGAGGAAGGAAACAAGCATTTATTAAGCATTTACTATGTGGTAAGCATGTGTTGATATTATTTCATTTAATTCTCACAACAGGGCTCAGGATAAAGCCTTGGAAGACACAGGTGGTTGGTGTAGCTGAGGTCCAGTATAAGAGAGTGAAAAAGATCAGTAAAACATGTAGTAGAAAAGTCAGGAAGGAATAGTATCATGAAAATCTCAGAAAAAAAGAATATTAAAGATGGTGGCCAAAAGGGTCAAAGATGCAGAGAAGTCAAGGACAAGAAAAGAGAAAAGACCATTAGGTTTGGCAATCACTAGTAACTTTAGGGAGAGCTGTTTCAGTTGACTGATGAAGTCAGAAGTCAGATTCAAAGAGTTAAAAAGAGACTGAGAGAAAAGGAAAGGTAGAAGACATTAATCATAAATAGTCTTCTCTAGGAACTCGGACACAAAAGGGAGTAGATATGGGTCAATAGCTGGCAGGTATGGATGGATCCAGGGAGTATTTTTGAGGATGAGGGAGACATGAGCATATTTGTAAGCAATCAATAGAGAAAGATTGAAGACTGAGAAAGGAGGCAATCTAAGAGAGAAAATGGGAATGGAATGGGATCACTATTGTATGTAGAGGGGTTTATTTTAAGGAGAAGGTTCATTTATTTATGCAATACAGGGATAAAGGAGGAGATAGTGGAGCAAAGCATATGATTGATGTGAGATGAGGAGGAGAGAATGAGAGCTCTCAGGGAACAGCCTCAAATTTTTTTAGTGAAATATTGAACAAACTTCTCAGCTGGGAGGATCAAGGGAGGGGAGCCATGGGAAGTTTGAGTACTGATGAAATGGCATTAGGGTGGGTGAAGTCAACACATTCTCAACTACTTATAGTCTTAAGAGAGCTGACTAGAGCACTAAGATGTTAAGTGACTTGTCCAAAGCCACACAGTTGGTATGTACCAGGGATGAGACATGAACCCAGGTGTTTCTGCTTCAAAGTTAGTTCTCTACCCACTATGCCAAGCTACCTTTCTTACAATATGGGGGAGTAAATCATACATTTAATATGAAATGCATGTGTAATAGCAATAATACAACATGTCAAACTATGTTACAAAGATTATGATAAAGTTTTATAGAAGGTTCATCTTGGACTTAATAAAAATATGATCTTAAATCTGATTAGTTTATGTACATAACAGAAGTTCATAGTTTCAAACACAATCCTGTTTTTTCCTTTGTATACTTAAATGTTTGTTGATTTTTATTGTTCATAATAGCAAAATAAAAAATTTTTAAACTATATGGTTGATAAAGTACTTTTATTTATTTGTTTTAAAATTGGTTTTAAAATAAATTATTATTTACATTATTATGTCCATTTTATAGATAAGGAGATTGAGGCTTAAAGATATTCATCAATGCCATTTAGAAGGCTGAATTACTAAGAGTACCAGAAGGGGCTCATTATAGCACTGATATACCTATAACAATAGTCTAATGTCTTGGGCCCCAAAACAGTAATGCTCTAGTCTAAATTTTTGCTTTTTTTTTTCTGTTCACAATTATTTCCAACTAATTTTAAATACATTACTCCAGATGAGTGTACCAGTTGAATACATGACAGGTATGTTATTGTTTCCTCTGTAAGTAGTAAAACAAACACCAAGTAATTTCCCTTTGAAAACGGGTATTTTGTTGTTACTATTACTCAAGGCATGTTTCTATGTGCCACTAATTGACATTTAGATTTGCAGAGCCATAAGCCAAAGCCAAAGTCAAATAAGAACCCAATATCTGTTTTCTTAGACATCTGTTATTAAACAATATATTATGATTCATAGGACTCTAATTAAGTTAATATTAATGTAGCTTCTTTTAAACAGAAGAAAAGTAGGACTGGGAAGGACCTGAATAAAAAACCTGTCAATGATAATTTTTTCCAAACCCTCAAATTCTTCCTTACTCTGTCTCATCATAAGTTTGCTCCACCCAAGATGATGCCAAGGTGAAACACTAACATAGAAACCTGGAAAACTGGAGAAACAAGAATGACTACCCTATATTATTACTTGGAAAGGAACCTAAAATTAATGAGTAATAAAATGATGAATGAATTGTTTTTTTTCTTTTATGAATAAAAATAGAGGTTTCTATGAAAATATTTAACACTTCTATAATATGTTTCATCTTCAAAGACATTTATAAGCCTTAACTAATTAGCTGAACTATAGCTTATGTAGTAGTCGTTACTATAGTTTAGGAAAGTAAAGTTGGGAAGTTAGAGTTTGATAGCATATCCTGGGTGTACAATAGGTTCAGTAATAAGTCTCTGAAATTGTTGTCTTCTTACAGGCATAAAAAGTTTAATAAGTTAATGGTATATGTATTTTTGGAAATACCAAGGCAAGGCTTTTGTGGGAAAAAAAACCTGAGAAATACTAAGATAAGAACATCCAGAAAGTGATTTTTAGAAATGAAGTAACAAGTCATCATTGTGATTTTTCACAACTTGCATCTAAGTTATCTCTGAATTGTACTGCTTCTTTTGTTTTGCTAATAGCACACAAGCCTTCTATTCTTCATTTTTCAAATGCTATAGCATCCACTCAGGTAAATAGTTTTCTTCCTTTTTCACTTTCTCAAATCAGCCCAATTGTCCTGGCTAAATAATCCACCTTTAAGTCCCTCCTCTCCCATGTTTCTATCTCCCCAATGTTCCTAGAAATAATTTATATTTGTTCACCTTTTCCTACTCACTCCCCTGCCTCAGTTATAAATGTGACATGAATCATTTCTTTCCTTCATGTACTCTATATAAAGTGAAACTGGCCTCCATATTCCTTACACACAACATTCTTTCTCCCATCTATATATCTTTGCTCAACTCTGAAAAACATTCTTTATTTGATTCCACTGTCTAGAATCTCTAGTTTACTCCCAAAGTTAGATGCCCTAAGTATCTAGTGCCTTCCCCTTAAAATTATTCAGCATTTATCTTTACATATTGTGTATATATTTGCATGTAAGGTATTTTAAGGCAAGGAATGGTCTCTTTTGGTCTTTGAAGCCCTAGTGCCTAGCATTGTTTGGCACATAAGATCAAAAATGGGAGTTAGCACAGTGCCTTGCACATAGTAGGCACTTAATAAATTCTCATTTCCTTTCCTATAATGTTTAATAAATGCTTGTTGATTGAGTGACACTAGAATGATCTGGTAAGCTCAGATTCAATGTAGGAAGTTAATCATAGAGAAAACTATGGCTCCAAGTCTCCAGAAGGGCATTCCTGACCAACAAACCAAGAACTAGAAATAAAATAGCAAAATTTTAAATGAAGAAAATATAACAAAACAAATAACTAGGGGGGAATCTTCCCATCCAATACTATTCCATACATCAAGGAGCACTCTTTGATAGATTTTTTCATTCCTGGGCAACTCATATTCCCAGGGGTGACTGGCTAAAGTACCTCACACAGCTCTCTATCACAGCAACCAGCAACAGTGTCATTGCCATTTAATTCCACTCCTGAAGCAGACATCCTGTACTTTGTCAAAAGCTGCCATCTGTGGTTTCTGTACTCAATAGTTCCTGACATCTATAGGAGATGGCATCTCCTGCTGCAGCTGCTTTATTCTTAAAGGGGGTGTTATCAGTCTTTCTTCTATGAGATTGGCAAGCCAACATGCCTGGGCTAATTAACATGTTTTCAGTTCTTTGGTTAGTCAAGTTCCTGGCCAAGACTATCTTGTACATGAAAGAGGAACTGAGGAGATAGGCAAAAATTTTTAGTCCTACTTTTTCACCTGAAGGCAAGAAATCCCAGTATAAAATATAATTCCCTTTGATGGGGAGAAAATTCTTTTTTTCATCATACCCCATAAGAGCTAGCACTAGGTGCACTGGGTGCGTGTGGATTACGTCAAAGCTTTATTGAACCTCAAGAAGGTACTGAGCAACCCTAGAAGACACAGAGGAGTTGGGGGATGGTTACCTTTGCTCTAAATTCTTGCTGCTATGATTCCCTCTCTTTCCCTTTATATGGACAAACATTAAACCCTATCATCTCTTTTAGCTCTTGCTTCTATGCATTTTTTTCTGTGCTCATCATAGCCTTGTAGGATAACCAATAACATTTTTGGAACTTGTGTTTAGGAATATTTGTGTATTTGGAACTTGGAATTAGTACTCAGCATCATGTCACTGATTATGACAAGGAACTTTATCTATGAGAACCACAGACCTTAGAAAATAAACCTTCAACACAGAGCTGCTACCTGGACTGAAACTGATTCCTGCGTGCCCTCAATAGTCTGTGACATCTGTAGCAGCTGTCACATCTATGAATATCCAGAACAGGTTCTTCCTACTCACCTCCTTAAAGTGATTCCTGTTATTCTAAAGTCTGGACCACAATAGGGTATATGGGTAAGGGGCTGGGACCCCTGAGGGCTGGGAGTTTAGGTTGAAGGATAGTTATAAGAAAGTAAGCCAGGTCCAGAAGACAGCAATCAAATAATGGGTTTACAACTAAGTAAGTAGTTCAGGGTTGGGACACGTAAAGGTACTTCCAAAAAATATCAATGGTCAGAGCTAAGTCAGGTACTAAGATAAGACTTTTTGAAAAATTCATACTTTCTGTCTTAATAACAAATCTAAGACAGAAGGTGAAGGGTTAGGCAAACAGGGTTAAATGATTTGCCCAGAGTCACACAGCTAGAAAGTATCTGAGGCCAGATTTGAACCCAGGTTCTTCTGACTCCAGGACTAGTTCTCTATCCACTGTGCCACCCAGCTGACCCCAAAACTTGAAGGATCAAGAAGGTTGTGAAGATAAACAATTGACCCAGAATCCAGGTTAAAAACAATCAAAAAAAGGATGGGGGAGGCAAGTAAGAAGCTTGGGCAACCAAGATGCAGAAACCTAGCCCAGCAGCCTGAGCTATAGGCATGTCATGCCATTAGCAGGTAAGATTTTTATAATCAAGGTAATCCTGTACCTTAGCCCGCAGATTTTATATGCTTCTTATGAGGACGTAAGCCATTCCCCAGCTCATGACAAATGTAGGAGCAACAGCCCCAAATTAATGGGAGTAGCGGAACAATGTGAGGACAGCAAAGGGCAATTTCTGAACAGGTAAAACCTGACTGATAAATCTGAACAACTCAGTTCAGTTCTCCAATTTCATGCTCAAAATGAAAAAATTCCAATACTCTGAAATAACTTTGTGAAATTTTCCCAGAGTCACTACAGGAAACTTTATAATATGATTATAAATAGAAGAGTCACTGGCTTCTTCTCCCTTCAGTGTGTCTGTTATTGTATCTACTTCGATTTCAAGTCTTTTTGGTAAGAAACTTATGCCAAAAATATATCTTGACATAGAAGAATTTGTGAGATTCTCCAAAAGTAGGTCAATAGACCATCAGATGACTACATATATTTAAACATAGAAAAATATGAAAAGAATATTGAGACGTTTTGAACAACTAAATTGACCATAGACAGAATACATGATATAGACAAATATGGAAAAGGATGTAGATATATCTTTGTTTGAAATATACTGTTATATGAACAATAATAGAGTAAACATGTAATTTTCAAACAGACTAGAGGATGTTTCTATATGCATATATGTATATGTACACATATAAAGACATTTATATGGCCTATATTATAAACAAGCTAGAGTACTGATTACATTATATTTAATAAAACAACTTTCAAGCTGTGGTTAAATATGATGTTAAAAATATTAGCTGCTTAAGATTGTGAAACAAAATTCTTCCTTGAAATAAGTGAATGGAAACAATGGAAACAATGAACATTTTCCAAGCAATCATTATAGAATAGAGGCAATGTGAAGCAAACATTAATCTGAGAGTCAGAAAGCTCAGGTTTAAGTCCTTACTTAAAAACTTACTGGCTTTAGTCAGAGGTGCCAAATGCAAGGCCAAATGTGGCCCAAACCCGATAAAGATATAATTGGGAAATGTTTAACAAAATAAATATAAATACCAGAAAACACAGATCATGTTTATGTGCGGTTTTCTAAATCAATTTGTGGCCTATGTTTTGTAGTCCCATTTCCATTTGAGTTTGATACCACTGAGCTAAGAACCAAGAGAGACACTTTAGTTTCCTTTTTTTTAAAACAGGGATATTATCAGCTATACATGATAACACATTAACAACAAAGCACATATTTTTAATAACAATTTTAATAAATGAAGTGTGGGATGTAATTTTCTACTTAGAAAGGAAACAATAGCATCCCTATCATAGAAGCCAACTTCGTAACAATCTCGTGAAATGCATTTAAAAGAGTTAAGCTGGAGTCTCACCAGAATGTCTGTGCCGTGAAACACGGTTAAATCAGGGGATCAGGGTACGATGCGGGCCTTCTGATACTTCCAATAATAAAGCATTCTCAATGAGGTCACCACCATTGAGCGTCCATTTTCTCATTTGTAAAATAAAGGGGTTGGATTTGAGGACCTCCGAGGTCCCTGGCAGCTCTCAAGTCACGATCCCTTTTCCCGCGTACACTACCTTCTGATTCCTCGTGTCCCTGTTTCTGGAGCCTGTTCCCCCAATTATTCCCCCTGTCTGGCAGGATGTCTACCGAATTTCATCCTCCACTGGATTCTTTCCTTTCATTATCAAAAGTATTTATATTGGGGATTGGCTGAGTAAGCTGTGGTGCATGATTGTAATGGAATACTCTTGTGCCATAAGCAATGACAAACAGGATGATCGTAAAAAAGCCTGCAAAGTGGGCAGAACCCGGCAAACACTGGGCACAGTAACAGCAAGAATGTACGACGGTCAGCTGTGAATGACAACTATTATGAGCAATGCAAGGACGCAGGACGACCCCAAGGCACTCGGGATGAAAGAGCCTATCTATCCATGCCACAGAAAGAAAGGATGGAGTCTGAATGCAGATTGAAGCAGATCATTCTTCACTTTATTTTCTCCATGAATTTTTCTGTAGTGGATGTGATATGTCTTCTTTCATAAACAAGATGAACATAGAAATATTTATTATATGATGGCACATGTATAGCATATATTATTCCACCTGCCATGTTGGGGACAGGGAAGGAGTGAGAGAGAAGAGAACATGGATTTCAAAATGTCAAGAAGAGATTATTAAAAATCATATCAACATGTTAAAAAAAGAAAAAAAAGGATTTCTATAAATCATGTATAGGCATATTAGGAAGGAACAGTTATTAAACAACAAAATGATAACAATGTTAATTATCACTTGTATTACTACTAAGAGTCTATAATTTTTGTCAAAAGTATTTTTTCTCATGACTTGAACCACAAAAAAAAGTATCAGAAATAAAAGGCACTCATTTGGCAAAGAAGGCAAGTGCTTGCTAGATTTGAAATCAGAAAGATTTAAGTTCAAATTCAACCTCAAATCACCTGTGTTGCCCTGGGCAAATCACTTAAGCTTTGTCTCAGTTTCCTCAACTGTAAAGTGAGAATAATAATAGCATTTACCGCAAAGGATTATTGTGAGACTTAAATAAGAGATTATATGCATCATAGTGCTTTGCAAGTCTTAAAGTTCTACGTAAATATTGGCTATTAAAACAAATGCATATGAGGAACACTACAGAAAACAATATACCACATATAGAACTAGTCCTACATTCTTTAACAAGTGATTTTTGAAAAGAAAATGGCTACTCTGACCAATAAGAAAGATATCATCATGGGATGGAAATCACAGGAATTTTGGAAAAGTGCCCATGTATTTTTAGAAATCAAGATAAATGAGGAAGGGAATATTGGGCATAGCTAGACACATGTGTCCTGGCATGAAGTACTCAAAGACAACTTAGGCAAGGTCTCTGAGCTAAGATTCTAAGATTTGTCAGATAGGTAGGGCTGGGAAGAATTCACCAGACATTCTGATAAAAAAAAAAAACAAATAATTCTGGGGGCATCTGGGTAGCTCAGTGGATTGAGTCAGGCCTAGAGACAGGAAGTCCTGGGTTCAAATCTGACCTCAGACACATCCCAACTGTGTGACCCTGGGTAAGTCACTTAACCCCCATTGCCTTGCCATTACCACTCTTCTTCTGATGGAAGGTAAGTGTTTAAAAACAAACAAACAAATAATTCTAACAAAAAAGACAAGCGATGTTACAGTCAGATATGCTGCAGATCAAAGCAGACATATTTGTAAAAGACATTCAACTGATAGAAGGAAGCATTTTCTAGTGAACATTTGGTCCCATCAAAGAATGGGACACCCAAATCTTGAAGAAGGAAAAGAAATATTAATAATCATTTGAAAATTATTCATGTTGTTAGCAAATACAGAAATAAAAAGTAAAAGAAATTTGAGATACTATTTTATAGTCATGATACTGAAAAATTAAAATTTATAAAAATTCAACACTGGCAGGGTTTTGAGGAAACAAGAGCAATGCACATACTGGCCATTTAATAAATGCTTGTTTAACCAAATTCAATAAATTAAAAATATCAAAAATAAAAAGTGGTTTTGGTGGGCATGGAGAAAAAGAAAGATTGTTTTCACCCTTGAGATCTCTATCTTCTTCTATGCCCTACCAGGAAAGGTGAAAATATAACTATGATAATTATATGAACTAAATAATATTGAGATTTTACTTTTAAAATATCCATCTATTATCTAACTTAAACCTTACATTACTAGGAACACTGGAAAATTTGATACTAACTTTTGTCACAAGTATGAAGAAAACAAAAATCCCCAATATCTAAACAATTGCCAATAAATGAAAACAACATATAATACCTGACTGAACATTAAATGCTAAATATTTGTTACCCTTTCACTATTTTATTTTTAACAATTGTTCACTTAGTACTGTAAAGATTAAATTGTGATCCTCTGTCTATTTTTAGATTTTAATCCCCAAAATATAAACAGAATACTTAAAGTTGATCTACTCATTGTGGATTTTAACCACAAAAAAGTGTGAATACCCATATCATACAATGAGTGGGAGGTCTGTGACCCACATGTGAAAAAATGGGCAGTCCTGGAGTGGAGTGTCAGCTGTGATTGGTAGATGTAAAATTTAGGGGAAGTGACACAAGAGGAAAAGGACTTTAAAAGTGGAAACGGGGACACACTTGGAGGAGAGACACTCAGACTTGGAGTGAAGAGGGACACTTGGCTGTGGAACTTGATCCTGGAGGACCTTGTATGGGAGACCTCAAACTTCTTTCCTTTTAGACGGTCACCATGGTGAGTATAAAGGCTGACTTCCTGCCTTGCCCTTCCTGGAGGTGTGAGTCTCCAGGAAAGGCCCATTATTTTGAAACTCCTTTCCCCTGGCTAGGGCCTTAGAATTGCTATCTGGATCAGAGTAAGCCAGAGCGCTCTCTCTCTCTCTCTCTCTCTCTCTCTCTCTCTCTCTGTTCTCTGTCTTTGTCTGTATCTTTGTCTCTATCTCTCTTCCTCCTTCCCTTCCTCTTCCTCTCTCCTTCTCCCTCTCTTTCCCTCCCTCTCCCTCCTTCCCCCCCCCTTTTATCTCTTCCTTAATATCTTCCCTCTATTGTAAAATAAACTATCATAAATTCCATTTGACTTTAGTAATTCAATTTTGGGATTTAGAAATTAAATCCCTGGCGATCAATTAAATATCCAGTCCAACCAAAAAATTAACAGCACCGGATGCACTAGTAATTTGATTCAATAGATAAGAGTGTTGGATCTGAAGTCAGGAAGACTTATTTTCCTGAGCTCAAGTCTGGTTTCTGATAAGCTGTGTGACCCTGGGCAAGTCACTGTTTATCTCAGTTACTCAACTGTAAAATGAGCTGGAAATGGCAAACCACTGCAGTATCTTTGCCAAGAAAACCCCCAATAGGGCCATGAAGTCAGATATGACTAAAACAACAATAATTTAGATAACTACAAATAATTAATAAACACTATGACCACAACCTATGTCAATTTCATATCACAAATGCTATTTAATGTGCATCCTACACTTGTACCTGAAGGTTTATATTCAAAGAAATTGACATTTGAAAGATCAAGCTTTAAGTATTATATTTCTGAAAGGCTAGTCATGCAATAATATAATGTCTGACAGTAATGTAGTGGAAAACTAAATCGCAGCAAAGATTTGGGTACTAGTTTTCAAGATATCTAAGAGGTTTAAGGTTTGCAACTGTCCTCCATCCTACTAGGCCTCATTTGACAGGATTAAGTCAAGTGAATTGAAGGAGTTGTTTTAAAAAATGTATCTCCTGATAAAGATTGAATAAAAAATGCTAAGAAAATAAGATAAAACCAGTCTTTTATGCTGTTCTATTTAAATAAGAAAGAAATTGATATATGTTGGACAACTGGTTCAAATGCAAATCCTACTAAAATCTTACCTGAGTCTTCATAAGACAATGATTAATATATCATAAAATGTTTATTAGACAATTACTCAAATGAGGTACTATATAAAACAAGTTGGTCTCTAAGAACTATAATTATAAGATAATATTAAAATGAACAAATAAAATACTAAGGTGAGAAAGATGTCTATCTTAGTAGAAATACTCTTTTTTCAGTAAATCATAAGCAATGTCTCTATAATACCAAGAAAATGAAATCTTAAAAATAGATATATTTCCTAATAAGGCTCTTAAAATCACTAGGCCAACCTATTCAAACCTAGTCCTAATTTGATCAACTTAGTCCAAATATACCCAGAAAAGGAAAAAATTTGCCTAATCAAACATTTACTATAATAATGACTTAGACTGTGGCCTAAAGACTAGATTGAAATCCTTTTCAAATGATTTTTTTTCTTTCAAATTTTGCACAAGTCCTTTTATTATATCATAGTATTAGAATTTTCAGGAGAAAAAAGGTACATGAATCATTAAAAATGACATTTTAGTATTTTTAAATATATTTTGTTTTCAGACTAGACAAAGTACACACACATATATGAAACAGTGATACTTTGTCTAGATTGCCTAGACAAATATTTCATTTTGTATGCATATATACTTACATACATACATACAAAATGAAATATTTGCTTTTCTGTGGAAAACAAAGGCAAAACATGTTCAAGAAAAACATATGAAATTGTAAGTCTACAATAAAATGATAAGTAAAATGAAATTCTTTTTTTTTTTAACTTTTACCTTCTGTTTTAGAATCAATACTTGTATATTGGTTCCAAGGCAGAAGAATGGTAAGGGACTTAAGTAACATTTTCTAGAGTCACACAGCTAGGAAGTATCTGAGGCCACATTTGAATCCAGGGCTTCCTGTCTCTGGACCTGGCCCTCAATCTACTGAGCCACCTAGCTGGCCATGTAAACTAAAATTCTAATAAGTACTGGTTGTATAAATAAATTATAGTAATTCTAAGTAAAATAATTAAAAGATAAAAGTGAACTATTTTAAGATCTAGCTTAAGAGTAGGTTTTTGTTTAGTTTTTCTTTACTTATATAACTTCTAGTAAAGTATATCTCTATTGTGTCACTGTGACACAGAGATGTTTTTGTTTCTAAAGGTTATACCAGAGTAGAATAAGTCTTGATGAGTCCTACCAATGCTAGAAAGGCTTCATGTATAAGACCAGTGCCTGAGCATGTGCTTACTGTTCAAGGACTGACCGAGCTCAATGAGAGGCTCATTTCCAGAAGACTGGTCATCAGGTTATTTTGACTCCAGAAACTCATGGAGTCCATGTACTAAGGTATGGAAGGATGAAAGCGTGAGTCTATATCTGTAGAGAGAAAGCTCATACTAATGTGATTGTGGATCCTTTTTTGATGTGTTGAAGTTCCTGTAATTAAGCAACTGAATCCACAGAATTTTGATTCATTGTAGTATATTTTAAACAAGGGATAATAAAAGCTCATGAGTAAAAGCTTTATGCTGGCACATAGAACCACCTTGTATAATAATTATGAACATTAAAATTCTTTGCTTTCAAAAACAAAAGATCTATAACTAAACTGTATATTAAATATGTATACCCAGTTTTAAACAAAAAAGCACTGAACATAGTTTTCAATGAAGCTACTAAAAACATTGATTAAAAACCACAAAAAGCCTGTCCTCATTCTGACAGCACATAAATCTTTCATCAAGGGCAGAATGACTTTGATTTTCACCATGAACAACAATATAACAACATAAAAAGCACTTTTATCTCTCTCCAACTAGTGACCTTCATGTATTCCTGAAGCTCTCTGAATATGAATCACCCTCATGTATGTTCAGGATAGCCCAAGGTTTCCCACATTCCCAAGTTTTACAGTTCTAAGATATGCTCTATTTTTGATTGGGAAAGGTTCTTCTACCCACATTTTAAGGCAGATATAGTCACTATGCATTTTTATAGAATGGTAACTAGCTAGGAAGAATGGATTTTTTGTGAGGAGTGGGCAGAATGGTGTGCAGATAAAAACATTTAGGTAGAAGGAGAAATTTTTTTCTGGTCTTTTAACAACTGATCATACACTAGAATGATATGCCCCCATGTGGCCATTTGAATTGCTTGTGCAGTTGGGCTTACCCAGGCTGAAATAGAAGGGAGATGACTGAAAAGTAAAATATAATTTTTAAATACCTACTCTATGCTGATTATTAAACAAATAGATGAGAAGTTTCTAAAAGCTGGGGGATTTCTCTTCTATAGTTTCAAAATCTTGAATACCACAGAGTAGAAGATAACTATTGGGATAAAAGGCACAAATCATTGACTTTAGAAAACACAGAATGCTCAAATCCCAATTTTTTTCCACTTTGTGCAATCTAATCATATAAATACCTTGTAGAAATGTTAATTTTACACACAATAGGCCTCTCTCCTCCTAAAGGGAAACACCTTGAAAAAAATTTGTTTAATTTCACTGCCTCCACTTCTCTCACTCTGGCTTTCAGTGCTATTACTCAATCAAAACCACTCTCTAAACTTACCAGATCTCTTAATTGTAAAATTGTGATCTTTTATATTTCTGAACCTTCTTGCCCCATTTGCCACATTCAACACTTGACCATCTGTTTCTCCTAGATACTCTTTTCTCTCTGGATTTTTTTGTGGTACTACTCTTTACTGGTTTTGCCCCTTTCCTATTCAAACAGTCCTTTGTCCAATCTCCTTTGCTGGCTTATCATCCACAAGGTAACTTCTAATTCTGCATGTTTCCCAAATTCTGCTTAGGCTTTAATATTCTTCTTTCTCTGTCTCTGTCATTAATATCAGATCCCATGGGTTTAACACATATACTGATAACTATAATTTACATATCCATCCCTAATCTCTTCCCTGGATCACCAGTTGCTTACTAAACATTTAAAAATTAATGTCCTAGAGAAATTTAAAACTCAATATATCTAAAACTGAACTCATTATCTTTCTCCCAAACTCTCTCCTCCATACTTTCTGTTAATAGTATCACCATCTTTCCAGTTGCTCTGGTCCAAAATCTTGGTATTACTCTGTATTCTCTTCTCATCCCATCTTGCCAGTTCCACCCAACATCTCATATTAAACCTTATTTCTCCAATCTCAGCTACCATCTTAGTTCAGGTCCTCAGTCACCTCCCATTCAGATTATCATCTGCTTCTGTCCATCCTCCACATCACTTCCAAAGTAATGTTCTAGTAATGTAGATCTAACTTTGTAATTCCCATGGTCAAATAATATACTAGTACTTTTCTATTGCTTCTAGAATAAAATATGAAAACTCTTTAGTTTTCAAATCCCTTAACAATATGGTCTCAACCTACTTTTCCAGACTCATTAGATGATATTGTTCTTCCAACATTCTGTGATCTAGCCAATCTTTGGTCCTCGATCTATCTCCATTCTTTATATCTTTGTATTGGTTGTCCCCCATATCTTAAAACCACTTTTTCCTCATCTCAATCTTCTCTAGGAATTTTCTAGAGTTTCAATCCCAGGAAGATGTATTTATCAAAGACTCTGTTCATTTTCTATTGAGAATTCTTGAAAATATGGTGGAAAACTGAAAAAAAGATTATTTCTCTCTTCAAATATTATTCATATATCAACTCAGTGGAAAACTCTGGGGGAGAAGCTCAATTTTTCACCTTGACTTTGTATAAATCATGTTCTAGCCTTTTCTGTTTTCCTGTGAGAAGAGTCACAAACAATTCAACTCTGAGTTCCCAAATGGGTTTTTCTTAATTGTTTACAAAACTCTCTCTTGGAGAAGTTCTGTAGCTGGATGAAAATGCATCTGATCATATGACTGATGTTTCTCAAGGTGCTAGGCTCATTCTACAGTTTGTTCTTTAATTTTACATTTAGGAAATTCTGAGTAACTTCCCAAAAGACAGTAGTCTCTCTTGCATTTTGCATATAATCTAATGATACTTAAATTCCTTCTCTAAGGTCTGTCTTGTAATTCATCATCTTTGCTTTTTCTTTTCAGGCTTTTTTCTAATTGAGTTGTTCTTTATTTTATTTTGCCACATGTCCTTCTACTTCTTTTGTTTTCCCTTCTGATAATTTTATTTCCAATTGATTCCATGAGAATGAGTATGATATGAGGACCAGCTTTAGAGTTAGAAAGGCCCAACATGAAGTCCTGCCTCTAATATATACTAGCTGTGTAATTAGTGAAATGTACTACATCAATGAAAATCACAGGTCTAAACTCCATCCTTCCTCGAATTGATTGTGCCTTTAAATTCTTTTTTGCCTTTTTGGTTTGTTTTTTACTTTCATTATCAATTTATCTTTTTCCATTTTAATGTCACTAGATCTCTCATTACAGATAATTGTTTTCTTTAAAAAAAAAACTTTTTATTGATGTCTTCTGTCTTTAAATTAGATTTATTTCTAAATATATCCCTTCTTCATCCATTAGCCAGAGAGCCACTACTTAAAACAATGACATAAGATGAAAACCAGAAACTATTTCCTTAAAAATGATATGCCACCAGAAGCTATCAGTGGGAGGTCAGGGAATCAGTACAGTACAAAGGACAGAATGCTGAGCTACAAGGATCCAAGGGCCTGGGTTTAAATTGTGGTTCTACCAAGTACTGCCTGTGTGAGCTTAAGCAATTTAATAAACTTCTTGGTGCCTCAGTTTCCTAATCCACAAAATAAAGGGGATGGGCTCTGTGGCCTCTAAATGCTCTTCTAGCACTTAAATCTATGCTCCAAAGACTGCCATGCTATGACTATTGTCAGAATAGGACTTGATGGCCACAAGCTCTCTGTTATCTGGGGGACCAGGCTTGCTATATTTGGAGAGATTGACATCAAGTTAGCTATTTTGACGATTGTCTAGACTTAAGAAAATGATGGAGAAAAATCTATAAATGCTAGTTGACAGATTGATTTATTGGATGCTTAGATGACCTTTTTAGTATATTATGTGTGCCTGACTGAGGATCCATCCACTAAACATTCCAAGGAAACACAAGCATGCCTTTCCTTGAGACTCAGTTACAAAGCCATACCAAACAAAAAAGAGGAATTTGGAGGAGCATCAGACCACTGAAGCCAAGTATACTAAGTTTCTTGGACCTGAGTTTCATTCACACATACTCTCACAAATTAGACTGTAAAGTTCATTAAAGGTGAGTCAGCTTTAATAATCATAGTAGCAAAATTTTGCAACGCTGTTGTTCAGTCACATCTGACTTTTCATGACCCATTTGAAAGGGTTTTCTTGGCAAAGATATTAGAGTAGTTTGCCCTCTCCTTTTCCAGGTCATTTTATAGATTCAGAAACTGAGGCAAACAGGGTTAAGTAATTTGCCCAGGGTCACACAGCTAGTAAGAATCTGAAGCCAGATTTGAATTCAGGAAGATGAGTCTTCTTGATTCCAAACCCAGTGCTATGTTGACTTACTATTTTCATATTGCAACGTTGACCTATTATCTTAAATACTTTCTTTCCTCTGACCCAGGTTCAGATTGAGGTTCCCAAGTGGGTTCCCGAGTATGTCCCTTTACAATGCCAACTTCATATTCCTCATTTAATCTTCACTGTTTTATTTTTTTTAGTTTAAACTCATATTCAAAGCAATAAGCATTTGAGACTTTAAAAAGTAAAATACTTAAATGAAAATATAAAGAACATCAGTGTATAAATTCTATTTCCATGACAATTCCAGTCAGAAGATACAAAAGCCATTTGCTTAATCATGGTACCATCATTTTAAATTATAATACATGTCATAATCAGAAGTAGACACTTAAAAATATATAGTTTGTAAACTTTTGATGTGAAAGGAAATTTCTGAGAATTTTGTTATCCTTTTGATACATTATAACCTTAAAGAGAAAGAATATTCTCTTTTTGTCAGGAATGTCATACTCTTTAGCCATTTGTACAAGCTTCTGGAGTAATAAATACAGAATACTGAGGGAGAAATTGACACCCATTTAGGCAAATATGAACTGAATTCACTCTGGCCATGCAAGGAGATTTATAGAGTTCACATTCATTACATTCCTTTTGGTACAATACTATAGAAATATTTATTATAGAAGGGTTAAGATGTCCACTGAGTTTCAACATGGAGTGACTCTAACATCCAAACTACAAATAAAAATAAATATTACCCTAATTAATGCTCCAAAAAAACTTTTACTTGAGTCTTTGTTCTCAATTTACCATCATGATTAAAATATGATGATAATAGTAACTCTAGAATAAAATTAGTCTGCTGGCAATGCATATGCATTTCTTGACATATCTTCTCACCTTAAAAATGAAAGGTCTGTTGAAGGACAATAGTTGACATTTATATGTTGCTTTATAGGTTCAGGGTGCTTTATATCCTGGTTCATTTGCCCTTCAGAAAAACCTCAAAGTATCTGAAAGAGGGAGAAGGTGTCAAAGGCAGGGAAAATCCAGGACCAATTACTTATGTACTTACTTTCCCACTGATACAAATTCAATAAGATACTAAACCAACACACATATTAAAGTTGTCCTTGCTGAAGGTCTGAGAAGGAAACAAGTAGAATCCCCAAATGATATTCTACAACAAACCATGCCTATACAGACACACAACTGAAAAGTGTAAAGAATACAAGATCCCACTATTTTCACTTTTTGTTGACTACAAAAAGTATTTAATCCAGTAGAGCAAAATTCTGACTCTCTTCTAGCATGGTATCTCAAATGGTATTTGAAAATCTAAGATGTCTTGAAAGATGCAACAAATGAGAGAAGTTTATTCAATGTTCTCTGATGACTAATATTAAATGAAACCCAGAGGAAGATCTTTGCTCACTGTTGTCATGGAGGATGTCCAGCCCCAAGCTCAAATTGAAGAGTAATTCCCTGTGGATGATGAGGACAAGAATGTCCAAGAATGACTCGAGAATCAAAAGTATGGGGATGAACTGGAGAGATCATCTTTGGGAAATTAAACAATTCTTTTAATAACCTCAAGTTTCTCCCTAAAACCTGGAATAGACTAGGCCCATTTTTAACACTCCTGGTGATGCTATGTGGCTGTAAGTCATGGAAAACTACAGTCTTCAAAGAAATGAAATTGAGAGTCACCCATGGAGCAGTGGAGAGGTTCATGGGTATGAAGAAGCCATAACACATTATAAGGGAGGAATTTTTGAAGCAGCAGCAGCTTAATTGATATCACCAGAGAAATGTATTCCAGGAAGTTGGGCCACTAAAGCACCAGGATGAACAAACTGTGTGCTCCCCTCATAGCTGCACATTTGTAGAAAGCAGAGAAAGCACAGAAGAAGATTGTCCCCCTTGACATTCCTTTTCCTTGGAAGAGGAGTGAGGGGAATGTTGGCACTGGCCCAGGTGGTGCCTTTGGAAGGCCTAGAGTTTGGAAGCTGATGGGCAAGGACCTTGTGTCCTTTGTAAAATCTAACCTCTGGAAAGTACCACAGTCAAATGCTGACTACCAAATACTGTGTACTATGTGACAGGGAAACAAGCAGGAGTGTGGTGGAGCTAATTCAAACCAGCTCAAAGAACTGTTAAGTTTTCAGTGTGAGTACTTACTTATACCTCAGAAATTGGCAAAGCTACAAATTAGGGTTTGATTTATTCTTTTAGCTGTCTAGACTTAGAAAGTGATAGAGAAAATGGCGATGAAGCAGATTAAATTTAAAAGAATATCAACATTTTTCTTTTGTGGAAAGCTGATTGTTAAACATTTTCCCAGCATGTCCTTGGATACAAAGAAAGGTAAATGATGTTCTCTGCCTTCAAGAAGCCCTCTTTCCTGTCATGGTTTAAAAAGATCAGCAGTTTAGGGATGAAAGGGACTTCAGGCACCATCTAAATTATCCCTTCATTTTACAGAGGAAGAAATTGGAACTGCTAGGAGGTAAAGTGACTTTCCCAAGGTCACACAACAAATATCAGAGGAAGAGTTTTCACTTCAGTCTTCTGCCACCAAATTAACACTAGCCATGCTGAACTGGTTAGAGTTCTACACCCAGCTCCCAGCCATTTAACCCAAATTCTCTCCTCGCTTTGCTCCTAAAACAGAGGTGTCAAACTGTCAGATTAAAATGTAACAGAAAATGCTTAATGAAATAAATAAAAATACAATATAATATAGATAGTTGTTAATTTGTTGTTTTCTAAATCAATATGCAAGGATCTGTTTCGATTTGAGTTCAATATCACTACTTTATATCCCTTAAATTCATAATCATATTTTATGTTTTATATTTATTGTTTAATAATATTATAATTCACTCTTCCATTTGTGTGACAGGTTGGTGGTAGAGTAGACAGAGTAATGGAGTTAGAGTCAAAAGGACCTGAGTTTGAATTCTTATTCAGACACTTACTAGCTGTGTAATCCTGGGCAACTTACCCAATACACAGTACTGATTCTAAGATAGAAAGTAATGGTTCAAGAAAAAGAGAGAAAATAGCAGCTCTTGTCATAGGTATCAAAACATATCATTTTTTGCAAACCTTGAAATGCAATATTCATTATGATTATTATCTTGTGACTTCCTGGAATATATGGATGGAGAAGTGAAAAGAACATTGGAAGTTAGCAAACCTGAGTTTGAATCCCCTGTTCCACCACTGTGAGACTTTGGGCAAACCATTTAATCTCTCTGGACCTCAGTTTCCTCTTTCAGGAAAAGGAGTTGGACTAGATGTCTTCTAAACTTCCTTCTAGTTCTAAATCTATGAACCTTCGAACATCCTTGCACCTTCAATAGTATTTCTACCCGAGATAGAGTTTCTGATAAAGAAATTTGTTGCCAGAACATATAATACTCTCTCTCTTTTTAAAAAAAAATAACCCTTACCTTCTGTCTTGGAATCAATACTGTGTATTGGCTCCAAGGCAGAAGAGTGGTAAGGGATAGGCAATGGGGGTCAAGTGACTTGCCCAGGGTCACACAGCTGGGAAGTGTCTGAGACCAGATTTGAACCTAGGACCCCCGGTCTCTAGGCCTGATTCAATCCACTGAGCCACCCAGCTGTCCCCTCAGAACATATAATACTCTTAAAGGAGGAAGGAAATGAGGAGAGGCAAGCATAAACCAGGACAAAATAGACCATCCCTGCCATTATTGTCATCCTTCTGAGTCAAGGAGCCAGGCATCATGCTGGGATGGGGAGAAGGCCAGCCTGCAAGACAGAAGACTTGTCCTGGGTCATAAGCTGTGGGGCTGGCAAGCAAGTCCCTGCATAGGGCCTCAGTTTCCTTATCTGTAAAATAAGGATGCTGGACAAGGGCCCTTTCAGATTGAACAAATCCATGGCTCTATTGGCTAGAGATTATGCAGTGGATGGTGCTGAGCCTGGAGTCAGAAAGATCTGAGTTCAAATTAGACACTCCACCTATCTGACTCGAGGCAAGTCATTTAACCTCCCCGTCTGCCTCAGTTTTCTCCCCTGTAAAATAAAGCTCATAAGAGCACCTAGATCACAGAGTTGTTCTGTTATTAGCACCGTGCCAGGATAGATACTACATGCTTATTCCCTTCAGTGAGCCCATCCACTGGGCCCCAGACTTACGAGGAGTTTGATGTGGCCAGACCTCTATCCACTCAATGATAGTACATACAGGTAGAAACCAATTTACATGTGAGACCAGCTAAGGCCGGCCCCTGCGGGTGAATGACCCGGTAGCCATGGAAACTCCCGTTCCATTCCAGGAAGCCCTGCTCAGAACTTCCCTGCCCGGAGGGTCGCTCAGCCTTCCCCCACTCTATTCCTAGCTGAGGAGGCTCTGCCAGGGCCTGGGCTCGGCACCCCTGCCCTCTGTTCCTGTGACAAACGGACATTGAGGACATCGTCAACGGTGGAAAGTCAGGTGTGGCCCCGCACCCAGGCAGCCCCTCGTACATAAGCCCTCCGAAAGGTCTTGAGGCGCCTTGTGGTTCCACCGCCTGAGCGCCATCACAGCTGGAACATCAAAGGATAGATCTGAACCCAGACCATCCTGCCCCAAAGCCAAGAACAGGCAGCTTCTCTGCCTGTGACAGAACAGCTAACAGAACCCCAGTGTGAGTGATTCAATAAAAGCAGATGAACGTTGTTTCCGTTCCGTTTTTTACACACACACACACACACACACACACACACACACACACACACACACACGCTCTCACACACACCCTCCTTAGCAGAGGGCTAAGGGAATGAGTGAGAGGGGGGGCCTGGGAGAGGCTGCCGCCCCTCATTCCCGCCGCCGTAGGGACACCTTCTGAGGGAGTGTGTGCCTGCAGGAGGGAGGAGGCTTCATGCTTATCCAGCGCTGGCCAAATGGAGCAGAGATGAAGGGAGGCCTGGTCAGGAGGTCGCTATAAGGGAAGCTGGCGGGCCCAATTCCTAAGGCTGATGGGATAAAATAAAGGAGGTGAACAAATTGAGGCTCAGGGCTGAGCAGCTTTGCTGGGGATGTTCCCCGGACTCCAGGGCTGGGCTCCTCCCTAGAACTCCCGCAGCCCACGACTCTGCCCCAACTGCTGTCTTCACTATAGAAGTCCATTGATAAACGTTACTAGCCCCTAAGGTCAGTCCTTTCCCTGCTTGAACCTCTTACTCAAACCACAGATCCACACCAATGTCATAGAGCCGGGAAGTAACCTTTGCACTTACAAGTTGGAACTCAAAATACATTTTAAAAATGTTTAATTGTGCCTTCCCACTGACTCCTTCAATACTTTACCCTTCAAGAGAACACTCTCTAGTAAGAATTAAGTTGAGTCAAGCAAAATAAATCAACCTCTTGGCCACGTCTAAAAATGTATATTTTGTTACATACTTATTATCCATTGTCTTTCTGTTAAGCGGTGGTGTTCAATCAGTGGACATCACCATCAGATCTCTAAAGACATGACAAAAGTTCTAAAGTCTTTAAATGTTGACTCCTTTCACATTATAACATTTTCAAAAGAATTATTGTGATTAGGAATAGAACACTATACCTAAGTTACTTTGTAAATTAAACAATAATTTTGTGGACTAGCCTGAGGCCCTAATATGGAACGTTTGGTTTTTTGTTTTTACTTTTTTATAATATATATTTATTTCATTAAATACTTCTCAATTCTATGTAAAATAACTTTTAACATTCATTTAAATTTTTTTTTGAGTTCCAAGTTCTCTCCCTCCTCCTGTATTTTGAGAAGGCAATTAATTTTATATCAATTATATATGTGAAGTCATGCAGAACACATTTCCCCATTAGCCATAACATTTTATTTTTAAGGCAAATGATTTCCACTTTATAAACAATTAAGTTACAAGCCCATTTCTGGAAAACAACCCATCTATAAGTTGTATATTGTCTATATCTTCTTTACAAATATAACGTGTCTCAGAACTCTAAAGTCCATTAAACAAGTAAAGACATTTTTCTGGTAAACAAAATATCCTTATGGCCTAAAAGAATTAATATGCTTCTAAAAATGGAGAAATTTACACCATTTTTTCTTAATAGTTTATGTTCAACATGTATTAATTGATTAAATAGAATTAAAAATCAGTATTTCTAATTTTAAAAAAATGTATGACTGCTAATATTTATCATGTTATTCAAATATAATTAAGATGCTATCTAGAATAATCTAGGAATGGATTGGGTTGATAAGGTTACTATATACCAGTGATGGAGAAGCTTTTAGAGACCATGTGCTATGTCCTACCCCCACCCCCACTGAGTTCTGGGTGAGTCCCTTACCCCCCTTACCCCACACAGGGGAGGGAGAAAGCATTCCCATTGGGCTGCCGGGTAGAGGGGCCAGGGATGTAAAAAAATGTCATCAGGCATGATGGGGAGTAGCTCTGCCCAAGTCCCTCTGTCTTTCTAATAACAAACTTGGGGGGGGGCATATGCCCACAGAGAGCACACTGCATACCATCTTTGGCACCCATGCCATAGGTTTGCCATTACTGCTATATACCATACATGGATGAACACTCTTCTAAACACAATATAACATATTATCATTAACATTCAAATGATATTGAATATAATCATACATTTCTTCTGGATCTTTAAGTGCCTTCATCATCATCATCACGAACCATAAAAATTATAATAATATTGTTCATCAATCAGTTGAAAAGACAGGTTTCTAGGTGAGGTAGATTTTGCTGAAAAGAATTCTATGTTACACTCTATATATCACTGTAAATTTCAATAGAAATGAAAAGTTGAACAAAAACAATCTAGACAAAATTGATGTTCCAGGTCTTTAAAAATGAGAATAAATGCATTGAAAAGTCTACTTACTGTAAATTCACAGAAATCAATGCTATCAAGGCTTTTGCTTCTGTGTATCCTTCCTTTTATTCGTCTTAAAGAAGGCTTTCCTTGGCTAACACTAGAAGTAGCACCATTAGGATTTTCAGAAGATGGAGTTACCCTGCAAAAACACAAAGGCAAATATACATTTCAATAATTTTTATTATATATAAATACATATACATATATATGTATATAATTCCTTGTTCTCCACAAAATATGTAAGAAACATCATTTTATCTTTTTATCCCATCAGCCAAAGTTAGCAGTAGGGTTTCTTTTAATACAATATTTATCTGAAGTTACTGTTTTCAAAGATTTCATAATAATTGATCAAATATTAAATCCAACAGACATTTACTCAATACCTGCCATGTATGAGACACAACCCTCAAGAAACTTACAATCTAATAGGGCTTTGGCTTACAACTATCACCACTCTGTAAAATGGAGATTTGAACCCCAGCTTCAATCCCCAGAAGTCCGTGGTACTTCCCAGAATTCCCTACAATCTCACCTGAGTCCCACCTGGGAGAGGTCACAATTTGTATTTAAACTGGCTGTAATGCCTACTTCGGCCTCTCTCTTCCTGTACTCAGAGTTGGCAGGATGTAGTGAGTAAGATGTAAATGGGCTAATCAGTCCTAGGCACATGGGTTTATTATTTTGTATCCTTGATTTCTAACAATTTTTAATAAACCTCATAAAATATAATATTTTTATCAGTAGAGACTAATTTAATTTTCCATTTGGCTGACCATGTGGGCTGTGACAAAATACCCTCAATCTTCTTAACTTTCCTAAATCTTTTTTTCTACTGTGACTAAGTTCAGCTTTTAATACCTACTGCCTAGATTTTTTTTTAAGCCATGTTTCTCCAAGGTTTTTCAGAAAAGCCTCTTGATCAGCTCGCTCCTGCTGCTTGCTCTTGCTTCCTGCTATCCCCGATTGCCTCTCTGGACATGCTTGAACCAGATCACTCTCCTGCCCCAGCCTCTGGTCCCAGCCCCAGATGATCTCAGGCCCCAGATGATCACAAACTAATTGGTAAAAAATGGGGGTGATTCTTCCTTAGGCTATAATTAGTCTCCACATGGCAGAGGACCACAGGGGGGACAATGAGGGTTAGGAAGAGACTTTTCCAAACAGGAAGCTATAAGCATGGCTTATTTCAAAGAATATCTTTTTAGTGCACTGATCCTTTTACTTATCTCACTTGGGATTCAGGGGAAAAATTCAGCCCCAATTTGAGATTCCAAAAACCCACCCTCACTATGGGGGAGCAGCTCAGTGGCTCAGTGGATTGAGAGCCAGGCCTAGAGATGGGAGGTCCTGGGTTAAAATCTGGCCTCAGACACTTCCTAACTGTGTGACCCTGGGCAAGTCCTTTGAACCCTATTGCCTACCCCTTACCAATCTTCTGCCTTCTGACAATAGGCATCTAAATGGATAAAAAAAAGAACTTTAAAGAGACTGGAGGTTATATTTTTAAGGCATTTCAGACTCCAATTTTTTTTAATCTCTGTATTTTATTGCATTTTGCTAATCGTTTTGTTTAAGATTAAATTTTGTTGGCTTTAAGTTCATATATTAATGCATTCAATACTATTCTGTTACACTGAATCATTTTAATGTACTGGGTTTTAACTACTGTTATATTCTGTTGCTTTTCCCTCTATAACTATATTGAACAAATATTATTGAATAATCCCATAAGCTTTTCTATTTTTAACTTTGTAAATTGTCACATAGAGGATAGATGGATTTCATCAGAACTGGTTACAATTGTATAACAACCTTTGGAAATTTTAATACATTTTAGCTAAATATCTCAAATTGATTTTAAGGGGTCTTTTAGACATGATTTTAATTCCCCCCCCCAACAACTCTGGTTATTTTGCCTGTCTCTAACATGAGATAAGGCCCATTTTAGTAGCTGAAGTGAAATACAATTATAATCCCCACCTCCCACATTTATAAAAATGTGAATGGATGGGACATCACAGTCTCATACCAAAGGAGCTGGGAAGTTAATCCCAGGGCATGGTACCCCTCTGGATGACTCCCCAAAGAGGCGCATCTCTCATTTATAACTCTTCAGCTCACTTTACTTCCACCAGAATGATATCTAGATTTCTTGATGATGTTATAGACCCAAAATAAGTTTTACTTTGTTTAAAAATGTTTGCCAAGGTTGAAAGATTTATTACATTTGTAAAAATTGTGACAAATATCCATCAGTTCGTAGGCTTTTAAAAATGCCATACAGCAACTTATGTGAAATATGATAGTGTTTTTGTTTGCTATTGTAATTAATTGGGCTATTGAGAATTTTGGGGATATTGATACCTACATTTTGTTCTACTGTTCTTTATTAAAAAAAAAAACTGTTACCTTGTGAAATTCATTTGCTCGTACTCACAGTGGACCATGGCCAGGTATGAAGAGGAAATGGATCTCATTTTAGGTGAGAAATCTTGTATTCTATATTTTCCTTAGCTGACACAGTGTGTCAATGATTATAAGCTATATTTATTTTTAAAACTCTTTTAATATATTTTCTTGCATGTGCAATATACTACTTCAGTTTTTTATTTTTTCTCTCCTTTTTTATATTTGAAGCACATCACCAGTATTAAGATTTTCTTTAACTGTTTTGATTTAGCAGTACTATAAGTTTAAAATACATTTGCTATGATATCAATGCATGCCCCTGAAAGCTTGAGACTATAAAAATGATGCCACTAATTGTTTAAAAAAATTATGGGACTTTGCTTAATGATTCTGTCTGATTCCAGGACAAGATAATACAAAAAGAGCCATTGCACAGGGCCAAAGAAGGACAAAGTTAACCTGCACAATGCCAATCGAGCACAAGGTCAAAGAGACCAACCAATCCCAATGGAGTTGATGAAAATTCTAAGCCAATAAAAAGGACTTGAACCTAGTGTGAAGACTCGAGTTTGCAATGCTTAACATATGTTGACGTAGGCCTTCCTTGTATCCACACTCTTTGTGAAAATACTTACAGACAAGTATCTCAAATTTGGCTCCTACTTGGCTCCTATAATTTAGTCCCTATTCTGTCTTTCACAATGTGGCAACTTTCTGTAGTCCTGACTACTGACTGGGTAAATGCTTAATTGTTTATATCATTTTAATTGGCCCCTGATTCAAGGACCTGTTATAGATTTATTTTTCCTTTACTTAGAATTTTTACACATAAGACTTTGATAGTCTATATTTCATCCAGAAATTATCTTTTTTTATTTGGATTTTTCTGATGTTTTTTATTTCTCTTGCCAATTGATTCATATATCTCATACCTCAGCCATGCATCCCTAAATGATCACTGTGTTTTTCAATCATCCTCTTAATGGGGGTAATGTAAAATTATTATTATTCTAAATTGAAAAGTGTAAATTCCTTTTGAGAGTAATTTTAGGTTAAGAAACATGCCACCTCTCCGAATCCAGAAACTGAACTGTTTGGAGAAGACATCATGAAGATGCCTCCACAGACCACAAGCTGTGCAGGAGAAGATCAAGAATGAACTTTGGGTGTGGTTGATTGAACATTTATTTGTATGTATACTTTCATGCCAAAGGGAACTGCCCCCTAACTATTTTTTTGGCAATGTGTCTAGCAATCATTGGTTTTGTTCTCTTTTCCTCTTATCCTCAAATTATTGTAATTTGAAAGTTGGTATGTTTACAAGCTCCAGCAGAGAGACTAGTCTTCCTTGGGCCTCAGGGGGATAATATAAAATGGAGATTTGAACCCTAGACTTCAATCCCCAGAAGTCCTTGGTACTTCCCAGAATTCACTATAATATTTTTATCAGTAGAGACTAATTTAATTTTTGCAACTCAATAGGGAAAGATAGGAGGCAGCATGAATCAAGAATATCAAATAACTCTTACCACCATTTTCTTTCAGATCCAAGAACCCTAGGAATAGCAGGGCTCCTCAGATTCCGGATTCTAGCTCAGTCCCTAAAGCCTTTATTTTATTTTATTTCTGAAAGTTTTATTTAATTGGTCAATTTAGCATATTTTTCCTTGGTTACAAGAATCATGTTCTTCCCCTCCCCTCTTCTCCCTCCCACAGCCAATGCACAATTCCACTGGGTTTTACATGTGTCCTTGAACAAAACCTATTTCCACATTATTGATGTTTACACTAGGGTGATCATTTAGAGTCTATATCCCCAATCATATCCCCACTGACCCATGTAATCAAGCAGTTGTTTTTCTTTGGTGTTTTTACTCCCACAGTTTTTCCTCTGAATGTGGATAGTGTTCTTTCTCATAAATCCCTCCAAATTGTTCTAGATCATTGTATTGCTACTAATAGAGAAGTACATTACATTCGATTGTACTACAATGTATCAGTCTCTATGTACATTTTTCTCCTGGTTCTGCTCCTCTCACTCTGCATCAATTCCTGGAGGTTGTTCCAGTTCCCATGGAATTCCTCCAATTCATTATTCCTTTGGACACAATAGTATTCCATCACCAGCATATACCACAATTTGTTCCAGCCATTCTCCAATTGGAGGGCATCCCCTCATTTTCCAATTTTTTATCACCACAAATAGTACAGCTACGAATATTCTTGTAAAAGTTTTTTACCTTATTATCTCTTTGGGGTATAAACCTAGAAGTGCTATGCTTGGATCAAAGGGCAGACAGTCTTTTAGAACCCTTTGGGCATAGTTTCAAATTACTTTCCAGAATGGTTGGATCAATTCACAATCCCACCAGCAATGCATTAATGTCCCAATTTTGCCAATCCCCTCCAACATTCATTACTTTCCTTTGCTGTCATGTTAATCAATCTGCTAGGTGTGAGGTGGTACCTCAGAGTTGTTTTGATTTGCATTTCTCTAATTATAAGAGATTTAGAACACTTTTTCATGTGCTTATTAATAGTTTTGATTTCTTTATCTGAAAATTATTTATCCATATCCCTTGCTGTAAAAATTAAATTATATCTCTAATAATAAAATATTATATAAGGTTTATTAAGGATCATTAGAAATCAAGGAATAAAGAGGATACAAAATAAAAAAAAATAACCAGTCCATGGCTGGTTAGCCATTTCAGCCATCCCTACCTTACACCATACTTGCTGCCTCATTGCAAAGGAAGAAAGCATGGGAGGCATTACTGCCAATTAAATACCAATCGTGATCTCGCCAATGTGGAGACTCAGAAGAGATATTAGGGAATTCTGGAAAATACCAAGGACTTCTGGGGAATGAAGTCTAGGGTTCAAAATCTCCATTTATACACCCCTCCCTGAGACCTGTGGAAGACTAGTCTCTCCAGTGGGTCTTGTAAACATACCAGCTATGAAATTATAATAATCTGAGGATAAGAGGAAAAGAGAACAAAACTAATAATTGCTAGGCGAATTGACAAAACCCAGTTAGGGGGCAGTCCCCTTTGGCAAAAGAATATACATACAAAACAAATGCATTTAAACCCCACACAGTTCAAATCACCACATCCCAAAGTTCACTCTGGATCTTCTGGTGCAGGGTGTTGTCTGTGCAAGCATCCCTGTGTTTTTCAATCACCCTCTTCAGGGGGAAATGTATAATTATTATTATTTTAAGTTGCAAGAGAAATTTTAAAAAGCATCAAAACACACACACACAAAAATCCAAGTTAAAAAAAATTTCTGGATGAAATACAAACTATCAAAGTTGTATGTGTAAAAATTCTAAGTAAAGGAAAAATAAATCTATTAACAAGTCCTTGAATCAGGGCCCAATTAAAATGATATAAGCAATTAAGTATTTACCCAATCAATAGCCAGGACTACAGAAAGTTGCCACATTATGAAAGACAGAATAGGGACTAGATTTTTAGGAGCCAGGTAGGAACCAAATTTGAGATACTTGGTAGAATGTGGGATAAGGAAGATTTACCTTTAACACATGTTAAATATCCACAACCTCGAACCCCAAACACATTTAAGTCCTTTTGTCATGGCTCAAATTTTTCATCAACCCCATTGGGATTAGTTGGTCTCTTTGACCTTGTGCTCAATTGGCACGATGCAGTTTAGCTTTGTGATTCTTTGGCACTGTGCAATGGTTCTTTTTGTATTCTCTTGTCCTGGAATCAGACAGAATAATTAATCAAAGTCCCATAATTTTTTTTTTTAAAACCCTTACCTTCCATCTTGGAGTCAATACTGTGTATTGGCTCCAAGGCAGAAGAGTGGTAAGGGCTAGGCAATGGGGGTCAAGTGACTTGCCCAGGGTCACACAGCTGGGAAGTGTCTGAGGCCAGATTTGAACCTAGGACCTCCCATCTCTAGGACTGGCTCTCAATCCACTGAGCTACCCAGCTCCCCCCCCCCAATAATTTTTTAAACAACTAATGGCATCATTTTTTATAGTCTAAAGCTTTTTGGGTATACATTGACATTATAGCAAATATATTTTAAACTTATATTACTGAAAAATCAAAAAAAGTTAAAGAAAATCTTCTTAATACTGGTGACATGTGCTTCAAATATAAAAAAGAGAGAAAAAAGAAAAAACTGAAATAGTATATTGCACATGCAAGAAAAATATAATAAAAGTTTTAAAAATAAAAAAAATATATAGCTTATAACCATTGACAAACTGTGTCAGCTAAGGAAATGTAGAATACAAAGATTTCTCACCAAAAATGAGATCCATTTCCTCTTCATACCTGGCCATGATCCACTGTGAGTGCAAGGCAAATGATCTTCACAAAGTAACAGTTTTTTTATAAAGAACAATAGTACAACACATAATGCACATTCAAAAGTATCAGAATCCTCAAAGTTATAATAGCCCATTTAATGAAAATAGCAAACAAACCCACTATCATATTTAACATTAGTCTACTATATGACATGTAAAGAAATGGATACTTGTCACAAGTTTTCAGGTGTAGCAATGTTTCAACCTTGGCTGAGATATTTTTAAAAATCTGCCAAACCTCTGTACCATTGATGTTGGGTCTAAAAATGTCACCAAGAATCTAGAGATCATTCTGGTGAAAGGGCAAAGTGAGTTTAAGAGTTATAAATGAGAGATGCTCCAGACTGTGATGTCCCATCCATTCACATTTTTATAAATGTGGGAGGTGGGGATTATAATTGTATTTCTCTTCAGCTACTAAAATGGACCTTACCTCCTGTTAGAGGCAGGCAAAATGATCAGTTGTAAAAAAAAAAATCTAAAAATTATGTCTAAAGACCCTGGAAAATCAATTTGAGATATTTAGCTCATTAAAATTTCCAAAGGTTGTTATGCAATTTTAACCAGTTTTAATGAAGTCCATCTATTCTCTATGTGACAATTTACAAAGTCAAAATGGAAAAAAATGTTTTTATATGGCCTTATTCAATAATATTTGTTCAGTATAGTTATAGGGGAAAAGCAACAGAATATAACAGTAGTTAAAACCCAGTACATTAAAATGATTCAGTGTAACAGAATAGTATTGAATACATTAATATGTGAACTTAAAATGAAAAAAATTAAATCTTAAACAAAACAATCAGCAAAATGCAATAAAAGACAGAGACTTTTATAAAACATTGGAGTCTGAAAAGTCTTAAAAATATAACCTCCAGTCTCTTTAAAGTTTTTTTTTAATCCATTGAGATTACTTTGTCAGTACTGTGGTATCTCCCATAGTGAGGGAGAACATGGGTTTTAGGAATCTCTAATTGGGCAGGCCCAAATGGCAAAGAGTTGCAGGGAGATTAACTTCTCCCCTGAATCTCGGTAAGATAAGCAAAAGGATCAGTACACTCAAAAAACATCCTTTGAAATAGGCAATGCACTGCTCTCTCATAGAATATGTCATGCTTGTAATCAACTTCCTGTTTGGAAAAGTCTCTTCCTTCTCCTTGTCCCCCACTCTCCCCCAGGTACCCTGCCATATGGAGCCTAATTATTGCCTAAGGAAAGAACATCCCAGTTTTTACCAGCTGGTTTGTGATTCTGAAGACACAGTGGCAACTACCAGCAGCCTGGGTCCTGAGGCTAGGCCTGGGGTTGGATGAGCGATCTGGGTCGGATGCTGGAGATCAGGAGTAGAGTTGCTGGGGCCAGAGGCTGGGGCCGGGGCTGGGACCGGGTAAGCAATCTGGGTCAAGAAGGTCAGGAGAGGATGACTGGAGGCAGGAACAGGCAGTAGGAGTGAGCTTAATCAGGAGAAGCTTTGCGAGGGTGGGTGGGTGGGGTGGGCAAAAACCTTTGGCAGGTGAAACATGGCTTAAAAAATTATCTAGGCTATCTTAAAAAAACTGAGAAGCTCTCGTCCTACTTGTGGTTGCCCAAACTATAAAACTTAAATTATATCTCTAACAATAAAAATATTCTATTTTATGAGGTTTATTAGAAATCATTAGAAATCAAGGAATAAAGAGGATACAAAATAAATAAATACAAAATAAAAACCACGTGCCCATGGCTGGTTAGCCATTTCAGCCATTTCACCCACCTTAACACCATACTTGCTGCCTCTTTGCAAAGGAAGAGAGCGTGGGAGGCGTTACTGTCAGTTAAATACCAATCATGATCTTGCCAATGTGGAGACTCAGGAGAGATTATAGAGAATTCTGGAAAATACCAAGGACTTCTGGGGAATGAAGCCTAGGGTTCAAAAATCTCCATTTATACATTGCCCATTGATAAATTTTATTGGGGAATGGCTTAATTTTTTTGCACAATTGATTTAGTTCTATAAATTTGAGTAATTAGACCTTTGTCAGGATTTTTTGTTATGAAAAATTTTTCTCAATTTGTTGCTTCCCTTCTAACTTTGGTTGCATTGGTTTTGTTTATATAAAAATATTTTAATTTAATGTAATCAAAATTATTTTACATTTTGTAATTTTTTCTAACTCTTGCTTGGTCTTAAAATCTTTCCTTTTCCAAATATCTGACATGTATACTATTCTGTGTTAACCTAATTTACTTATAGTTTCCTTCTTTCTATTCAAGTCATTCACCCATTCTGAATTTATCTTGGTGTAGGATGTAAGATGTTGATCTAAACCTAATCTGTCCCATACTGTTTTCCAATTTTCCCAGCAGTTTTTGTCAAATAGTGGATTTTTGTCCCAAAAGCTGGGATCTTTGGGTTTATCATAGACTGTCTTGCTGAGGTCACTTACCCCTAGTCTATTCCACTGATCCTCCTTTCTGTCTCTTAAGCAGTATCATATTGTTTTGATGACCACTGCTTTATAGTATAGTTTGAGATCTGGTACTGCTAGGCCACCTTCCTTCACATTTTTTTTCATTATTTCCCTTGATATCCTTGATCTTTCATTCTTCCAAATGAACTCTGTTATGTTTTTTTCTAATTCAGTAAAAAAATTTCTTGGTAGTTCAATGGGTATAGCACTAAATAGATAAATAAGTTTTGGTAGGATTGTCATTTTTATTATGTTAGCTCATCCTACCTATGAGCAATTAATGTTTTTAGGCCTGAAGCTTTTATTAAGGACACCTATTGCTGTGAAGGGGCATACCATCATCAAGATCAACTATGACTAATCAGCAGGTAAGGCTAATAGTCCTAGGAGAAGCAGTACACCCAGATCATTGGCCCTGCTTCCAGAAAAAGCTAGAAAGATCTTCAGGAACTGATATAGAGCAAAATAAACAGAACTGGGATAACATTGTATACAATAACAGCAATATATTGCATGATGATTATCTATGAAAATTTGGCTACTCAGCAATGCAGTGATCTGGGACAATCCTGAAAGAGTTATGATGGGGAATGTTATTCACCTCCAGAGAAAGAACTGTTGGAGTCACCTTTCACATCAGTGTATCTATGGTTTTATTTTGGAGTTTTGGTTATATATGAGTATGACCAATATGGAAGTGTGTTTTGCATGACAATAAAAAGAATGTGAGCTTCTTGAGATCAGGAATTCTGTTCCCTTTCTATTTGTAGCTCTAGTTTTTGGCATATAGTAAGGCTTTAATAAATGTATTTTCTTTCTTTCATTCATTCATTCAGTTATTCATTCTTTTAGTCAGTCAATCAATCAATGTCTGTCATTTAACATTTATTAAACATTCACCGTGTGCCATGCACTGTTCTAAACACAGTCCATTCATCAGCACTTAGAACAGAAAGGGAGTTAAGTGAGTGGCCAATCATCAAAAAAATACCAAGAACTGATTAAGAACAGCTACTCAGGGTAGAATTTTTGCCTCATCTTCCCACCTACAGGTAGCATTTTGAACTGCTTGGCCTCCTGGCCAATCACAAATCAGAAGTTCTCTGCTCCCAGTGATTCAGAAATATCACTGGAAAAATCTCTCTGATATTATACATATCACCTTTTACTGGGCTGAAACAATCATACCAACCATGCACATGGAGAATTATTATCTATTTTCAAGAACCTCTTACCTTCCATATTAGAATCAACACTATATATTGGTTCTAAGACAGAAGAACAATAAGGGCTAGGTAATATGGGTAAAGTGACTTGCCCAGAGTCACACAGCCAGAGTATCAAAGACCAGATTTGAACCTAGCACTTCCTGTCTCTAGGCTGGGCACTTAATCCATTGAGCCACCTAGCTGCCTCCCTCATGGGGAGAATTACTGATACAAATTCACACTCATGCTCTGAGTCAGGTGCACCTTTCCTGGTGTTCCTATATATTCTCTTCTGGAGACTTCTGGCATGTTTTCCAGAAGATAAAAAGACTGTTTAAAAAAATTAAATATCCAATTACATTCTGACATTAAATAACCTTAAGTATCTACCTGCATGTTAAGTCCCAGGCACTTCACTCCTGGTCATTTCCTTTTCTTATCTGGTACCTAAAAGACCCAGGAAATCATAAGGAAGGAAAGTCAAGCTTTTTGTCTGTTTAATACATAGATAGGTATGATACAAAGCAAAATGTGATTAGGGAATAGTAGAACAAAGCAAAATGTGACAGGAAAGATTATTTTCAATCCATGGGGTGGATAAGTAAGGAAGGAGAAGAAAGATAAAACTTCATTGAAGAGGTGGCCTTTCCCCACCATAAACCTTTGATGTACTTCAAAAGATGAAGATAGTTGGAGGGAGGTTGTGTTGTCTATTACATAACTGGGAGATGGTGTGCAAAGAAATTAAGATGAAAGAAAGGTAAGATTAGAACATGAGAAGAAAAGCGGACATGCAAGCCCACAAATCCTGAGTGAGTTCATGTATGGTGACCACAATCTCAATTTCCTATGAAGAAAAGAGATCTAAATTTTTTAGGCAGTATGATCTCAGAATCTTAGCTTCAAGCAGAGAAGGGAGAATTCTTGGGCAGTGTCAGACATACAAGTTGTCTCAAGAGCAACCCCAATGTTGGGCATTAAAGGATCTGACCTTATAGAGAAATGAGTTCCTGAGAAACATGCCTCTTGAAAAAAGAAAAGGATTACCTAGAAGGCTCTTGAATTTAGAGTGTGGAAAACTAAAGCCATAAGATGGGAGAACAAAAAAAATTCTGTACCTTGTTCCCTGATATTACCATTAAATGATTTAAACAGTTTTTGTATTAGATCTAAAAATAGACCCAGCTTAAGGTTTTTTAGCTTTACTTTAAGTATGGGTTAAGTACTTTTCATTGTTCAGTAAAGAGTTTACAACTTTATCTTCCCCTAAAGTATGCTTAAGTATGGGTGGAGTAAGGTTAGAGTTCTCACATTCCTGATCAAGTAACCTTCATTGTTTAAAATGGAGAATGGTCTTAACCAAATGTTCTAAGGTAGAGTCTGAGAATTTTTAACATTCACAAGTCCGAGAAATTTTAAGATTCACAATCCCCACTGATGATCATTGGGAGACTAGTCTCCCAATGACCATTTAACATAATCATCTTGTAGTCCTAAATGCACTTCTAACTACACATGCATACAATATTCAATTTTCTAAGGGGAAATTAGAGAAGTGAGGGAGGAAATAGAAAAAGAAAGCAAGCAAAACCAATGCTTTTGCTAGGTGCATTGACAGAAAGCCAAATTAGGGGCAGTCCCTTTTGGCATAAATGTGTACATTTACAATAAATTTTCAATCAAATTTCAGTTCAATCAACCATATCCAAAGTTCATTCTTGATCTTCTTGATGTAGTGTGGGTTTTCCAGCATCTTTTCTGCAACAATTCATTCTCTGGATTTAGGAGTTAGCAAACTTCTTCCTTGAAGATCTTTTCTCAAACAAAATCAAAATCTTGGATTTTCTATAAAAATACAATCTCAAACAAAAAATCAAAAATCTTGGATTTTAAATTAAAATACAATCCCCCCTGAAGTAGGTGTTAAAAAAAACCATCCAGTTCAGCTCAGGATGCAATGTTGAGTTATGGGGGTGTATGAGTCAATTATCAAAAGAAGAGAAAAACACAACCAAAAAAACATAAGGAAAAAAAATTCAAAATAGGCCCTTGTATAGGTCCAATTTAAAGTAATTTCTATCCCACAAGTCTGTAGGACAGAATGCAGTAATACTTCATTTACCTATTTTCAGCCAAGATTACAGGAAGTGGCCATACTATAAGAAGAAAAAGAATTAGAATTCTATTTTGATAGGGAAGCGTCATTCCCTCATCTGAATTTTTAACATTCTCAGGGATGTAGGGTGCCAGCATGATAGTCAAACTTTGGTACTTGTATGAGTACTTCACAAAGAGTGTAGATACAAGGAAGTCCTACAACTTAACATATGTCAAGCATCACAACTTCAAGTTTCACACTAATTTCAACTCCTTTCATATTTGAGTAGAAGTTCATCAATCCCACATGGATTGGTTTCATTTTGACCTGTGTGCTCTTTTTGGCACTTTTCAGGTTAAGTCCGTGCTCCTCGTTTTTTATCCCATTTCCTGGAATCATACATAAACATTAATCACAGTCCCATAACCTTTTATCAATAAATGGCAGGTTCCCATCGTTTAAAGCTTTTGGGTATGCATTGATATTATAGCAAGAATATATATATATTAACCTTGTATTACTGCAAAAAATATTAATTATATGTACCTTTAGTACAAGAAATGAGAAAAAAATCAATTATTCTCATCAAAGTAAAAGAAAAGCAATAAGAAAAAGAAAAAATCAGTAATTCAATGTGTCCTCAAAAAACAGCATCCACTTGTCAATGGATTATTATCTCTAATGCATATGATAGGGTAGAGTCAATCAGTCTCAACAGAAGATGCTTTCTTCACATGTGAGCAATGAATCCAAGAGTTCTTTTCTCCAACCTTTATAGACATTGGAGTAGTTAACAATGTTTGGAATGGTCCTTCCCATGAAGGTTGAGTTGCTCCAGTATGCTTGAAATTTTTAATATACACTTTTTCTCCTGGGTTCAGGTCATGAAGAGAAAAGTCTAGTGGTCCGGCTTGTACTGCAGCTCCAGATTCATGAAGTTCACGTAGTTTGTGCTGTAATTCCTGTATATAGGAAGCAATAGTAGTATCTCCCCCTAATAGTGATGTATATGCAGGGGGAAAAGGTTTAGCCTGTATAGGTGGATGTCTAAAAAGCATCTCAAATGGTGAGATATGTAGGTCTCCTCTAGGCCTGCTTCTAAGATAAATTAGGGTCAGAGGGAGAATTTCAGGCCATTTTAAATGTGTGTCAGTGCATAATTTTCCAACCATAGTCTTAAGTTCTTTGTTCATTCTTTCCACTTGGCCTGAGCTCTGGGGATGATATGGAACATGGAATTTGGGAGTTATTCCCAAGCAAGAATATATTTGGTTTAGGACAGAATCAGTAAAATGACTTCCTCTATCTGAATCAATATGTGCTGGCAGGCCAAAGAGAGGAATAATTTCTTTTAAAAAAGTACCTTAGCAACAAAATTCACTGTGGCTCGGGTTGCAGGAAATGCTTCCGGCCATCTGGTTAGTTGATCTACTATGACTTGACAAAATTTATAATGTCCAGCCTTTGGCATTGTTATGAAATCTATCTGTAGATGTTCAAAAGGTGTGTAAGCCAGAGGACGTCCACCAAAAGCTTTGCCAAGAAATGCATGTTGGTTATATGCTTGATACCTAGAGCAGGCTGAACACTCTTTAGAGGCTATAGTAGTTATACCAGGGGCTATCCATACTCTCCTGACAGAGTCCACGATGCCCTGGGTGCCAAAATGACCATTTTTATGAATAGATTGGCAAATTTGGTGATAGAAACTTCTAGGGAGCAGGGGTTTTCCTTCAGATGACACCCCTACTCCATTGATCTGTTTTTGCTTTGAATTTTTGTTTCCATTTTTCCACTTCCTTTTCATTATAGGAAAGTGATAAATTTAAATCATCAGTGGTTGTTAATGTTAAAATTAATTCAGGCCCTTCTATGGCTGCTAGCTTTGCAGCAGCATCTGCTCAATCATTTCCTACTATTTGGAGGGGATGCAAAACTGAAAAAGGCTAATTAATATTAATAAAATCAATAGAGTCTAAGAAGAACCACCTTCATTGTATTTGGGATGTTCCTTGGGCACCCCCCTGAAGGGCATCCCTCTGAGGGTCATTAGCACCTCAACTATTCTTTAGATGAGCACCATTTCTTATATATTGTTGTTGGGTATTATAATTTTCTTCATTTGGAGCATTGTTGTTATTTTCCCAATTCCTATTCCTAAAATTTTGGTTTCTAAAGTTCTTATTTCTATAGTCATTATAGTTATTTCCATAATTTCTAAAATTCTGGTTTCTATGATTGTTATCATCATTACTATAGTTATTATTTCCAAAGTTGTTATTAAACTGTGTATTCTTCCAATAATCTTGAGAAAAGTTCTACATTCTATCATTTTGTGGCCCTTCTTCTCACAGAAGTGGCAGGTTACTGATTTATTCCTGAATTCCCACAAAGGGGCTATAGTCTCTCCCTTATTTTTCAATTGTCTCTTTAACATTGCAATTTCTTTCTTAAGTCTTCCACTAATGTATTGTGTTCCTCAGGTCTTTTTACAAGACCCTTATAAACATAGGTTGCTACTCTCCTCAATTCTTCGAGGTCCATAGAGTCCCAATTAGGACAGCTAGTTTTAAAGTAGTCTTTTACCACAGAACAACAATTCTCAATGAATTGCCTACGTATTTGCCTAATGTCCCTTTCTCTGGATAAATCAAGGTCCATATATGTATTTCCTATGTCAATAAGTCTATCCATAAACTGAGAGGGTGTTTCATCAATTTCTTGTTGGGTTCTTTCAAACTTTGACCATTTTTCAGGTCTATCAGAGAAAGCTCTCATAGCTGTCAATAATGCTTCTCTGGCCTGGTTTAGTTTTGTGTGATCTAGTTCAACATTGGGGTTCCCATGTGGATCTTCAGTTGGCCAATAATGTCCTTTTCTACCTCATTTTTGATGAGCCAGAGAGATGATATTATTTTTTTCTCTTTTTGTTAAAAATGTTTCTAATAAATTCTCAACATCCATCCAAGAGGGGTCAAAAGTTCTCAATATGTTCTCTAATTTTTTTATAATTAATATTGGTTCTTCCTCAAATGATGAAAGATCTTCATTAAATTTATTTACATCTTCAGGGCTAAAAGGTGTATGATGTCTTACAGATACCAAGTTTCCATTTTTATTAAAAGTGGGTACTTTCCTTAAAGTAAATAACCTATCTGAATTATTTAGTACTCCTGTTTCTTTTTCTAGGCTTCTTGCTCCATTCTCAATGGGGTAGGTATGATAAAGAGAATAGTTGGGCACACTGAGGGAGAGGGTTTATTGTTGTCCCATAGTGCCAGAAAGATCAGAAGTAGGAAGGATATGGGAATTGAATTGGGCAGGGTGGGAAGGAGGGGCAAAGGAAGAATGGTCATTAGCTAGGGGAAAAGATGCAGAGGTGTTAGGGTTGGAGGAATGAGTAGGGTGTGAAGTGGAGGCATTAGGATTGGAAGCATGGGTGGGGTGTGAACTCAGGGTGGAGGGTGTGGGATTGGAAGCATGGGCAGGTTGTGAATTTAGAGTGGAAGGTGTGAGATCAGAAGCATGGGCAATGGAAGGAATGGGTTGGTTAGAAGTAGGGTTTTCTGAGGCCAATGGGGCAGGGGGAGGGTTGGGTTGGTTAAGAGCAGGGGGTTCTAAGGCAGAGTTGGCAGGAGGTGCAGTGGGTTGGCTAGGAGGATTAATGTCCAGAGTAGGGTAGGACAGAGCTTCTGATAATGTTCTTAACTCTCTTTTAATGCTTCTCATAAAAGCTACAATCTCTCCCTGACTTTCCTCTATAAGCTCAAGCCGAGTATTTATTTCTGCATTTTGTTGAGTAGTAGAAGGAACATTCGGTTGGTTTGACTGAGAAGTGGGTTTTGTAAGGAAATACAATATTACAGCTATAACAATCAAAATCCCAAGGGGGAGTTGTGTGTTGATTATACTTTGCCATAAGCCTCATGGTATGAGAAATTTCAGAGAGGCAACGAATGCCAATTTTACAAGGTTGGTCATGGAGCTAAATAGCCAGTTGTTAAGTATGTTGTGAACTGGCTGTATCCACATATTTCTAAAATAAACACGTGGGGAGCAGGACAAGGCCAAAACTTTCCCCAGGTTTCCCTTAATCCTAATTTAGGCCGTTGTTCCCTAAAGGAAAGGATATTTAGAAATAGCTCTCCTAGCCAGGACCTTAGGGCCCTGTTGCTAAGATTTAAAACAGCTGTATTCTATTTAATTTAAGGAGAAATCAAAATGTTTTTTACTCACCTGCTCTTGCAGCTGTGTTCTGAAGCCCGAGTTAGCACATTTAAAAGAACTGACTGATAGAGCAAGTAATAAAGAGAGAAAGAAAAGAGATTTCACAGAAACTTTTGAGGGTTTTCCCCACCAACTTCGTGGTTAGCCATAAACTGTAACAGATAAAAGAGTGGTCTAAGTTCTATGGGAAGGGAGATGCCTGTCCAGGAGTCCCAAAAAGTATTTATCTTTTCCAGAAAGTCTAAAACAGGGGGAAGTATGAGTCTAGGAATAAATGTTTAAAAGTCTGCAGACAAGAGAAATTTCATTATAATGATGATAACCTGCAGTTAAGTTCCTTTCTAAAGAAAGGTTATGGGGTTCTTTAAGTCCTTTGTCTTATCTGTGAGGCAAAATATAAGCTGTTCCCTACCTGATTTGCATTTGTTATCTTGAGTGCTTAGATAGAAATTTTAAATCTAGACATGAAAATATTTGAAGATTTCCCAGAGTAATCCTGGGGATGGATGGGGGGATTTTATGAAGGAAAATATTGGAACTCAATATTTGGAAGCCTAGAAATTGAGAACCATGAATGACTCTGACTCTCTCTCTCTCTCTCTCAACATGTGTGTGTATAAATACAAATCTCTCTCTCTCTCTCTCTCTCTCTCTCTCTCTCTCTCTCTCTCTCTTCTCTCTCTCTCTCTGTCTATCTATCTAGTAAGGTAACAGACTATCTCTAGATATAGTCATTACCTAGAGTGATTTAATTTGAACAAAACAGGTATGAAATCAATACCCCTGAGTGATGAAGCTTCAGCCAAATAACTGTTATAAAAATTATTTTTGAGGTTAAAATAAAATTTAAGGAGCAATTTATGGATTTATTTTCACTTAACTGTGTCTTAATTAGCTCAAATGAAGAGTAAACCTTGACTACAACTAGTGCTGTCTAAACCGAAGGTGTCAAGCATGGCCCCAAGGAGAACAAGATTAAAATTTAATTGGCTAATATTTGACAAAATAAATAAAAATACAACAAAACATAGATAACATTACATTTTAAAACCAAGTCAATATCCAGCCTGTAGAGATCTTTCTGTACAAATTAGTGGCTACCTTTTCTATTGGAGTTTGACAGCACCAGTATCACCCTATGAAGAGTCTACATAATCTGTGAATAAGATTAACTGATATGGAATCATTATTAAATAATATGTAATCATAATGACCATCAAAAAGAGTTTCAAAAATGTTCTCTTCTCCTCTATACACATACCAAGCCAGGATAAACTTTCCTACCTAAACAGACCTGTTGAAAAATTATTGCTTTTAAAAATAAAAAAAAAAGTCATGGAGATATTTCAAAGTTTCACAAAGTATCCAGTTGGATACAAGATATTGGCAGATCAAAATGTTCATCTGAGGCCCAGGGAACCAACTTCAGCTCCATACTATTCCTTGCCTTGATGCCACTATCAAATTCAAGATGCCCCCAAAATAACAACCATATTCCAATCATTGACTTTCTACAACACAAACACTACAAACATTAAAGCAGAACTTGGTAAATATAAATAAAAGCCAAATTAATAAAAAAACTTTTTTTCAATTTTCAAGGAATTTTTTAAAAAAGGTTAGAAACATCCTATGGAATTGGTTCCCAATTTGAGGGTAGTGAGGGTAGAGCAAATTAGTGCTAATGAAGGGTCTACAAAAGATTCTTGAAGCATCCTTTTGAAAGATTCAAAGAAGTAGCTAAGTATATCCAGTTGAAATTGATTTAATTTTTTTTGGTTTAGCATTGGGAGGAAACCTGATAGTTAGAATTCTTCCTTAGTTCTGTTCATATCTTTCACTTATCATTCTCTTCCCTAAAGGAAGCAAATATTCAATCAATGCTGAAACAGGTGTTATATGTAATGATGAGAAGACCAACTAGCTTTCCTCAAGTGAAGTGACTTCTCACTGATGCCTATACCAAGTCCCTGATGTCAATACTATGAACTATTTCAACTTTTCAAATTAGTACAAGAGTAAAATATTAATGGCCATGAACTAGAAGAATAAAATGTAGTTGTGTAGTTTGAATAATATTAATCTAATAATAGATATGAAAATTAAGTTGTTGTGGGAGAAACAAATCCAAGTTTGGAGCAGGATCTTGCCCCAAGAATGGGAGAATCAAACTCCCATTCAATGCAGAAGAAAAGAATTTTATTTGAAGAAGAAAGGATTAAGGTGGTATTATAACCTGTGAAAGCTTGGGAGCTAACTGGATAGTTTTGGCACTAATGGGTTAGCCTTGGCACTAACAGAGTAGCCTGATGTCTGATGGAATGGCAGCTCTAGGTCTGGAGTAGCTGCTCCATAGTTCCGAGCTGATGGAGTAGTTAGCTCTCTGGGTGAAGGAGTAGTCCTTATTAAGGCTAATGGATTAGCTCAATAGGTAATAGTAGCAATGTGAGGAATAGGTTAGCAGCTCCACCCCTCTGTGCATCAAGGCTGGCATATTTATGAGGGTCTGGAGGCTAGTCATGTCCCATTCCAGATAAATCTTCACCTTTCCCAAAAACCCTGAAATAGGGGCATGGCCAAATTCAGGTGGAAGTATGTTTTGGGGTCTGTATCATACTTCATAGGGAATAAGGAGCATAAGCAGCTTTGGGGGATCCCTCTGGAATAACAGATTCCATGTTCCCCCATTGTCCAACTGTCATCATTTGTCAGTGTAAGAGAAGTTTTGCTACCCTTCTGGAATGTTTTCTTCAATGATGGGAGCTGGGAGAGGGATGCAGTATATTGGAGGCCCACTAGAGGTAATTAATTGTCTAACAGTTCAGAACTAAAGTAGATATAGAACAATATGAGTAATTAATAAAACTGATTAGGCACAAAGCTGATGCCACAGTAGGTATTTTACTGAACCAGTACTAGTGATTGATGCTGTAATTTATGCTTGCCTGATGCTGAAACGACAGATGATCAGTTCATGTTTAATTAGTGCTAACTGGAGAGAAATGAAAAATTTCATGAGTATGAGGGTCCTGTTCCTATTACTATCCTTCACTGTTCACTGCCAGCCTCCATCAGAATTATTAGGTGACAGAGTAACATGATATATAACATGTATCCCTAAACTAATATTAATACATCTCCAACCATATCTAACCATCAGGGGGATCTTGTGATCAAGGTTGGGTAATGGTAGTTAGTATTGTTGTATTGTTATAGTAGCAGCACTATTGTAAGCATGTTTGCACTGTCAGAAGCCTCTGGGTAGGTTATTGCAGACATAATGTCCTGGCTCACATCCCTTTCCCCCAGGGTCTAGTTCTCCAAATGGATGCAATGCTACTCAGAGCCTTTCAGTCTAAAGAAGTTAGGGCTCTTTTTCTCCCTCATAAGTGCATTGTTTTTTGTTTTTTTTTTGGGGGGGTGAGCTTTTTTATTTTTTTAAACAAAGTAGAAAAGAGAAAATATGTGTTATATTTCTATATTTGTCCTTAGGTACTTCCATAAGGCTTATGGAATATAACATCAACTCCTTCTCTGTTTCTGTGTATGTCTTTGTATGACTCTATCCCAAGACTTTGCTGAGTAAAAATTTTCCTTTCTAAAAGAGAAAATTCTTCTGTCTTAATCTCTATTTTGTGTTTTAAACAACACAGAAAATACCCCAGTATATACATCTTTTTGTCTAAAAAGATTTATAACAAGTTAATGATTTAGGATCTACTTCATCCTAACTTGATCCAAACTACCTAAGAATATTACCAAACTTCCCAGCCCTAGCTTCAACTCAAAGAGGTTAAAAAGGGACAAATGGCAACAAGAAATGAATGGATTGGAACACCAGATAAGCTCCTCCTCTTGAAGAGGAGGGGAAAGAGGATCATCTTCTTCTGCTTCCATCCCATCCATCCATCATTAATGAAGATCATAGTCTCATCCTCTTGACTCATACACTGTCCACCATCATAGGTCATCTCATGCTCCTAGCTCATGCATCCAAGATCAGCAATATCTTGTCCTGGCTAATGCTTGGTCATTACTTTTAGTACTTCTTAAAAAGAACTTTCATCAGTTCTGAGGGTCTCACATAATTGTACTTCCTCCTTTTTTCTCCCAGAAACTCATTCAACTTCAGTGACAGAGAAAAAAACACCTTGGGACCTTGGAAATATTGGGTAAAACATCTGGCCAGCAGGTAATCCCACCCCCACAAGGCATTCAAGTGCAACATCTCTGATGGCAAGCACAAAAGATGGGTCCCATACATATTTAATTTAAAAAAACCTTTTTCTTGCCATTATGTCATCCCTTCATGTGTAAATTCTTATGTGCCAGCATCTTATGGGTATAATTTGTGTGGCTAGATATGGGGGGAGGGGGGGAGAGAGTGCCAATATTTAGAAGTGGATTTGCTAAAATAAATATAGACACATAAAATAAAATGTAAATAAAAATACATAGATGGAGCTGAGAAATATTTTGGTTTTGGGGAACTTGTAAAAGTCAAAACAGAAAGATCTACTTCAGGATTTTCTTTAACAGTTTTGAATACAATAATATTCAACAAGTTAAAAAACATTTAGTATATGTTTGAATTACCATATAAATAGTATAATCCCTTAGGAGCTCTTATAAATATAATCTTTTAAAAGAGAGGTACTTAACTTGAGACTCATAAACTTATTTCTAAACAAAAATGTTAATAACTATTTCAACATAACTGGTTTTCTTATAATCTCATATATTTAATTTTATACATTTAAAAACATTCTAAGAAAAGGCCCATAAGTTTCACCAGACTGCCAAACAGGTCTATGACACAAAAAGGTATCTCTGTGATGAAGTTAATTACTATAGATTTAGTAGAATGCAAATTCCTTGAGGAAGGAAGGAAATGATGATGATGATAACAACTACTAACATTCCTATAGATCAGTGATGTCAAACCTTTTAGAGATGGAGTGCTGGGTCCCACCCCCCAACTGCATGCTGGGGGTACCCTGCCCCCCTTACCTCCCACAAGGGAGGGAGAAAGTGCTCCCATTGGGTTGCTGGGCAGAGGGGCAGGTGAAGTGAGGAATGTCCTCAGTTAGTGGAGAGAGGGGGAGGGGAGCGGCCTGAGCCCTCTGCTCCCCTCCAGCTCTGCCACCTGTGAGCTGCCCACCTTAACCCAGACAGGGGAGGAAGGAAGGGCTCCCATTGGGCTGCTGGGAAAAGGGGCAGGTGATGGGGAAAAATGTCATCAGGTGTGATGGAGAGAGGGAGGTGAGCAGCTCCACCATAGCTCCTCTGCCTTTCTAGGAACAAACTCTGAGGGAGGGAGGCCATGTGCCCACAGAGAGCGCTCTATGTGCCATCTTTGGCACCTGTGCCATAGGTTCACCATCACCAGTGTTGATATTATTTTGTCCCAGAGACTGTGCTAACTGCTTTACAATTATTATCTCATTAGCTCCTATAAGTGCCTACTACATAAAAACAGAAACCCTGGGATGGAGGCACTATTATTTTTCTTATTTTACACCTGCAGAAACTAGAGCAAATAGAGGTTAAGTGATTAATATAGGGCCACACAGTTAGTAAGTCTGAGGCCAGAGGGAATTTCCCTGATACTAGGCCCAACATGACATGTAACATAAGGGAAAGAATTATAGTATTTTGCAACCTTTGTATTCCAGTGGGTTTCTGTGGCTAAAGACATCAACACTAAGTGGATAAAATAGTAGCCAACATTCATATAACACTTTCTTTAAGGCATTTTAGGTAAAAATTATCCCTATTTTTAAGATAAGGACACTAAAACTTAAGATATAAAGGACTTGCCCAAGATCATCTAAGTAAAGGCAGGATTTGAATAGGGATCTTCCAAACTCCAAGTCTACTCACTTCACTGTACCACAGCTGCCTTACTGACCAGCTTACCAGTAAGGAACTTTTTCATATCTATGTAGGATAATTCATAGTCTATTAACAGGATATATTCAAATTTTTCAATGTAGTAGAATTTGCTAGAACTTGCCATTGCTGTCCATATCTTCAAGAGAATAGGATCATCACTAAATCGCTATGAGGTATCTAGGTAGAACTTTGATCCAAGTATCCCTCATTGCTTAACCCAATGATGTAAACTTATCCATTTATTTAATTGAATCTTGAAATAAGTTATTAATATGAACTAGTATTTGCTTAAATGGCTATTATGTGAAAAATGATATGGAGTTTCTAAAAAAGCCTTTAAAGTAGTGTCCTTGCCCTCAATCTACAATTTAACAGGTGTTCAATGATAAAAGGGAGTAAGAAAGCAAGTTTAAAGAGCAATATGGACCTACCTATGACCAAATAACTATAAAACAGTGCATACCCTTTGACCCAGGAGTACCATTACTAGGTTTGTATCCCCTATTTCTTCACTATGATACTATACAAAGACCAGCCTGGGAGTCAGGAGACTTAACCTCTAGTTAACTTAACCTCTGCAACTGGTTATATGGCAATTTACAAGCCACTTCTCTGATTCTTAATTTTATCATGTGTAGATCATTTTTACAAACAAATTTTCACACTCCTATCTTCATGAAATAGTATATGCAAGTAATTTTCTTACCTCATATTTTATTCAAACAAAAAAATGAATTTATCATAATTCTTATAACAAAACATTCAATAGGAAAATGTCACATACAGAATGAAATAATTTGTAACAAGATAATATATATGAATAGCCTTATACTGGGGTAAAAGTTTCTCAAATTATGGTGGCATTGATGTCACAATTTTTAAAAAATCACCAATCAAGTTAGATATTTTGTCTGTATAATAGCTATAGCAGAAAGCCTCATTTCACAAAAATAATATAAAAATTTCATTGCTTTTTCTTTGATAAAGCATAGAATTTTTTATTTTCCTATATCTAAAGCATAATAAGACATTCAGGTTCAAAAGTTGGTTTCAACGTACTATCACAAGAGAAGTCTATCATCCATTGTTGTTCAGATGAAGCAAGATTGTATCCAATTTGTCAGATTTGTTTTTTATACAGTTCATGCTTGGAAATATCTGGTTCTTTAAAAACAAATGAAATCACCTTTGTAGATGGATTAGGTGATTAATGAAGAAAAATGGGTCTTCATTACCTTCTACTTAATTTTCAGGGTAGGTAGATTTTATATTAAGAAAGATATCAAAATACTATTTTGTAAATTTGTTAGTCACAGATCTAATTTTTACTTTATCTTTCTGGAGCCAAGTTTGAATTTGAAGACCTTGCATTGATTTAATTACTGTACTTAATTTAAGAATCCATAAAATATATGTTTCTGGAGAAATTACATATATATATTAAGAAATTGCTTTATCCTTATTAAAGGCACTAATGAAGGTGGCAATTTATTCTTTTACCTTGAATGTCCTCTATAGTACTTTAGCATGAGAAAATTTGCACGTTTTTCAGTAAACTTAAGTGCCTATGCTCTACCTCCATATTTTCACATAATTTTCCAACTAGAAACTACTGGAAATTTAAGAAACAACTGGAATTTAAGAGTACTTTGAAAAATAAGGTGTATCAGTTGATGCAACATTTTTTTTTATTCACAAGGCAAAGAAAATAGTATCAGATTAAGATAATTTCAAAGAAAATTATAGTTTTTTTGCATTAATTGGTGAACTCGATACTTTTGGTAGTCCACTTCTAGTAGACTGCTTCTAAAAAGCTGATTATTCCTGCAACAACGTGAAAAGGTGTATATAGTGCCTTACTGATATTTTTCAATTCTAGGGATTGTCTATGAAGCATACAATGTGTCTAAATCTAAAAGAATGGACAATTTTTGGCTAGTGCTTATAAATCTACATTTCATCCTGAAATAAATTGAACCCCAAATGAATGTAGTTTAATACACCTGTCCTACATTATATCAGTTTACTTTAAAAAATCTATTATATAAAAGAATTTCTCTTGATGTGACTATCGTCAATAGGTTTACGAAGACACTCCCTCTATATGTTTCAGAAACATACGTAGGTAATCAAATGTATATCTTCACATATGTTGCTTTATGTACTTGCAATGCAAAGTAGGAATATTTTTGTTCCTCAAATAATTCCTAACAAAAATCTTCATACTTATAAGCAATTCTCCTTCCCATTGTACTATCTGCAAATGAAGCCCTTCAAAGTCACTGCATAATTCTCCAAGCATTGATTTGACCATATAAACTGAAAGTAACAAAGTTTTTCTATCAAATGAAACTTTTTTCCATTTGGCAATTTTGTAAACAACTTTACTTGATACAAGTAAATCTTTTGATAACACAGCCATTCTTTACTTTCTTAAAATTTGTTTTTGCTTTATAAAAGAATTCTCTCTGAAAAAGTATTTCTTGCTAATATTTCTGTATGTCCATTTTTAAGATGTTATTTAAATTAGATTTAGTGTCATTTGCAGGTAACACGCACACACACATATATATATATACACATATATACATTCAAAAAAGGAATCTTTATCACCATCAAAATGGCATATTTGTATCAATAACAAAAGTAAAAAAATCACATTTTTTTAATTTGGCCTTTTAAAATTTTAGTTTCCATAATTCAACTAAACTGTCATTATTGTTTTTACTTGTTTTAACTGCTCAGTGGGTTTTCTCTATAAACCAGTTATACATTCATGTATGAAGAAGTAACATTGTTTAATTTTTTGGAATGAATAATAAATATTGTAAAAGTAGTAAAATTGTAAGTTAAATTTAATTCTTGAAAAATTCAACAATTTATTATCTATAACCACTCTGAAGTTATTTAAAAATTTTTTAAGTTTCAAGGTTTTTGGGAAATCAGCTTTATATATTGTACATAATAATATGAGTGACAATGAGAAATAAAACATGAGTTTTAATAACCACATATTTGTTAAATTTTGAGTTTATATAATTCAGCAACAATCAGCATGACAAAACTCATCAGTTTCACTAGCCCATGCTGATTAGTGGATGAGAGCAGAATGGGAGAGTCTATCTACATCAAGTTTTGCCATGCACTGACTCAAATTTTACCATTTCTACACAAAACCTATTAATGATTGATATCCAATATTCATTGATTTTAGGAGGAAACTGAATATGTGAGTCTTGCTTAGTCAATTTAATTTGCTTTTTTTGGCTGAAAAAAATGTGACTGTGAGAATTATATAGAAAAATACATAGTAGACATTTATATTTTAGATATGTTATATAACATATATTATATATTCATCTGTAAATATATACACATAATATATGAAATGTTATAATTTTGGCCATTGTTCCTTTCCTTTCTGTTAAAAGGACATGCAGTATAGAAAATTCTATGAAATGGACCAAGTTTAGGACATAAGAACTGAGGATCTGGGTTAACATCTTTGCTCTGCTAATTATCACCAATGGAACTTCCCCTCTCTGAGCCTCAGTTTCCTTAAATGTAAAATGATGAAACTTGAATAGATCTTTCAGGACCCATATAATACAGAGAATCTATTAATGCTAATACTGTGTTATCTAATGTTTTAATTCTAGATATCACCTGGCACTAAACTTTGCCAAGGGGAAATAACTCTAGATACCATCAGGGTATCAATCTCTTCCAGCCAAGATGTATTCTTTTGGTGTATCATAAGCAAAAAAGAAGTATTTTGATGGGACAGGCTGCTTTTCTCTTTGCCTGGAAGAGACTGAAAAAGTTATGAAACATTACTATAAGCCTTGGGAATTATAGTCCTAGACAGTGTTGTTTTCTCTCTGCCCTAGGAAAAAAGCTTAATATGAATTTTAGTTCTGTGATTCAGAGATGGGATGGGAGGAGCTGCTGGAGAGGAATTAGAGTTTTTTAGTTTTTAATAGGGGTGCTAGCTTGATGCAGTTGCATCTGACAGAAAGTATAGTTATAACACAAGAGAGAGGCAACAGTGATGGTGGGCAGGAGGAGACAAAGAGGAATTTATGATATGCATTCCTAGACAACAGACTGTTGACGGAAACTATGCCTTTGAAAGCTTAAAGAAGTTTAACTTCTCCAACCTTCTCCTTTGCACCACTCTCATTCTCTTGCCTATCACTATTAGCTGTTTTCCATATGGTTTTCTCTTTTTCTTCAGACTGAGTTCTATTTTCTATTTTTATTTCATATAAGAACAATTATCTCTCATAATTATTTTGTGACAATCTTTCAAATTAATTGAATTCAGGAGAAAAAAACAATGGAAGATGCCAGGGAATAGCCTGGTATACACAAAATAAAACTGGGTCAGAGAACTTAATCTCTGTCCACAATGCTACATTTCCTTTTTGGAGAATTCTGAGCTACACTCAGGAGGAAAAAAAAAATCTTAGTGTTAGAGAAGGAGGCAGAGACCCAAGTGAGAAAACTCCCTCTACCAACACAGGTAAATATTGTCATTTTTCATTAAAGTGCAACTTTGAGATCCTTTTGGGGGTTTTCTTGGCAAAGAAAATGGAGTGGTTTGCCATTTCCTTTTCCAGTTCATTTTACAGATGAGGAACTGAGGCAAACAGGGTTAAATGACTTGCCTAATATCAAATAGCTACTAAATGTTTGAGACCAGATTTGAACTCAGGAAGATGAGTCTTCTTGACTTTAGGCACAGTGCTCTATCCATTATGCCACCTAGCTCCTCCAGTGTAGGTCAATACCTTCTCTGAAACTAATAGTCTTCACAGAAAGTTACCTAGAGCGCTGAGAGTCCAAGTTACTTGTGCAGGGTTACACAGCCAAGTATGCATAGAAATCAGGATTGGAACCCAGGTCTTCCTGATTTTAGTTCTGGCTATGTCACGTTATCTTTCTTATGGTTATAATTTCATTCACAAAGAAACATTTCAGATGAACTGGGACTATGCACCTCTGAGAATGAACCATTGTTGAACCAAAGTTTAGGTCTGAGGGATCCCAGTCTTCAAGAGCAAGGAGTAAAAATCAAAGAAAGTCATCCTTGCAGTGTTGCCCAGTGGGAAGAGAAAGGCATAGTCTAGTAAGAGTTGCCCTCCTACATTCCTAAGGTAAGAGGGAAAACTTTCATACAGCTAAACTTTGTCAATTGCTATTTACAGTTATCTTTGGCTCCTCCCTTAATATTTTTCTCATGCCCCTGGCAACTTAGTTCATTCAGCTTGGGCAATACTGACTGGTAAATTAACTAGAATAATTCCACATGGCCCACTACATTTAACTGGCCCAAGATCCCAGCTATGCTTCACATTCTATTCAACTGGCCATTTGCCAACTGCCATGTTGCTCTGCTTGCATTTGAACCCACATCCAGCCCCTTCACTTTCTATCTCTTCCTCTGAGAACAATAATCAAATCAATACTGCCATGGCTTCTACAAAAAACTAATCAATTAACTTGCCTATAGTTACACTCACTTATCTAAAAACTTTCCAAACACAAACACCCTTTACAATAAATGCTTTTGAATCATTCATTTATTTATTCAAGTAATTTTTAAATTTTGCTATTTTGTTTTTATAGTACTATCATTTTCTTTTTGCTCATCCCATTGTTAAAATTCTTTTCTATGGTTATCTTTTATCTTCAATATAACTATTATGATTTTCTACCTTTTTTCTTTTAGTTTAAAATAATGCATGCTGAATAACTTTTCTTTATCAAACAATCATGTGAGAAGATTCAAGTTTCCCTACTAACTCAATTGCCTTCCAAACTCTATTTAAACTTTTTAACATCATCTTCAATGCTCTCTACTGTGTAATTCTTTACTCTTTTCTATGATACCTATGTTGTGGGTCCTCAAAAATCCTTAATTTGCAGTGCACCCTTTCACTGTTTCATTTCCTGGAAAGAGCTTTCTCAAATTCCTAGAACCTAGTCCTCTTGCCTTTTTCTAATACCTCTTTAAGATTCAGTTACTCTATAGAGTCTTAATAATTTATATTATATTTCAAGTTCAAAATCAGCTTGTTGCAAATATGACCAGTGACATATTAATGGGCTCTATTACTGGTTTTACTTCTTGCTTAAATGTATCCTTTAAAGCATCTAAACACATTTCTGTAAACTTAACCACTTACTTTCTAAATTCATCTGGCAAAATTGTCATCTAATTCTGATTAGTAAAATGCTTAGAATACTTCTGGGCTTTCAAAGTATGTAAGTTTAACAGCAATAAAAAAAAGTGACTCCAATATATAATCAACTATGTGGGCCAGATCTCAATGAATTAGACTTTCAAAGGCATTTTTCCTTAAAATATTTCTTTTTTCTACTTTCTTAATCAAGCTATTATGTTCAATGCTTGTTTACAAGTCAGTATAATTGAAAAAAAAAAACCACTGCAGAATTCTTGATTGATAATAATGATAATGTATTTATAGGAACATACTAGTAATTTCTCTTTTCCTACTCATCCAGAAGCTAATTTAGGGAAGATTATGTTAACAAATCTCCATTTGTTTTGTTCCTTATTGCAGCTGTCAAGCAAGCTGACATGAATTTTCTTAGAACTCATTGAAACTGAGATCAAGAGGTACAAATGTGGAAAAAGATCAGAGAAACCTACAATCAGACTGCCATGTCGAATCCACCACCTCTTCACTGTAAATGCCACTCTCTAACAATAAAAAGCCTTAATGAAACATTTCTACCGAATGAGGCACAAATAGTTACATATCACGGAGGTGACCAGAAATGATTGCTTTAGGTTTTTGTTTTTTTTAATTCATTCCTTCCTCTCCGAGGCCCCCTTCCCCTTCCCATGTTGCCTTTTAAGGTACAGACAGAAAGCAGCCTTACTGCTTTTTCTCTCATTCGAGGGAGAGGCTGTACGAGGGGATGGATGGATGCATGCATGCATAAAGGAGGGATGGACAGTTCCTTCCATGCAGCCGCCCAAGCAGCATCCTCTTTCTTTCTCTTGGAGACGTTCAGCAGAAAATGCCAAACATAAAATCTGGAAGGAACTTTCCTTTTTTTTCCTATCAATTTTTTTAATGCGGCATTTATTCATTTTAAAGCAACCCTCTCACACCACACACACACACACACACTCACACTCAGATACATGCACGCACGCACTCACTAGTAGCTCACACATCCCCGGGCCAGGTGTGACACACACACACACACACACACACACAGGTGTGACACATACACACAAACGCATCTTCCAACAAGATGGGCACCACCACCGAGCTCAGCATCTCCGTCGCTGCTTCCCCGGTCCCCTCGCCCGTCCGCCCGCCGGCCCCAACGTGGCCCCCGGCTTCCACGGAAAGGAAAGGTCGCTGGAGGGGCCGGCCTTGGGGGACCAGAAGGAAGGATGAAGATGTCCCGGCCCCCTAGCTGGGCCGGGTAGCCCGCGCCCCGCGCCAACCGCCCCGCCCCGCCCGCGCGCTCCGCCCGCCCTGCCGCCCTCTCCTCCTCACCAGAGCTTCCTCTTGAGGGGCAGAAGACTGCCCCGGTTGGACGGGGTGACCCCGATAGCCATCTGCAGCACCGTCAGGTATTTCTGATATTTCATCTTATCTCCTCCCCGCTCCCGGGCCGGTCCCCACCGCCGCCGCCGAAGACACAGCCGCTCCAACCGCCGCATAGACTCAGCTGCGTCCCATCGGCCGAGCCGCCGCCGCTGTCGCCGTTACAGTCACAGCTCCAGATGCCGCTGCCGCCGCCGCCGCCGCCGTGCGTGGCGCTCCCGCCGCCCGGCCCCGCCCCGCCCCGCAGAGCCGCCCTCTCGGCCGCGCTCCGCGGGCCCGGCCGGGCCTCCCCGGGGCTCGGCGGATGGGGGCCTGGGGTCGCTGCCCGCTTGTCCACTCCCGGATAATCTCATTAGCGCCCAGAATAGCGTCGGGGACTCTAATCCCGCCTCCTGCCTACTCTCCACCCGCTCCCTGCAGGCTGGCAGGCAGCCTGGAGGCTGGATTACACGGGAACCCCTCTTTGCCACCCCTTCCTCATCCACCTCCCTCTCTCCACACCTCCCGCCCCCAGCATGGCACCTGCGGGAAAGAGCATCCTCTGTTTGCCTGCCCCGGGCCACAGAACCAAAGCACCTGAAGTTGGAGGAAACCTTAGTCTCATTCCCTCTCTCAATAGGCAATTAGGAAACAGAGGTCTAGAGAGGTGAATGGATTTGCCAAGGGAAAACTCACACTGGGAATGAATGTCTAAACTAGGATTTGAACCCGGGTCACCTGAACGCAAAATCGGCGCTCTTGCCTAATCCATCCTTTTGTGGCACATAAAAAGGAGTGGCCTTGGACTCATCAGATGGTCAGGGGAACCCGAATTCCAATTTCACCTCTGGCTTTGTAAACTTCTAGGTCTCAGCTCCTTCACTATCTGGGTGGTTATAGCTAGACCACTGGGTTTGGAGTTAGAAAGACCATGTTGGATTCATATCTTAAATCTGACAATCTCTTATCTCAGAGGAATCATTTAATCTTTCTAGCCTCGGTTTCCTCATGTGTAAAATGAGGACAATCATATATGCAGCAATAATCTCAACAACGAGTTGTTATGAGACTCAACTGAGATCATGTATGGAAAAGGTTTTACAAACCTGAAAATTTTTTTATAAATAAATTATTTTGAATCTGTCAACCACACTCAGAAACAGTTTTGGCTTTCCAAATTAATGAAGAACTCCCGTCAGATAATTTTAAACCTTTCTAAAGAAAAATTAATACTACTCATCTTATTCTCCTGTAGAGATAAATAATTTTATTTTAAACTTTTATCTAAAAATGGTAGCATCATGTCACATTCCTATGAGACAGTTGAGAAATTATCAATTTTGTGAGACAATCCTTTTCCATACAATCACAATCTCTTTTAAAAACTATAGGCACTCATATTTCTTTTCAGATTCCTATCTGCACATCAAGATGATTAGGACAAAAATATTTCCTTTTAATTCAGATCTTCAGTAGTCACTTTTGTGTTAGTGGTAGGAATGCTTACTCATTCCAAAACTTAGTCATTTGTCTTCCAAAATTTCTAGCTATTGAAAACTATCTTCTATCCATTCAATTGACAAAAAAATACAAGTGAGGGATTTGCAATAAAACTATTGAAAATCAATACCTTGCAAATACTCTTTAACAATAGGTTTGGTCTTCTATAAGACTTTTGCCCAGTATCACTTTACTTTGTAGATTTTCCAATAATGTTTTATGTACACGGATTTGTATCATAATTAAAACAAAAAGTCCAATAACTCATTTATCTGTCCCTTTATGGTTACAAATTATCGCATCTGATCCACATCTTTGTATAGTAGGTAGATTATTAAACAATTAAAATATTGTTTTCCCCATTTCATAGAAGAGGAAGTAGGTTCAAAGAAATGATGATTTCCAAGGTTACTAGCCAAATGGACACAGTACTCCATACACAGTAGGGAACTTAATAGATGTTGAATCAAAAAACAAGACTCCAAGATCAGTGTTCTTTTCATTACCCAGAAAAGCCTCATATCCAGGTTGTTAAAATAGGTACAAGGACTATACACAAAATTTTGATCATCAGAAGAATACAGTGGTAGAACAAATGCTAAACACCAGAGTTCTAGGGGCAGCTCTCAAAGTAAGAGAAAGTCAGTGTTTTAGCATATTTGGTTGTAGATATATTATGTTGAACTTTGGTCTAACCATATTGTTTAAAATTTTTACAAATTAGAGATTTTACTTTGTGCTATCGGTGTAAGAAAAAATGTAACTTTATAGATGATGCATTAGTGGATCATGTACTATATACTAGTTTCTTTTAGTAATTATAGGCTGAAGAGAGGCTTAAGCATTTGGCACATGCAGCCATTGACAAGTACCACCCACCATTTTCTTGCTAGCTACTACATGAAGTAAAAGTGTGATGCCTAGAAGCCCAGGTTCCTTAGGGTTAGCTTTATAACTGCAAACTTTTTTTCTGAGATGTTTTCCCTTATTCTACTCCTACTCTCAAGCAATATTGGGATTTCAACTTGTTTTGTCTCCATTTAGGACTGATAAATCAAATCTCATCACAGACTACTAGCCTACTAGATCTTTAACTAACATAAAACTGTTATTTATAACCCCTAATAAGATTCTTCCCTCTAAGGAAAAGAATTGGTAAATTGTTCTGAACCAATGGCAGAAGCTTCAGTCCCAGGCAATACAGTTGAACTCCTAAAAAGGGGGAAAGTCAGATGGAGCCACTTAGCTTCAGACACAATTCTACTATTATTAAATATTTTCAGCTAGGTGGTTCAGTGGAGAATGCCAGACTTGGAGTCATGAAAACCTGAATTCAAATATGGCCTTAGATACTTAGTAGCTGTGTGATTCTGGGTAAGTCACACAACCTTTTTGCCTCAGTTTTCTCATCTGTAAAATAAACTGGAGAAAGAAATGACAAACCACTTTAATTTCTTTGCCAAGAAAACCCCAAAAGAGATCATGAAAAGTCCAACACTACTGAAAACAACTAAACAACAGTAACATGTAAAGTTCTGTGCTGACTGATGGAGATGCAAAGAGACAAATGAAACCACCCCTGCCCTCAAGGAGCATATATATATTCCTGAGAAGGTATAACATGTATACATATCTATAGCTATACTTTGACTTTATTAATATGGATACTTTTTTTCCCTAACAATACAAATCATAACCAATGCATGTTTTCTTTTAAGGAACTTGACCCTTTCCACATATGAAACAACAACAAAAAAAAACCCCACAAACTGATTCTTAGTCCTACATGGCCTCATTCCAGGTTCTGTGTAGACAGTGATAAGATGATAGAAAAGGAGACAGAAGACTAAAAAATAACACTGTATTTATGGCAGTTATAAATGCAAATAAATTTAGTACAAGGAAAATTGGAGAAGGAAAGAGTATCTGAGTTGATTTTTTAAGGGAGGCAAGGATTCTGAGAAATGAGGGTGATATCCACTAGTAAGTAAGAGAAAGTAGCCATATGCTTGGGAATCTAGAAAGTAGTGAAATAAAATAAACAGTTGCTGGGAGTGGGTTGGGGAAAGTTAGAGGGAAGGACAAGATCTGTTGGGCTCGAACCACATTGCTAAGTTGTTCTGGTATCCATTAGGGCTGGCCACCTTTTTCCTTGGGCTTCCTTGGTTTCTTTGTTTTTTTCTTTCTCCTTTATTTTAAGTCCTAGTAACAACTACTGTAAGACAGGAGGTCTGGGCTAAGTAAATAGGATTAAGTGACTCACCAAGGGTCACACAACTAATCTAGGAAGTGTCTGAGGTCAGATTTGAATTTAGGTCCTCCCAGCTTCAGACCCAGCCCTCTATCCATGATGCCATCTAGCTATCCCTCCCTGCGTTTCTTACTTAGCAGTCAAATAGTGCTTTCCTCTCTTTTCCACGAAATAAAAAACTGCCACCAAGTAATGCCAATACATGGCAAAACTTCTAAATGAACTCTTCAGTATTTCTTCTTTTGCCTCAAATGCCTCATTGTAGATTGGAAAGACTATTGGATTTGGCATCAGGACCAGTGTTCCAGTCTTAGTTTTATCACTAATTATCTCTGTGATCTTAACCATATAAAACTGAGATATCAAATATGTAGCCTGGGGGCCACATACTGCTTACAAAACAGGCAAGGGTGACCCAAACCAGATTAAAATGATCATCTGATTTTAATGTGTTGCTGTATTAATAAAAAAAAGAATATAGAGACTTAGTTAATCCTAGCAATACAATGATTCCAAGAAAATCCTCAATGACTCATGATGAAATATGCCATCCATCTACAGAGAAAGAACTGAAAGAGTGAATGCAGACAGAACCATACTATATTTCACTTTAATTCTTCACTTTTCTTTTGTTTGTTCAGATTCTTTTTTTTCTTTTTAAAAGTTTTATTTAGAATATTTTCCATGGTTACATACATCATCATCCCTTCCTCCTTTTTCCTTCCCCCTCCCAGAGCTGAGAAGCAGTTCCACTGGGTTATACAAGTATCATTGTTCAAAAGTTATTTCCATTATTATTCACATTTGCAGAAGAGTGATTCTTTATCATCAAAACCCTAATCACACCCCTATTGCACTACATGATCGATCATATATTTTTCTAATGCATTACTGGTTCCACAGTTCTTTCTCCGGATGTGAATAACATCCCTTCTCATAAGTCCCTCAGAACTGTCCTGGATCATTGCATTGCTGCTAGTAGAGAAGTCCATTATATTCTATCCTGCCATAATGCATCAGTATTTGGGTATAATGTTCTCCTGGTTCTGTTCCTTTTGCTCTGTATGTTCGGATTCTCTTTCACAAAAGGAATAATCTGGAAAGATGTTTTACACTATTACACATGTAAAATCTAAGTCAGATTATTTACTGTCTCAGGGAGGGAGGGAGACAGAGAATTTGACTCAAACTTAAAAAAGATGAAGGTTAAAAATTTATTTCCTGTAATTGAGTACTTTTCTGTTATTTTGTAATTATGGAAAATATTTTTTAAAAGAATACATAAACACATGTGGTTTTCTGAGTCAATCTACAGCCCTCAGAGATCTTTATGTAGGGTCTAATGGCCTCCATTTCTATTTGAGTTTGACACTACTCATGATTGTAGAGGGTTGTTAGAGGGAAAACATTATTTGATAACAAGGTTTTTTCATTCCAAATGTTTCATTTCTCTTCCTCCCACCACAATGCTGAGATAGTCTCCTATCAAGCTATCTAGTCTTAAGAATCCCTGGATATCTCATTTCTTTTAAGACATTTGCCTAAAGTATACAGATTTAGGCAAGGATGACTGCTTCTTCAAATTGTCTCTAGTAAATATACCTTTTCAACGAAGCTCAGTGCATCTCTTTAAATTAACCATTGAGGCCATTACATTTTATTAATAACACAAAGGTACTTCATTTCATTTCAAATTCATTTCAATTTTTAAAAGATTTGCCTAGAGATGCTTAAGCTTTGTGTCCTCAAAGGAAACTTTGGAAAGGCAAAGGTAGCATTAATGTTCTGTCAAGTCATTTATTAAGTGTAAATGTAGTGAGCTGTGGAGGGTCTGTAATTTATTGTTCTAACCACAGAAACACTTACTTGCTTAATCTATTATTTGCTCTGCTGTGTCATTGAGAAGAATGACAGCAGCAAGAGGGGGGAAAAAACCTTTGAATCTAGAGGAGTTACATGGCAGTCCCAAAGAAATAAAGCAGAGCATGTCTATACAAATTGTCAGCATTGGGGCAGCTAGATGGCTAAGTAGATAGTGGGGCTAGAAATAGGAGGTCCTGGGTTCAAATGGGGCCTCAGAAACTTCCTAGCTGTGTGACCCTGGGTAAATGACTTCATCCCAAATGATTAGCCCAAACCTGTTCTTCTGCCTTGGAACTAATACTTAATATTGATTCTAAGATGGAAGGTAAGAATTTGTTTGTTTTTTAAAAGGACTGTTAACATATATATTTGCAGTTTGCTAATATAGCTCTGCTTTTACCCAATAAAAGGGAAACAAAACCAAGGAATGACTTTGGCAGTAATGCCAAAATTAGTTTGGTAATATAGCTGTGCAGTAGGAGGGACAATGAGTTCCAAATGAAGTATCTAAATACCCCCAAATCATCTTGTATCCATAGGGACATGAGGGAAAACCTGAAGGACTAAAATAAGAATTAAGCAATTAAAAAAAAAAGATACTGGAGTCAGTATGATGAAACAGTGTCCAAAGATAAATGACCAAATGAACCCAGAAGTAGAAATTTACTCAGATATAAGGTTTTATTCTAGGATGTTTAGTATGAACAAGTAGAAAACATTCATTGTATTGAGAATTTTAAAAATGTTAATTTTATTGTCTTACGTGGTTGGAGAGATTGAGTTTTCCTTTTAATTAATTTTATTAAGATGTTTTAGTGAGGTCTTTTGTTTTAATATCATAGCCCCTTCAAAATATTCTTCCAATAACAAATGAGTTCTTCCTTATAAAATGAAAAACAAATAAAACTAACTGGCCGTGTGACACTCTACACACATAGTTGCCTTACCTTTTCACTGTAAATAGAGAGGTATTTTCTCATCTCTGGGGTCAAGATTCATTATTATAATTACTTAAAATCTGGCTTTGTCTCATTGTACTTTTTCTTTACTACTATCATTAGGTGTATTACTTTATATTTTTAAACTTTTTAATTTTAATAATAACATATAAGTTTTCTAGTCATATGATCCATAATGTCTCCCTCTCTTCTTTCTTCCTCCCTCCCAGAGTTAACAAGCAATTTAGTCTGGGTTATACATGTATTATCATGCAAAATATATTTCCATATTATTCATCTTTGTAAGTGAATAATCTCATAAATCCCAATCCCCCAAACATATACCCAAATAAACAATTGAAAAATCATATGCTTCCATCTGCATTCTGACTCCAATAGTTCTTTCTCTGGAGAGTGGATAGCATTCTTTTTCATAAGTCCTCAGAATTGTCCTGCATCATCGTATTGCTGTAGGTAGCAAAGCCCATCACATTTGATTGTTCCACAATATTGTGGTTACTATGTACAATGGTCTCCTGTTGCTTTAAATTTTTGCTTACTTCACTCTATCAGTTCCTGTAGATCTTGCTAATAAGGTTGTTTGATGACAGTATTACTAAGAATTATGAATTTTGAAATCATTAAAGTCCATTTTCCATCCCCTTAGCATGAGTATCCCATGGGGCCCTGTTCTGGGCTCTTTTCTCTTTTTCCACTGCCTTTCTTTGTGATCTCATCTTGCTCCCACAGTTTCAAGTCTCTATGGAAATGTCTCCCATATCTATATATGTAGTCCCAATCTCTCTCTTGAATTCAAATTATGCATTGCTAGCTACCTGCTGGATGACCTTTTGCATGTCTTATAGGAATCATAATCTCAGAGTTGTCCTTGACTTTTCTTTCCCTTATCCTCCATATTTAATCAGTTGCTAAAGCTGATCAGTTGGTCCAGAGTATCACTTGAATCTAGCTTCTTCACTCTATTAACCTTGATTCATGTCCACCAGCTCAGTTGAATGCTGTAATAGATCCCTACTTATGTTCTATTAATTTCTCCTCTAATCCATGAAGCTACCAAAATAATTTTACTGAGACAAAAATCTGATCCATATCATGACCCTACTAAAAAAATTTCTATGGCTCCTCTTTACCTCCAGGGCAAACTCCTCTGATTTCCTTCAGTATCTGCCTGCCACCTACCCTTTAAGTTTTATTTCCTTTAATGTATTCTACCTTTCACCCAAGCTGATTTATTAGATATACAGCTGGGCACCACATTTCACACCTTTCCACATTTTCAAAACCTATATCCCTATGCCCACAATATGCTCCATTTTCATCTATATCCCTTTAATTCTTTCTCTCCTTTTAAGAATCAGTTATAGCACCAACTTTTCCACAAAAGCTTCCTTGATTCCCTCAGTTGTTAGTACCTCCTCCTAAAAATACCATATTCTTTCTTTTTATTTATTCATGTATATATTGCCTCCTCCTCTTAATAGGACATAAACTCTTTGATGGAAGAACTATGTGAGGCTTGTTTGGGTTGTTTTGCCCTTATATCCCCCAAACCAGAGTACCTTACATATGGCAATGGCTCAATAAAAATTTGTTGGATTTAGAATATTCAGAAAGCTGAAAATTAATTGAAAACTCCCCCCCCATAGTTGAGAATGAGAAGTTCTCAGCTGATAGACATCAGATATCATTAGGCCTTAGAGGAAGGAAAGTGCAAGTTATCTGAGTTATGGTTCACAGAATAAAAACTAACAGAGTCTTTTTACATGTTCTGATATTGTAAGTCTCCTCCCACCCTCAACTAGTTTCATTTCATTACCACTTATTTAAGATCATTAGCCCTAGATTTAGAGTTGGAAGGGATATTAGAGGTCATTTAGTTCAACTTTCTCATTTTAAAAATAAAGGTCCAGAAGGGTTATACACCTTGCCCAAAGTCATATAGGAAACAAGCATTAGAGGAGGTATTTGAACCCACATCATCTGACTCCAAATCCAGCACCCTTTCTACCATAATACTTTAACCCACAATGACTTGGTTGAAAGGGAGAAGAATTTGATGTAATCTTTTCCCCCAAAATAATCCTTCCTTCCTTCCTTCCTTCCTTCCTTCCTTCCTTCCTTCCTTCCTTCCTTCCTTCCTTCCTTCCTTCCTTCCTTCCTTCCTTCCTTCCTTCCTTCCTTCCTTCCTTCCTTCTTTCTTTCTTTCTTTCTTTCTTTCTTTCTTTCTTTCTTTCTTTCTTTCTTTCTTTCTTTCTTTCTTTCTTTCTTTCTTTCTTTCTTTCTTTCTTTCTTTCTTTCTTTCTTTCTTTCTTCCTTTCTTCCTTCCTTTCTTTCTTTCTTTCTTCCTTTCTTTCTTTCTTTCTTTCTTTCTTTCTTTCTTTCTTTCTTTCTTTCTTTCTTTCTTTTCTTTCTTTCTTTCTTTCTTTCTTTCTTTCTTTCTTTCTTTCTTTCTTTCTTTCTGCCTTTCTTTCTTTCTGCCTTTCTTTCTTTCTTCCTTTCTTCCTTTCTTCCTTTCTTCCTTCCTTCCTTTCTTTCTTTCTTTCTTTCTTTCTTTCTTTCTTTCTTTCTTTCTTTTCTTTCTTTCTTTCTTTCTTTCTTTCTTTCTTTCTTTCTTTTCTTTCTTTCTTTCTTTCTTTCTTCTTCTTTCTTCCTTTCTTCCTTTCTTCCTTTCTTTCTTTCTTTCTTTCTTTCTTTCTTTCTTTCTTTCTTTCTTTCTTTCTTTCTTTCTTTCTTTCTTTCTTTCTTTCTTTCTTTCTTTCTTTCTTTCTTTCTTTCTTTCTTTCTTCTTTCTTTCTTTCTTTCTTTCTTTCTTTCTTTCTTTCTTTCTTCCCTTTCTGTTTTGGTATCAATTCTAAGACAGAAGAGTGGTGAGGGCTATGCAATTGGGGTCAAGTGACTTGCCAGGATCACACAGCTAGGAAGTTTCTGAGAACAGATTTTGAACCTAGGTCCTCCTGACTTCAGGCCTAGTACTCTATCCACTTTCCAGGACTTTCTTACTTCTGTCAAGGATATTGCTTCCTTTTCTCTCTCTCCCTTTTTTTACATATGCAATTATAAGTTATTCCTGAATCTTCTTTCTATTTACTACAATTGCAAACCAAATCTTGTATTTGAGATGCCCAAATAGGTGAAAAGGTAAGAATGTGGGTACAAGAAAGCATTTTACTAAAAGTAGTGATTATAAGGATAGAGGTGGAAGGCTGAGAAGGTTATAGATGACAAAGGTGATAACAACCATAGTGAAAGGGTTTGAATTTGAATAATCTGAATTTTACATGATGCCTTTGAAGTAGAAAGTAGGTAAAATAAGGGCATTTTGATTAGTCAAATACAGATGATGCTTACAGAGGAATTCAATTCAATTCCCAAAATATATGTGATATAATTGTTCTATAGAAGATAACTTTTTTACGAAGATCAGAAAATACGCAAACAAAAACAACCCAGTATTTTACCCAAGGAGTTTATGTTCTAATGAGAAGATTATTTAACTCAACATGGGACAGCCTGGAGAGGGGGAGGATAAAGTATGGAGAAGGATAAGAAAGGTCTTGGAGATGTTGTGGAAGAAGAATTTTAAAATTATCTTTTCACCCACAAAGCACATTTCCTTAGAGAAACTGGCAGAAACAACAGAAAGACAAGGAGAGTCCAAGTTATATTAACAACAGGGGAATCATTGGGCTATGTAGGCAAGTATCTGAAGTATAATTTTAAGGCAAGATTATTAAGACAATTTCTTATTGACCTAGACAGTGACAATAAGCTTCAGTTGTGATAGCAATTCTGTTACAATATTTTTAGCCTACACTATGTCAATCAAGCTCAGATTATATGAAACAAAAAAAAAATCTATTAAATTGCATTTAAGGAGATCCCTTTAGAAAAGATAGTACTATGCACAAATTCAGTATCTATGACCCTCAGCCAGAATTAAAAAGCCTGAAAATTCTTAGTCTGAGTTGCTTCACTCAGTCTCTTTTTCTTTTTTAATATTGTAAATATAGCACATTTGGAACTAAATCAAAACACTCACCTTCAGAGGCTCTTCTTGTCAATGTGTCTTTACAGATAAGCTGTATTAATATGAGACAGTAGGTATAAAAATATTTACCAATTTACATATTTATTCCATATCAGTTAAAAAAAACCAAACCTTTTCACAGTGCTATGTAAAAGCACTTACACATCTCCATTCTTCTCCTCAAATCTACAGTACATTCACTTATCACCTTTTAATACGAACTCTCTTTCTCTCTCTGAATATTGTTATCACCCTATATTCCAGTAACCAATTATCTCTTTTCATCCCTAGTGCCCTATTGGCCTTCTCAGAATGAAACGGCTTTTTTTTGTTGCTTTTTATTTTTATGTATTTGTTACTAAGAAAGAGATCAAGGGTAATTTCTAGTTTTAGCTCTGAAGTTATTATTAAGGAAAATGAATATAAAGAAATAGAACTGAACAGGGAGACAGGATTTTCTTAGACACTCAGTGTGGGACTTTTCAATTTGATAAAACTGAATCTAATGTTTTCCTCATGTAATTATAAAATTCCCTCAGAGTAGGTCCACCTCACATAGAGAAAATATTCATCTCACTCAGAAATATAATAGAACTCCAAATTTATTTTTGAGTTTTATATGTGATAATTTATATGGTACCATGGCTTTACTGACTTGGAGTGGAGAGCAGATAAAGAATTGATTGATAATATTTATGTGTGACCAAGGATCTTTACTCTTTCTTTACTCCTTTCCCTCTCCTCCCCTCCCCTTCCTTTCCCTTCCCTTTCCCCCCTCCCTCCCTCCCTCCCTTCCTCCTTCCCTTCATTCCTTCCTCCCTTCCTCTCTCCCTTCATTCCTTCCTCCCTTCCCTTCCTCTCTCCCTTCCTTCCTTCCTTCCTCCCTTCCCTTCCTTCCCTCTTTCCCAGAGTCTAAAAAACAACCTCTCACTAAAGGGAGAGGCACAAGCTATGATCTTGTGTAGAGGTCTGTAGAAATAAGAATGCTGGAGCTAGCAAAAGGGTCAAGAAAAAGTTGTAACTTTTTGTGGGGACCATGGGATCATAGTAGCTACTTTAGAAAGTAAAGAGCCTAGGTGCTAACCTAGGATCATAAAGTCAGCTACATGGACAAGGGCAGAATCAACTATTAGAGGTTAGTGGAGCTGTTTGAAGCCTACAAAGACAGAAATAATGGATTAAAGGCAAGAGACAGGTTCTGAAATCAGACCCATCATTTAAGAAAATTGAAGTAGGTGACTGCAACCTTTTTGTGTTCTGTAGTCCAGTTTGGTAATTCTTTAGTGATGTCCATGATCAAACTCAATCATTGTTAGGGAGGTACTATCTAGGTGCTGAAAAGCATGGTCTGGAAGGAATGTAATTAGGAATTAGAAAGGAATAACTGTAATTAACAACCTCATGCTGATAGAAAGTATCCTGAAACCAATAATAAAGGTGTGAAAAGCAATGAGAGTTCCATTGGTTATTTGTCTGAGAGGCATTCCTAGCCACTGGACAGTTTTCTCAGAGTTGCCAATGCTATAAACTGGCTTTTAAAAGAACAATGATTCTGAGAAAATTTAGTTCTTCTCTATCTGGTGGTCATATTCCCCCCTCTCCCCTTCCTCCCCCGCCATATTTATAAGTAAGCAATGCTTATCTTGATTTTTGCTGGGCCTTATCTATCTTTTGAGGCCATTGGAAGAATGGATTTTCTTTGAGGATCTCCTTATATGTACATAACTGATGGGATGGAGTAATGGTAAATACCTTCTTAGTTGTTCAATAATAGAGGTGTAGCATATAATGTTTCATGAAATATTTTCCAGCAAATGGGATCTTTTTTGTTGCTTATTTTATTTTGTTTTTTAAAAGTTTTATTAATGTCTCTTGTTATTATGCCATGCAATTTCCTGATATACTTTCCATTTGAAAATTCCTTTTTACTTAAAAAAGACATCTTTAGTTTTTTTAGATTATATTTACTGCTGAACATGCCCTTTCCTTTCCTCTGTCTAGTGTACCATCCCTTGTAAAGATGAATAAGAAAGAGAAAAAATAAGTTTACCAAAGCTAATTAAAACATAAATGGAGTCTGATGTGTATACAATATTCCAACTCAATGTTTTCAATCTCTGCAAAGAGAATAGGGAGATAAAATTCTTCTCTAGGATTGTCTTGGTCTGTGACACTGATGAACTTTCCATTTTAAGAGATAAAGATAGTTAAACTAAACCAATCAACAAAGCAACTGCATTTGCCAGAGTTCATAATATTTCTTACCCATAGTCCTTCACTTCCCCACTGAGAAGATATAGGATAGTTTTTTTAACCTTTACTCTCTGTCTTAGTAATAACCAAGACAGAAGGCTAGGCAAATGGAATTGAGTGACTTGCCCAAGGTCACACAGCTAAGAAGTGTCTGAGGTCAGACTTGAACCCAGGCCCTCTTGACTCTAGGCCTGGTACTCTATGCACTGTGCTAACTACTCCAGTGAGAGGATGTTTTAATATCTGCCCTTTGGAACCTTGTTTGGTAATTTCAATAAATAAGAATTTAAGTAACTTTTAGGGTCATTTTAATTTACATAATTGTAGCAATTATGCATATTGATCTAGTTCTGCATATTTCATACAAATCTTCTGTTTCTGTGAATTTGTTATATTCATTATTTCTTATAGCACAATAGGATTTTATTGTATTCATATAGCATGATTTGTCCACGCATTTTCTAGTTGATAGGTGCTCTAATTGATAGGATTCAGCCTAAGACAATAGCAGTTTCCAGTTTTTTCACTATCATGCAAAGTATAGCTTTTGACAACTATTTTAGCTATACCTAAGTTCTTGCATAAAACTAAGTCATTGTAGGTCACACCTATGTCAACCATTCCAGAGAGCTGTGCAAGGTAGAAATCCAATGAATTGTATATGATAAAAAAACAATAACAAAAACTTGAGAAAGGCAAAGAGGGAAGACTCTTGCTTGTCTAGATTTCAGATAAAGGTAAATTTCCCTGTCAGGTCTATGGTCAAAGTGAGAAGAATGTATCTGGGGAGCTTGTGCAAAAGGCATTCTTATTGGCCAGAAAAGACAGACCAATCAATAAATCAACAAGCATTTATTAAGTACTTGCTATATACCAGGAATTTTGCTAAATGCTAGATATACAAAGACAAAATGGAAATGGTCCTTCCATCAAGGAACATTCTAATGGGAGAGACAACATAAATATGTTCATTTATACAAGATATATGCAAAATTATTAAAAAGTGGTTTTGGTAAGGTGAGCTCTAGCAGGCTGGGGACACCAGGAAGCCTTTATGTAGAAATGGCTTTTGAGCTAAATCTTGAAAGAAAATCAGAATCGCAAAAGGCAAATGTGAGGAAAGAGTGCTTTTCAGGCTTATGAGACAAAGGGGGGGGGGGCGCAGCTGGGTAGCTCAGTGCATTGAGAGCCAGGCCTAGAGACGGGAGGTCCTGGGTTCAAATCTGACCTCAGACACTTCCCAGCTGTGTGACCCTGGGCAAGTCACTAGACCCCCATTGCCTAGTCCTTACCACTCTTCTGCCTTGGAGCCCATACACAGTATTGACTCCAAGAAGTAAAAGTAAGGGTTTAAAAAAAAAAAAGAGACAATCAGTATAAAGGGACAGTGACAGAAGATGGAATATCATGTGTGAGGAATGGCTGGATTATAAAGTATATGGGAGTAAGACATTGGAATGTGCAAGAAAATTGGAAAGGCAAGAAGGGGCCAGTTTGTGAAGAATTTTAAATGCAAAACAGAGTTTATATTTTATCCTAGAAGGATAGGGAGCCAGTGGAGTTTGCTGAATAGAAAGGTGGTGTGATCTGACCTGTACTTAAGGATAATCACTTTGATGCTTATATGGAGAATGGATTGGAACAGAGAGTGATTGAGTTGAGTAAGGAAACTACTGCTGACTACTACAATAGTTGAGACAGCAAGTGATTAGAGCCTGGACTAGCATGGTGGCTGTGTGAATGGGGAAACGGGACCACATACTTTGAGGTTGGGTTGCTGTTGGTTTTGAGATTGATTCTCCCTATTTCATCTAGACTACAAATGCAATGTTCATTCATGGGCCTGATTCCGCTGCACAGGACCGATAACCTATTATTTCCAATCTGAGCCAGGCTGCCAGTCCTTAGATAGTCTAATAGCCTTCCACTCTGAGGGGCTCACTGTATTGATGCGAGAGTTCATGCAGACACCCAATCAGCTTAGCCTGTCATAGATAAGAATTCCCAGTTTCAAGCAATCCATCAGTATCACAGGGCTTAAAGATATGCGTCACTATACTCATTGAAATAGGGCCATATGTAAGAGATGCCATGGTGAGAGAAATGAAAAAAAAAAAAGAAACTCATTGGAAATGTAGTGAGAGAGATTAGCTGAAGATGAGAGCAAAGTGGCAAATGTGGGTGACTTGAAGGATGGTGGTCTTTTCAGTAGTAATAGGGGAATTAGGAAGAGTCAGGGACAAGAATCATGAATTCTATTTTAGAAATGTTGAGTTGGAGGTACTTAACAGATGTCCAGTTCAAAGTCAAGCAGGCAGTTGGAAATATGAAGTAGGATTTAAACCCAACCTTCTTGATTGGAAATTCAGTGTTCCTTTCACTATGCCATATTGGAAAGTCAGGAGAAAAACAAGGGGAAAATAGTGTCACAAAAACCCAGAGAGGAGGGTGGATTAATGAGGAAGGAGTAATCAATAATGTCAAATGCCAGAGAGAGGCCAGGCCTATCATTTAAGGAAGAAATTATGTGAGTCTGAGTGTAGAGAATAGAGTATTTGGAGGCAACTAGGTGGCTCAATGAATAGAAATGCAGACCTTGAAAGAGGAGGTAATGGGTTCAAATCTGATCTCAGACGCTTCCTAGCTGTGTGACCCTGAGCAAGTCACCTAATTCCAATTGCCTAGCACTTACTGCTTGTCTGCCTTGGAACTGATGCTGAATATCAACTCTAAGACAGAAGGAAACTTTTTTTTTCTTTAGAGAAAGCAGAGTATTTTTTCAAGGCCTGGATTCCTTATACTCAGAGCTAAGGGTAGAGGCACTGGATTATAGAAGGATGGAGGACTATAATTTTATGAAGCTAAATCTTTGAGGGGAAATTGGAAACTGTTCCAACATCAAGCAGTTTGAGATGGGAATTGTCTTATTTAGAGAATCACAGAATATCAAAATTAGGAGGAATCTCAAAGGTCATCTAGCCTTGAATAAAATTTCTTTTACAACATACTCAACAATTGACCTTCTAGTCTGTCATTGAAGGCGGCTAGAGGAATTCACTTCCTTCAAGGATTCTATTTTACCCTTGAATACTTTGAATAGAGCATTTTTTTCTTAAATGAAGCATGAATCTGCCTTTCTGAAATATCTTCTCATTGTTCCTATTTTCATTTTAGGCCCAAGAAAACAAGTCTAATGCTCTTACAAAAAACTGTCCTTCAAATATATGAAAGCAATGATCACTTCTCAATAAGGCTTCACTCTCCTAGGCTAAGCATCTCAAGTTACTTAAAATAATTCTCTTATGATATATACATATATGTATATGTATATTAAAATTTTATTTGTTATTTTAAAAAGTATTTCCCCATGGTTACATGGGTTTGTGTTCTCTCCCTCCTCTCTTCCCTCCCCTCTTGGAGCTAACAAGCAAGTCCACTGGGTTAAACATGTATTATCTTTCAATACATATTTCCATATTATTCATTTTTGTAATAATCTTTTAAAACCAAACCCCCAAATCATATACCTATATAAGGAAGTGATAAATCATCTGCTTTTCTTCTGTGTTTCTATTCCCATAATTCTTCCTCTTCATGAGGATAGCATTCTTTCTTGTAAGTCCCTCAGGATTGTCTTAGATCATTGCATTGCTCTTAGTAGCAAAGTTGATTACATTTGATCATCCCAAACTGTTACAGTTTCTTTTGTACAAAGTCCTCCTGGTTCTGCTTATTTCACTCTGTCTCTGTTCATGGAGGTTCCTCCAATTCATATAGAAATTCTCTAGTATTCCATCACCATCATATACCAGTTTGTTCAGTCATGCCCCAGTTGAAGGACACCCCCTCATTTTACAATTTTTTTGCCACCACACAAAACACAGCTTTAAATATTTTTGTACAAACAGGACAGTCTCCATTTTGCTTTTATTTCAAACCCAGCAGTGGTATTGCTGTATTAAAGGGCATGCATTCTTTTAAAATCCTTTGTTCATAATTCCAAATTGCCTTCCAGAATGGCTGAATCAATTCACCACTCCATCAGCAATGCATTAGTGTCCCAATTTTGACACATCCCCTTGAACATTTGTTATTTTCTTTTACTGTTATATTGGCCAAACTGGTAGGTGTGAGGTAGTACCACAGAGTTGTTTTTATATGCATTTCTCTAATCAGGAGGTATTTAGAACACTTTTTATGTTATTATTGATAATTTTGATTTCTTCATCTTAAAACTGCCTATTCATATCCCTTGACTATTTGTCAATTGGGAAATGGTTTGATTTCTTGTAAAATTGACTTGGTTCCTTACATATTTGAGAAATTAGACCTTTGTCAGAGAATTTGGCTATAAAATTTCTTCCCTAGTTTGTTGTCCCAATCCCTTCTAATTTTGTTGCATTGGTTTTGTTTGTACAAAACTTCTTAATTTAATATAATCAAAATTATTCATTTTATATCTTGTAATGTTCTCTATCTCCTGCTTGGTCTTAAATGCTTTCCTTTTCCATAGATCTGACAAGTATACTCTTCTATATTCACCTAATTTACTTATAATTTTACTCTTTATATTTAAGTCATTTACCCATTTTGAATTTTTCTTGGTATAGGGTTTGAGATGTTGATCTAAAACTAATTGTTTCCATACTGCTTTCCAATTTTCCCAGCAGTTTTTGTCAAATAGTGAGTTCTTGTTCCCAAAGCTGGGATCTTTGGGTTTGTTGAACACTAGTTTGCTGAGGTCATTTATCCCTAATCTATTCCATTGATCACCCTTCTGTCTCTTAGCCAGTACCATATTGTTTTGAAGATCACTGCTTTATAGCATAGTTTAAGACCTGGTACTGCTAGGCCACCATCCTTCACATTTTTTTTTCATTAATTCCCTTGATATTCTTGATCTTTTGTTCTTTCAGATGAATTTTGTTATATTTTTTCTAATGCTACAAAAAAGTTTTTTGGTAGTTTGATAAGTATGACACTAGATAAGTAAAGTAATTCAGGTAGGATTGTCATTTTAATGTGATATATTTTTAAGGCCATTCATCATGCTGATCACTTTTCTCTAGATGCTCTCTAGTTCTTTCTAAAATATGGTGTCAGGGGAGATGTAACCAAAATGGTGGAGTAGCAGCATGGAAAGCTGGGAATGACTCTGAGAATCCTTTCAAACTAACCTTAAAGTAGTGCCTCAAAAAGTATACTGGAGTCGCAGAACCAGCAAGGGGACAGAGTGAAGTAACTCCCCTACAGAAAACTTGAAAGGTAGGAAGAGAGGGTCTATTTCTTTGGGGAGAGAGGGGAGCCAGAAATAAAATCATGCACAGAGGAATGCAAGCTACTTGCCCTCTCTCTCCCCCTCAACATCTAGTTCCAAACCTGGGAACAAGCCAACTTCAATAACCTGGGGGCCCTACTTAAGCCAACAGAAGAGCACCCCACACCCACCACTTGAATTCTTGAGCCGTGGCACAAGCTTGTAGTGAAGCTCCAAACTCTTTCACAGGGCAGACCACAGGGCACTAGGCTGGTGTAAACCCAGAATGAGATTCAGAGATTCTGCCCAAGAGAGCAATGAAGATCCAAACCCCTTGAGCAACCCAAGAGCAAGGTAGTCCATGTCTGCCTGATACTAGCCCAAGGGAAGACCTAGATCCCTGCTCAACTCTGTACTGAAGTCCCAAACCCCAGGGCAAGGTACCTTACAGATCTCTGAGTCTGGCAAGCCATCAGCAGTCTCCAGAGGATATTGAATCAGCAGCAAGAGATGACTTCCAGAGCTTCTAGCCCATAGACCATCATACCACCTTGGAAGAACTGAAACTTGCAGAAAACCAAAACTAGAACTAAGAGTAGCAACAATGAAAAATTGAAGTTTAAGGGAGTGCCTCCTCTATCCTAAAAACAGAGCCTACCTTTAAGATAAAAATAAAAGTTAAAAAAAAAGACTGGGAAAACAAGAAAATAGCAAAAAACAAACACCACCCTGTCCCCCCCCAAAAAAAAAACCATAGAAACTTTTTATGGAGACAAAGAAGAGTGAGGTACAAATTCAATAGGGGTCATTGAGATCAAAGCAGCCAAATGTAAAACTTTAAAGAAAAATGGAAATTCATCTCAGGCTCTGAAAGAGCTCAAAAAGGAACTCAAAAATAAAATGAGAGGCAGAAGGAAAATGGAGAAAAGAAATGAAAGTAATGCAAAAAGAAAATAAGAGTTTAAAAAACAGGATTGTCTAAATGGAAAAAGATGCACAAAAATCTAATGAAGAAAAGAATTTTTTTAAAAAAGTAGAATTGGCTAAAGGGAAAAGGGGATTCAAAAGGTCATGGAAGAAAATCATTCTTTAAAAAATTAGAATTGTGCAAATAGAAGCTAGTGACTTCATGAAATATCAAGAAACAATAAAACACAGTCCAAAGAATGAAAAAAATAGAAGAAAATGTCAAATATCTTATTTTAAAAGAACTGACCTAGAAAATAGGTCCAGGAGAGACCACCTAACAATTATTGGAACTACCTGAAAGTCATGATTAAAAAAAAAACCCCTACCATCATATTATAGGAAATTATCAAAGAAAACTGCTCCAATATTCTTGAACAAGAGGATAAAATAGAAAATGAAAGAACCTACAGATTGCCTCCTTCAATAAATCCCCAAATGACAACTTCCAAGAATATTAAAGCCAAATTCAAGAGCTATCAGGCCAAGGAGAAAATGCTTCAAACAACCAGAAAGAAATAATTCAAGCATCATGAAGCCATAGACAAGATTACATAGGATTTAGCAGCTTCTACATTAAAGTATTAGAAGGCTTGGAATATGACATTCTAGAAGGCAAACGAACTAGGGTTACAACCAAGAATCTCTATCCATCTTCAGGGGAAAAATGGTCATTTAATAAAATAGATTTCCAAACATTGCTGAAGAAAAGACCAGACCTAAACAGAAAATTTTATATCCAAATAAAAGATTCAATAGAGGCACAAAAAGCTAAATAAAAGAAATTTTAAAGGATTCAATAATGTTGAACTATTTATATCCCAAAGATATTTGTATCTCAGATTCTTTTTATCATTAGCAGAGTAGTTAGAAGGAATATAAATAGAGGGTATAGGAATAAGCTATTTAGGATGATGTGATATACCATGAATAAATAAGGGGTGAAAAAGCAGAATGCATTGAGAGAAAAGGAAACAGAGAGGTAAATGGAGTAAATGTATGCCACTTAAAGAAATGCAAAAAAAAACCCAAAAACCCAAAACCTTATTACAGTGGAGAGGAGGATAAGAGTGGTGAGCAATGCTTAAACCTTACTCTCATTGGAACTGACTCAGAGAGGGAATAACAACAAGACTCATTGGGGGTATAGAATTACCTTATAGAGAAGTAGGTGGGAATAAGAAGAGAGGGAGTGGGAAGAGGAATAATATAAAGTAGAGGAATTGGGGGGGTGATTAAAAGTAAAACGTGTGAAGGGACAGAATAAAAGGAGAAAAATGCAGGATCAAAAGGGGGAAAATAAGATTTAGGGGAATACAAAGATGGTAATCATAACTGAGAATGTAAATAGTGTGAACTTACCCATAAAACAAAAGTGGGGAGCAATTCTCATATGAAGAAATTAAAAGTATTTTTAATCATATGAAAAAATGCTCCAAATCACTGTTAGAGAAATGCAAATTTAAACAACTCTGAGGTACTTACTACCTCACACCTATCAGATTGATTAATATGATGAAAAAGGAAAATGATAAATGTTGGAGGGGACATGGGAAAATTGAGACTTTAGTACAGTGTTGATAGAATTGTGAACTGATACAACCATTCTTGAGAACAATCTGGAGTCATACCCGAAGGACCATCAAACTTTGTCTACCCCTTGAACCAACAACACCACTACTAGACCTGTATCTCAAAGGATCAAAGATAGGGGGAAAGGACCTACTTGTACAAAAATATTTATAGCAGCTCTTTTTATCCTGACAAATAATTCTTACTAATGTGTTAGAAAAGTAATACTTTTATGACAAAAAATAAAAGCCTGGAAACTGAAGGGATATCCATGAATTGGGAATGGCTGAACAAGTTGTAACATATGGTTGTAATGGAATACCATTGTGCCATGAGAAATGACAAACAAGATGATCACACACACACACACACACACACACACACACACACACACACACATACCCTGGAGAGAAACTTATATGATGTGATTCAAAGCAAAGTGAGCAGAGCCAGGAGAAAATTGTATATAGTAATAGCAATATTGTATGATGATCAACTGTGAAACCTTAGCTACCCTCAGCAATACAATGATCCAGGGCAATTCTGAAGGACATAGAATGCTATCCACCTCCAGAGAAAGAACTGTTAGTTGGAATGCGTATCAAAGCATACTGTTTTTTCACATTAGTTTATATATGTTTTTATTTTTGAGTTTTACAAGAATGATCAATATGGAAATGTATTTTACATGAAAATACATATATAACCCAGATCAAATTTCTTACCATTTCTGGGAGGGGACAAGGGAAAGAGATAATTTAGATCTTATAATTTCAGTAAGTTGAAATTTGTTGTTACATTTTGGTAACTGGAAAAATAAAATATCTTTTTTAAAAATGAAAATGAGTAGAACCAGGAAAATGCTGTACATAGTAACAACAATAGTGTATGATGATCAGTTGTGAATGACAACTATTATCATCAAGGCAAGGATCCAAGACAGTTCCAAAGGGTTCATGACAAAAAGGCTATCCACTACTATAGAAGGAACTGATGGAGTCTGAATGTAGCATATAATTCTTTGTTTTATATTCTCCATAATTTTTCTATAGGCAAGCAATATGTTTCTTGTTTCACAACATGACAAACATGAAAATATGTATTGTATGATAACATAGATACAATCCATATCATGTTACTTCTGTTCTTGAGGAGGGTTAAGAAGCAGGAAAAGAATATGGATTGCAAAAGGTCAGAAAATGAGTATTAATAAATTGTATCAAAAACCCAAATGATATCATACTGGTTAGGGATGGCAAATTTAACCCTCAGTCTCCTTTTCCTAGGGCACAATCACCCACTTTCCTTAAGTGATTTTTCAACCCATTAATAAGTTAATAAGTTTTGTTCATTTCCTGAAACTTCTCTAATTTTTCTCGAATCTTATAATCTCTCCCCAAACTAGGCACAAATAAAGTCTCTTTCATCCTTAAAGTAGGAATACATAGTTGTTGTAGTATCAAAGACTACATAATTTTTTAGGAGCCTAAGACCTATGATAGCTTTGCAGAGTTAATTATACACATTCATAAAGTTTGTTACCAAGTATAGATATTTCTAATAAAAAACTAAATAAAATCCAATTAGTATTTTGGCCAAAAATAAAAAAGCTCTCTCTTGTTGGTGCCTTATTCAACTCCTGGGGCATTCATTTTAACCAATGGCTTTGCAAAATAAAGTGAAAAAGAGAATTAAACAATTATCTGGTGAATTTAAATAATTTTAAAAACCAAATTGGATAACTCAAATCTCCCAAACTATTTCCCCACCTCATTATCATCTTTTTGAGTCATGCATGATCCAGAGAGTTGTCTTAATCCTCTTATTTTTCCTGTGCAGACACAGTTTAGGGAGCAATGTTAAAATGCAATGTAAACTAGAACTTCAGATCCCTGATTGTCTGTATGTTTTGTAATTTTCTCCTGCTTTCATTATTAATTCCCCATTTTTTTTGCTCTTCCTGATATTTTTAAAAGAACAACTACAGCAATGATGAGCTGATATATGGTAGAGAGTTGTCCAGTGAGTAAACTGCAAGAGTCAACCTCACCTTGACTGATTGGCTCTGATGGTTTAATAAAGCCCCACAGGTTATGACTGTGACCACTAGGCTATTCTCTTTTGATTTCTCCATCATGCCTTTCTTATTCTCCCAATTCTCAGCTTCCTTTTGTGGATTATTTTCTTTCCATTGGATTGTAAATTCTTTGAGAAGGCACTTTCTTGATCCCCAGAGTTTAGTACAGTGCCTGGCACATAGTAGGCACTTAGAAAATGATTATTGACTGATTTCTCTGACTAATCACAATCTGTATAGCAGGCAGCATCTGCTTTCTTTTAATGACAGACATTCTCCATGATCTTTTCAGATTGCTAAAGACTTATTCCCAGAGAATTCTCCTGCTCAAGAGATTGATTAATTCAACCAAGAAGTGCGGGGCTTCTATGATTAATTAGAAATTAGGAGTAGAAGAAGGGTCCTAGGGACAGACACAGTAACAGCAGCAGCAGCAGCAGCAACAACAACAACAAAAACAACTGGCAGCCTAACAGTGAGGAATTAGAAAAATTATCAAAGACTGATACAAGAATTCAGAAGGCGCAGTATTCTGATGTCTTTTAGTATAATGGCAAATAGATCTCCTTACCCCTACCGTTATCACTAAATGAAAGTACAGCACTATACTCTGTGTTCATGATGACCCCATCATAACAAAAAGATAAATTTGTGTTCAGTGTACTTTGTTAAAAGAAAGGAGTCTGAATAAAATTTTGTTGAAAGGTTTCCACAGAAATTATGGGATATTAAAAAAAAACCCTTTGGTGTTTAGGAGTGCTAAATTTCCATTTATTTGAAAAATCTAAAAGACCATTGAATTTATGTGGAAAGGGATATTAAATGTCACCTAGTCTAATCCTATCATTTGGGGAATGAGGAAACTTAAGCTTATAAAGTTTAAGGATCTTGCCTGAAGTCAAACATGTATTAAAAAATAGAGCCAGGATTTGAATCCAGTCTCCCTGCCTCCAAATATAATGCTTATTTCACTATACTATTTATATAGAAGTATACCACTTATATTGAACATCCATGCTAAATAAAGATATTCTATATACACACATACTATACCACTTATATTGAAAAACTCATTGTCTTGGGCTGCTAAATAAATCAATTTTAATGTAATTTTCCTGAGTTTGGCAAATTTAACTTATAGGAACAAAAAACTTTTCTGCCAATAAACAAAATCCATAAGATTATTTATAGTAAGAATTATAATAACTGACATATACATATCTACATGCATCTACTTGGTGCCAAATGTACATCTACAAGAATACAAATCCTCCCACTTGCTCCTCAAATAATCCTGTGAGATACTATGGAAGTAGAATCAAGACTTGACTCTTTCTTGATTTTGCTTCTCCATGGCACAACTGATATATGGATGCAAAGTTTTTTGAAGCTGATGGAAGGACACAAAGGATAAGTGCAAGAAAGAGAAGCCCTTGGCCAGCTATCATTTGACTGAATTTTATTTCTTGTGTTTTAGGTTACTCATTTGCAAGATCTGTATAATGTGGCTGCCTTCACAGGGGGTAGGGAGCCTGGCCTATCTAGCAGGAAACAGAAAAGCTCTGTTTAACTCTGCCCATTGTGTTTCCTATGAGTCTCTCCCTGGAGTTTCTAATGAATATGCTGCCTGGTGTTATGAGCCAAATTCTGCCTTCCGACATTAAGATACAAACCCTTGAGAGGAGCAAAAGGCAGGATTTGTTTTTATGCTGGCAAAACATCTAGGTACAATGGGCTCTTTGAATACTTTATGAACAAAAATAGGAAGGTAGTTGTGGCTAAAGAACTTTTCCTCCCAGTGGGTGGTGTTTGTGTAAAAAAGATTTCTCTGACCTAAAATTAGGGTAAATATTGTATTAGTGGGGGAAGGTAGCTATAAAAGAGACAAGACATAATGAAAAGTCATGACCACTAAAAAGGATGAGAGCATAATTACAGTCTTATCATCTGGTAACAAGGGGACCCAAACAGCTTTAATCATGTATTGTATTATCAATTAAGACAACAACCTAAAATTTTTCTGACAGCGACTTCTTGGTGCCAAATTTTTCATATGCTGATGCATTTAGAAACTCTAGCCTACTAATAAAGTCATATTTGTTTTGAAGTATGTATTATTTTCATTTTATAATTAGAAATTAATCATATTTGCACAGAAATGCATTTAAGTGTATCTAAAAGTGGCCAAGGATTGATTCCAACATGCTCAAAAACTAAAAAAATGTTTATTGTTGCATAAGGACTTTAAAAACATATTATTAAAATATGTGGGACAGTTGCTTTGAATTTATAGCATATAAACATGCATAATTAATGACCTTTCTCTTTCCAATTTTACTGTGCTTAATTAGACTTCTCAGGCTTAGTAAATAGCCTACTTAAAAGAAAAAGTAATGAATAGTAAAGAAATGTGAACCATTATAGAAATAAATAGCTCTTAATGCTCATATTCCATTTGCAAAGTGTGCTAGAACTTTCTTCATAGTTACTTTCTCAAAGTCGTCTATAGATAATAAAAATGGACCTGGAAATTAAAGGATTCTAACTGATACATTGGTTAGAGAGGCTTGGCCCAGAATCAGGAAGATGAATTCAAATTTGAACTTGGACTTTTACTGGCTATGTGACTCTGGGCAAGTCACTTGCCCTGTTTGCCTCAGTTTCCTCAACTGTAAAATGAGCTGAAGAAGGAAATGGCAAACTATTCTAGTGTATTTGCCAAGAAAACCCCAAATGGGACATGCAGAGTCAGATGTGATAGAGAAATAATAAAAAACTGGATTATAATTTTGCACAAAAGAGAATGAAGAAACATTATTTAATCAACCAATGGAGGCTAAACTTTTTTTGAAGTATAAAAAGTCAAGAATTTTAATTCTTCAGAAAACTTAAAATCTTACCAATGTAAGTATTCCTTCCTAAGGTATGGATCTCAACCCATCCCAACTTCCTTATCCTGTGATATTCTTGTATTTTCTCATAGATTCCTTTAGAGGATCTACTCCATGTGCTGGAGGTCTTCCTCCAAATCCTTTTATATTTCATGGGTGCCACTGCAGCACTTGGGTTAATTAGGATGATGTAAAAGGGCATAGGAGTCTGGAAAGCCTGAATTCAAGTTTTGCTTTTGACATAGGAGTTGTGTGAGCATGTCCCCACATAGGCAGAAGAGTGGTAAGGGCTAGGCAATGGGCGTTAAGTGACTTGCCCAGGGTCACATAGCTGGGAAGTGTCTGAGGCCAGATTTGAACCCAGGACTTCCCATCTCTAGGCCTGGCTCTCAATCCACTGTGCTACCCAACTTCCCCATAGTCTATTTTTTATAGTAGTCTAAAAACAAAAATGAACCAATAAAGAAGCAACATGTTAAACTATGTAACATGTAACTTTTTCAGGGAATAGGTATTAGAAATATGAAAAATGTGTTCCAACTAACTACAGCATATAGTGTAGTTTTTCTCAAGAAGTCACTGCTTCTCCAGACCTTAGTTTCCTTATAGAATGAAAGACTTCGACCAGATGATCTCTGAAGTCCAAAAAATCCATAATTCTATACCGAATCAAATGGCCCTATTGCTTAGTGGCAGGTTTTAGAGAGAGGTAAGGGTGAGCAATGGTCAACAGGATTGAATTAACCAAGAAACACTGAATGTACCCCAGGGCTTGCAAAAACACTTGGCAGCTCCCAAAGTGACTCTAATGGTGGGACAAAGGATATACTATAGAAGAAAGATAAATTCAATATTTGCCATGTACAGCTCCATCTTATGATACATTATTTAGGCAGATGGAGAAAAAGGCAAATAGAAAAAAAGAGATGAATTTTACAGAAATTCATTTTACACAAAACTATTGGAATTCATGGGCAGCTAAGAAGCTCCAGATCTTGAATCAGGAAGACCTGAGTTAAAAATCAGCTTCGGACAGTTAACTAGCTGGCTGGCTCTGGACAAATCACTTAGCCCTGCTTGCCTCAGTTTTCCCATCTGTCAAATGAGTTGGATAAGGAAATGGCAAATTCGTCCAGTATCTTTGCCAAGAAAATCCTAAATGGGGTCACAAAGAGTTAGACTTGATTGAAAAACAACTGAACAACATTGAAATTCATTCTGCACATTAAGGGAAGGATACCTATAGACACTGATATCTGCTCTAATAAAGTCTTTGACAGGTAAGGAAAAACGAACATATTTCACCGTAATTCTAGTTTTAGGTTGCAGGCTTCATGTTGATCAGCTATAACCCCATTATTCCTTAGCAGCTGGGTGATCCAATTTAATTTCATATATGTGCATATTCATGTGTGTGTTTATTAAAGCATGAAGCAATATACAAGGCAATACGTTATTCAAGGAAGTGGGAAAGGGAATATGAATGCAAAAATTAACTGGTACCTGCCCTCACAAAGTTCATTTTCAATTGAGAGCTACAGCATGAACACAGCTAAGTATCATACAGACAAAGGAGAAGAGAGGGTGAGGGTGAGATGGAAGAGCTTTAAAAATATTCAAGGAGAGAACAAACACTAAAAAATGAACAGGGATCAGGGATGGCTCCATGGAGGATCATACATCTTAATTTAGGTCTGAAGTTAAATTTCATCAGTATAGGGAACTTCTACGCAGAAATATCTTCAGAAACATACTAAGAACTGTTCTGGGAACATACGGTCTTTGAGAGAGGAGTGAGTGTTTGGGAGCAGTGAGTGTCTAGAGTCACGGGATCAGGTTGGCGTCAGGAATGGGTCTTCCTGGCTCTGAGGCTGGCTCACTCTCCACCATGCCACCATACTTCACTCATAGACCATAGGATCGCAGAAGTTCATCTGGAAGGGACCTTAGAAATTATCTAGTTCAAATCACTTGAATTTACAGCTAAGGAAATGGAAGCTTAGGAAGTGGCAGAGCCAGAATTCAAAAGCAGATCTTTGACTCTGAATCTAGCATTCTTTTATATACTATGCTTGATCCTGTCTCCCCTCCTCAAGCTATCTTCCTGTTTCTCTTCTCTGGGTCACTATCAAATGACTAAAAACAAGAAAACACTCAGTGACTACTTCCTCACCATCCATTTACTCTCCCATGCCTTGCATTCTCTAGTCCTTTTTCTCTTCTCATCACACATTATTCAGATTCCCTTCTCCCCAGCCATCAGGCCCTCTTATTATCAAATTCAATGATCTTTTTTCCATCCTCACCTTGTTTTACCTCGGCAGCATCTGACACTGTGGACCACCTCCTCCAATTTGATACCCCTTCTTCTCTTGACTCCCATGACTTCACTGTCACGATTCTATTTTTTCCCCCCTGCAGAATGCTTCTCTGTCACCTTTCTTTCTTCCCTCCTGAGAAGGAGGAGGAGGTGGAGATGTTCCTATCTTTTTGAAGCCTAGTCATCCCCTGCAGGATCCTGCTTCTTTAATTATGTCCCCTGTAGGATTTTTGAACACATTGCATCTTTCTCTTTTGCTTATACTTCTGGCTATAGAACTACTTTATTTTAGGCATGTACTACTTTAAAAAAAGGGGGGGATAAAGGGTCTTCATTTGACAATATCCTCTCTAGGTGCTCTACTTTCTATCATGGAATTTTAGAATTAGAAGGGGCTTCAGAGGTGATTTACTGCCTACATTTTACAGGTAAGAATTCTCAGCTACACCGAAGTTCAAGCTGCGTACTGAACGTTTTTCAACTGGTTAAGAGCAGGGCTGGGCTTGAAGTCTTGATCTCTTGACTCTAGGTCAGGAGATAAAGAAGAAGAGATGCTGTCTCTGACATCAGGTTGCACATAGAGCTCTCTGATGAGCTCAGATTTTTAAAAGAAGGCCTTGTTTAAAATATAATGGAAACCAAACATGTAAACAAGGAATAAAACAAAAGACTGGCTCAAACCCACAGGAATAATATCAGGAAAACTGAAGCTCTGGTTGGGGCTTGTGAAAAAAAAATCACAACAAAATGAGCTTAAAAAAAATCTATGTTTGGCACAAGAAAGGAAAGAATTTGGATAGATGAAGCCCCCTGCTTGGGGCCAGTGTGTAATGTTAATATGTAGCTAAAAGAGAAGATGAAACTACTCCAGTCCTATTTTGCTTCTGGCTTCTCTGTCCAGGAAAGTGATCTTCGGGCTAGAAAGGATGGAACAAAAAAAAGCTACGAGGGAATTTGAGCCCAAGATAGGTGAGGAGATAGTAAGACTACCTAGCTGCTCTAAATGAGTTCAAATGTCTGAGTCAGGACACAGTACATCCCAGGTTACTCAAAGAAAAATTTGTAGAATGTGATCATTGAACTGTTGGGGTTTTTTTTTTTGACAGTCTTTAAGAAATCTTAAGCCACAGGAAAGGAAGTGTAAGATTGGAGATTGGGCAAAAGCTATCCTGAATTTCAGAATTCAATTCAATTCAATAAATGTCTTTTAAGCACCTACTAGGTTCAAGGTGCTCTACTAGATAGTGGGGAGACAGACAAAAAGCTGAGCTGGTTCTTGGATGAAGATAAGGATTCTGAAAAGTGGAGAGCATTTCAGGCCTGGAGGGAGATGGCTTGTACAAATACCTAGAGGCCAAAGGTAGAATACTGAGTTCAGGAAATGGCAAGTTGTTCTATTTGGCTTAACTGTACCGTATCAGAAATAAGGTTGGAGTTAGATTCTAGAGGAATATGGAGTCACTAAAAGCTTTTGAGAAGGTCAGTTGTTGAGGGGACAGAACAGTGGATAGAGGGATGGGTCTGGAATCAGGAAGACATCTTTCTGAGTTCAAGGCTGATCTCAGACATTTACTAGCTGTATGACCCTGGGCAAGTCTGTTTGTCTCAAATCCTCTTCTGTAAAATGATCTGGAGAGAGGAAATGTTGAAACGCTCCAGGATCTCTGCTATGAAAACCTTAAATGGGGTCACAAAGAGTTGAACATGACTGAAAAATGACTGAGAATTGTTGAAATCTGTCCTTAGAAATAGTATTTTGGCAGTGGTATTGAGGTGAATTGGAGAAAGAAGAGACGAGAGGAAGAGAAACCAATTAGAAGTAGCTTAGGCACTGGTGATAAAAGCCAGAATTAAAGGAGTACTCATTTGAGAAGGGAAAAGAGGAGAGATGTCTGAAGTAGAACTGATAGGTCTTAACTATCAGTTAAATAATTGACTTGATCTTGATTTTAAAATTTGTCCTTACTTTTATCTTTAACTATTACTCCTTTATCTGGAGCAAATCATTCCTGGTTGTGTCCAACTCTTCGTGACCTCTTCTGGGGTTTTTGTAGTAGAAATACTGGAGTGGTTTGTCATTTCCTTCTCCAGTTTATTTAACAAATGAATAAATTTAGGTAATCAGAGTTAAGTGACTTGTCCAAGGTAATACAACTGAGGTCAGATGAACTAGGGGCCTCCTGACTTGAGGTCCAACACTATCCACTCTTCCTCCTTGATGCCCCAATCACTTCAATAGGAACACACTACCAAAAATGTGT